>NC_072735.1:19950139-20550139 GCF_026930045.1 Uloborus diversus
ATAAATTTCCTGTGTATGTTATAGGTGTGGCAAATAGTGTCGCTAGATTTCAGCGCTATAAATATAATACTGGCAATTGTATTTTAATTCGCTGTTCTTTAGTTATAAATATATTTAAATGTTTATGCAATTCTTAATTCTTTAAGCATAAATTTTAAAAAATACTCGATTACTCTAACATAAAAATATACTGTATTTTCCATACCTAAAATATAAATTCAAAAAATGTCCAGATTGGAATAATGTAAAAATTTATACTTTAAATTAATTTTCTTCTATTTCAGTACATATACCTTTATTATCATCAAATTCTTCTTGCAATTCACAAGATTCAGAAACCGAAATGGGTATCTATCCTAACTTGGTGAAACTTTTTTCTATATCTGTTCTACTACAACGAAAAAAAAAAAGGCTTAACAACTATTGATATCGGCTCGCCTTTCACCACTGTTAGACAAATGCCGTATTAGGGGCAAAGATGCTGTTCATTTATTAACAGCCTTTGTAAATACACTAAATTTAAATCCAAATGACCTTGTGATCAATTGGACATCCCTTAAGAGAGCAAGAGAAAATCTTCGAGAGGTAAAATCAAATTTCGTGAATTTAAATTTAGATTTTTTAGTTATTCACTGGGATACAAAGAGCTACATCGAGATGTAACTGAAAAAAAAGCAATAAACTGGAGACAATTTAAATTGACCTTACATGAAGAGAAAGCCCATAAATGCTGTTTTACAGTTAGATGCTGTATGAAGATATGATTTTTTGCAGCAACCCAATTTAGGCTCCATTAAATAATATAATGTGTCTAAAAAAACTAGCAGCGTACAAAATGATGACAAACATGCAGCAGAAGCAGTGATTGGAAAATTCATAAATCACTTATGGTATTTAGGGGATGAATTAGTAGCTTTGTCCGTATTGCATGAAGGAATGAACTTTGACGATAGGAAAAGACTACTCCAAAAAATGCTTGCTGATAAGGAAGACGTGTCTGATGACTATAAAAATTTTCAAATAACAATAGGTGATTTCGAATACTTCCTTAGTAAAGATCTTCCTCTTTATAGAATCAATTACAAGTCAATATAAAACTGTTTGATAAGTTACAAACACCAAAAGATGTTTTCCTATTTGATCCTGATTCGTGGCAAAATGAAGGAAGCTATTTAAAGGGAAGAGGTATCGTTAAAATACAGAAAGTTGTGAATGATACAACTGAAAGAGGAGCACAATATTAATCGAAGAATTTCACAATCAATTTACCAAATTTGAGTCACAAAAGCAATTTAGTTTACAGACAGTCCAAGATTCGGAAGAAATTGCACATGATTGAAATACATTGAGAAAAGCGTATGATTAAGGTGAAGTTTCTAAAGCACTATTTCATTCTTATTCAATGTAAAATCTTTAGATGATATGAAGTAATTAAAAAGATTAATTTTAGTGCTACCTCGCTGTAAAAATATTTTGCAAACCTAGGAGAAACGATGTACGGGGTCTAGAGTAAAAACTGGATTTGCGGGTGTTGAAAGGTTGTGTAAAGCAGAGATTCAGACAGCTGAACATAAACAAACACGTTTAATACGAAACATGGGGACACACATACAGCAAGACATAAAGTAGTGAAGCCCTGATAAACAGACTGCGGCTCTTTAAATAGAATAGAGGGCAGATTTTCAGTATCCAATGATGTTTCTCAAATAGCAATAAGCTTTCTCCAAAGTCCGATGGTGGATTAAAGAAGAGATTTTGCGAACTCCGTGGAAAGCTGCAAATGTCTCTTCCAATAAGAAATTAGCACAGTTCTTTCTTTTAAACCAATAGAGAAAGCGATTACATTCAACACCCGCCCTTAATCGCTTATTACTAAACAACACAATGACATAAGTTCATGCAATTTAAATTTAGGAAGAGCCTTAGTAAACATATCAGCAATTTGTTTATCAGTAGAAACATATTCAATATATATTTTTTCAACATTTAAAATATTTCTAATAAACTTTAACTTAACATCAATATGTTTCAATCTACCAGAACTATTTTCATTAGTTATACATTTGATTGCAGACTGATTATCTTCATATATGACAATGTTATTTACAGTAAGAAATTCACATGCAATATTTTTATAATACACTAGATCTAATAAAGACTTACCAACTGCGAGTACCTCAGCTTCAGTAGAAGAAACAGCTATTGAACTTTGTTTCTTCACGCTCCATAAAATTGGACACTTTTTATAAAAAAATAACGTAACCTGAAACTGATTTGCGATCACGCGGATCTGATGCCCAATCTGAATCAACATACATAGATAAATCAACATTAGAGTCACAACACTTACGGTTCCAGGAAAAAACGTCCCCAGCAAAACGTCCCCGGAAATAACGTCCCCGGAAGAAAAGTCCCTGGAAGTAACGTCCCCCATGAAAAAACGTCCCCTGGAAAAAACGTCCCCCATGAAAAAACGTCCCGTGTAAACAAAATTGAGATGCTATAAGTTTTTTATCATTTTATGCAATTTATTAAAACTTTAGCAGCATTTTGGTTGAATACATTGAATTAAGAAATTTAGTGGCGCCATCTATTAAGTAACTAGTTAACAAGAGACATACATCATTGCCTTTGTGAATTGCTCCAACTCCCTACAATAGTACGGCTCTAGTTAACCAACTAGCTAATAGATGGCGTCACTAAAATATTTTTTATTTCATGTGTAGTTTTCTTGGCGCTTTAAGTTAAAAACTGAATTTTGAATTTTTTACGGGAGATTTTTTCTCTGTTTTCTCTTATCGCTAAAAGTGAATTTCAGGTTTTAATATTTTAATGCTTTGGTGCGTCCCTGCTATGGAAACTGTGCAGAGGAAAATAAAAAGCTGACGTTAAGTGCTCATACGCTTTTTTAAAAACTACATTTTCTCCGCCAAAAGAAGACTAGTGAGAGTGCTCTTCGTTGCATTTGACGACAGACGTTCATTGCTGTATTCTACCTCGTCTTCCAGTGGAAAATATTTTTGGAAATGCGAAATACCTTTGACGTTTGCAAAATCAAATAAAAGTAGAAATATTTTGCAAGATAGGGGATATTCCTATGCACAAGAAATTTCTGCATTTAAAAATGCCTACGAGCCTACGAAAACTGCACTTTGTAATCTATTTCAGATAACCTATTTAGCAATATGCCACTGTTGTAAACTAACAATTCATTTTTTTTTCTCACTTTACTTTGTTTTTTCAATGTGATAGAGTTAAATTAGATTTTCAAAACGAGTTTGGTGTTTGAAATTTGCTAAATAGCGCCAAAGCAAAATAATTGTGTTGTCATCGTGAACGGGGTATTTGAAATATTCGGAAAACCATGTATTTTCGACAGTTTCAGAAATTTTACAATTTCAATATTGATAGCGAAACAATCGGCTCGAATAAGAAAAACTACTAGGCATTTAAGTAAATGTAATATTAATAAAATGCTTATATGTGAAATGTAACAGTTCCTTCCTTGACACGTACAGCAGTAGTGTGCCATCTCGCACTTGTTATTTTGAATTAGAAATTCAACTGAACCAAAGTTTGGCAAAAATGATTCCGTAGAAATCAATGACATGGAAGACGTCGTCTGCTACGACAGCCGTAAGTAATATGATTTGGTTTGTGAGCAATGAAAAGGTTGGTAAACACGAGTCATACAAAATCAAATTTATTGAATTCCAAAAAGTGTTATTAATACAATTAGCTATTGATAAAACATAAACTTAAATACAACTTTTTAGAAAAAAAATATTAAATAGTGCTCTTTCATAAAAGATTAACCGCAAATAGCATCACTACAGAGAAAAGAAATATAAAATTAAAAATTAAAATAAAACTCCGATTCAGTCGGAACTGTAGAATCAAGAGGGAAGATTGAAAATCCATTTAAAAGCCTTATACTATTAAAAATCAATTTCAATTATTTTATTTGCTAACTAATAGAAACTGGCAACAGATAAAAATTTTAAATCATTGCGTTTAATTTCAATGTCGGCTAACAATGAATTCGGTGATCAATCGCGTGAATAAAGGCTTAGCCGTTATTAAAATCTGCTTTAAACTAGTATGTTGTGGCCATCACGAAACTTTCTTCTATATATTTTTTTTTTTCTGATCCCTCCCCATGCTTGATGAGGAAGCAATATTCCCAACAAAAACAAAATTACACATGCAAAAACTTGACGACCATCCCAATGTCTGAATTATTGCAAAAGCAAAGCAAAGAGCGAAAATGGAAAGTTATTTTAAAAGCCTTGCTTGAATTAATTACAAATATTTTATTTGTTAACAAACATAAGATGGCAACAGTTAAAAATTTTAAATCATTGAGATAATATTTCCGATCATTTTCATACAATTAAAATCACGATAAATACGCAGACGACAATCTATTACGATTTATCTTTCTTATTGTTGCATTAATAAAGCTATTTTTATTCGCAAAAAAAAAAAATCAACACCTCTTGGAGCGATTGGCGTCAAAATTGAACCGAAGCCTGTTTACATATGGATTCACATATATTCCAAATTTCAACGAGAACGTAGCATTACTTCTTGAGATAGGGCACTCACAATGGAAAAAAAGAACGAGTGATTGCGCTACTCCCTTTCTAGCTGTTGACACCAAAATAAAATCAGCTCTTATACCCACTAAGGGCTACTTGCCGATAAATTTTTCTTTCATTCCGTTCATTATTTCTTGAGATACAGCAGTCACAATTGACGACAAAAATCGTTCTATAGCTCAACCCCCGTTTGAGTTATTGACACCAAAATTGAATCAGCACCTGTTCCTGTTAATGGCAACACATGGACCAAATTTTGTTTGATTCCGCCAGTTACTTCCTGAGGAATAGCAAGCACGCGCAACTCAAAAAAGTCCCATTGCTCCACCCCCCTTGGAGGAATTCGCGCCAAAAACCAATGGGCACAAGTTCACATAGCGGCACATATGTGTACCAAATTTCGTTCGATTTCATGCGGTAGTTTTTGCTGTAGAGCGGCCACAAAAAACTGGTCACACACAGACGTGACACACATACACACACACACACACATACACACAGACAGACAGACATTTTCCAAAAATAGTCGAAATGGACTCAGTACACCTCAAAACGTTCGAATCCGTCAAAATTCGAAATTCGAAAATTTGCACGAATCCAATACTTTCTTCTATATATTATATATAGAAGAAAGTAAAAATGCTGTAGGTCGAATTCTACGTAACATGGAAGTTCCAAACACATTCCATCAGAAAAAAATTCTCTTTATTTTGAAATGAAATTTAAAAATTTTTAAATATGTTTTCTCTGCAAAAATCACGAAAAACCTTTTAGAGGTTTTTAATTAAAATTTTCGTTAATTAATATCATCCTAAGACGCAACCTAGCTAAGAACACTCTCGATCACTTTCCTTTCGAACAATCTTTTTTTTTTTTTTTTTTCAAACTCGGTCCATTCGTTAAGGCGCTAGAGTACCACACTGCCACAAACAGATACACAAACAAACAGATACACAGACACGTCAAAATTATAACCCCCTTCCTTTGTGCGTCGGGAATTAAAAATGAAATCGATGCTTCTTTTTCTCTTGTAAAAGTTTTCAAACTGTGTAATACAGTAATACACCGACTTAGGACAACCCGAATTACACGAACTTTGAGTTTCGTGGTTTCTTACTTTTTATCACATGGCCAATACAGAATTTGTTCCACCAATGTTTTAGCGGCTTTATTTAGCTTTAATAAACAAAAAATATTTTTTTTTTTACATAGTCTCAAATAGCCACCAGTAAAATTTGTTTACCAGGTATTAAAAGTATATATATTACAAGGTTGAGTCCCTTACATCAAAAACTACCAGTTTTTTTAATGTGATTAATATATATTTATTCTATTTGCTTGAACACTCGTGGTAGAAATTTCTTCCTGTAAGCAATGTCGGGAACATTCGTTTTCGTTCTGACAACGAATAACAATGTAATGTCAATTGAATGACTGTTTACATGCTAGTATTCACGCACATTGATGCTATTTAATGACTAAAAAGCAGTGTTTAAACAAATACTGAACAACATGCAATTCGTTAGTGGAAATGGTAAAACACTTTGCACTCAATTTTGTTTATACGGTACGCATTTTCATCAGGGACGTTTTTTCCTAAGGGACGATTTTTCCTAGGGGACGTTTTTTCCGGGGATGTTTCATCCGGGGACGTTATGTCCGGGGACGTTTTGCTGGGGACGTTTTTTCCTGTCACCAACACTTACTATACACAATTTTATAATCCGATGCACCTTTTAAATATCGCAGAATTCTTTTAAGTCCGTTCCAAGCCGATTCTGTTGGATTCTCCTGCAATTGACTGAGACAGTTCACAGCGAACAGTATATCGGGTCGTGTTGTTATCGCAAGATACAATAAAGATCCAACTAGTTCACGGTAAGGTCCTTTGAAAATAGTTCCTTCCTCAAAGTCAGCTGGAGTTGACTTTGCTTCTAAAGGTATTGCACTCGGCTTGCACTCACTCATGTTAAATCTCTTCAATAGTTTAAGATTATACTCCTTTTGATCTAGCACTAATTTAGTAGACGTAAATTAAAAACGAATTCCTAAAAATTCAGAAGCTGGTTCGAGTTTGGACATCTGAAATTCATTTTGAAGAAGTTGAATCACAATCATTATTTCCGAATCATCTGATCCAGCGATAAGAATATCATCAACATATAAACAAATTATTATTTTTCTTCCATTCACAATTCTGATGAAAATACACGGTTCCGAGTTTAACTGCTTAAAATTAATTTTTAACATAAATTGCGAAAATCTGAAGAACCATTGTCTAGGAGCTTGTATTAATCCGTATAAACTTTTATTTAATTTGCACACTCTGCCAGATGAATCGTTGAATCCTTGCGGTTGTTCCATAAAAACAATTTCTTGCAACTCACCATTCAGAAAAGCTGTTTTCACATCCATCACATAAGCCTTTAAATCCTCTTGAAGAATCGAAACAAGAACTAATCGTAAACAAGGCATCCCAATGACTGGCGAATAAGTTTCTACGTATTCCTTCTGCTGGTCTCCTCTGGCGCAAAGTCTGGCTTTGAGAGTTCCATCTCTTTTCTTCCTAAACACCCAACTTACACTTTATGGGGGTTGCGTTATCAGGGAGATCTACCAGTTCCCAAGTTTCGTTTATCTGGATGGAGCGCAATTCTTCCCCCATCGCGACTTTCCACTGGGCTTGTTGTTCTTCCGGTAGTTTTGAAATGTTATTAAAGGTCAACGTCTCTTCTGACGTGTACATTGCTTCATATCGTTCTGGTTTTTTTCTTTTTCTTTCTGATCGTCGGGGTGCAGCTGCGGGCGTTTTGGTTTCGTTTTCTCCTATCTCTTTATTTACATTTCTGTCGTGTTTTTCCTCGTATTTTTCTTCTCTTTTCGGGAGCTCGTCTGGTGAATTACTTCTATCTTGCACATATACTTTATTTTCATTGAAGCGAACATTACGTGACACAATAACTCTGCGTATCAGGATCCATTAATCGATATCCCATGCTAGAATATCCAATGAAGATCATTCGTTTAGATTTCGGATCTAATTTTTGTCTGCGAGTATCAGGAATTTTGGCATAAGCATCACAACCAAATAATTTAATTTGATTTAAACCCGGTTTCTGGGAATATTTTAGTTCAAAGGGTGACATTTCATTTATGCTTGAACTAGGGATTCTGTTATGAATATATGCTGCAACTTGAATAGCATATCCCCAACAGTTCTTAGGTAAATTTGCATCATATAAAAGTGCACGGGCTTTATCAAAAAGTGATCTGTTCATCCGCTCTGAAATTCCGTTCAATTCGTGAGTATAAGGGGGGCAGGGATCTATCGTAACTCCAAGTTTATTTGCTATCACTTTAAGTTCACCTGAAACATATTCCTAGGCATTATCACAACGAATTTTTCGAACGCTTTCATTCAATTTGAGAAACTTTTTGATTTCCACGGGAACATCACTTTTCTTTTTAAGAAGACGATTTTCACATAAAAGGAGAATAATCATCAACTAATGTTAACACATACCTTTCACCCGCTTGAGTTGGTGGGTTGACCGGACCGCATAGGTCAGAATGGATTGTCATCATGGGAGCTTTTTCTCTTCTTCGGTTTCCTATTCCTAAAGGGTTCGCGGACTGCTTCGCTAACACACATTTATCACAAAATTTTTCGCTTATTGGTAATCCTAGTTTGTTCAGAACATGGTTTCCGGAGTGTCCTAACCTGCGATGCCACAGTTCACCTCCATCTTTTTCTGCAACAAAGGAGTTCGAAATGAAGGGAACAAAATCACTTGCATATTGACCTTTTGAATTCAGCTTGCACAAAACGAAGTTTGTACTTCCCTTTTTAATAACTGCTTCGTCATTTTTGAAGCTCACAGTGTATCCAGCTTTTTGTATCTGTTTCACTGAAATGAGGTTTCCATTTAGTTCTGGAACATATAACACATCTTTCAGTAGGACCTCTTGCACACCGTCATCTAATACACCGCGAATAGTTCCTATCCCTTTTACTTCCAGTTTACTGGCTTTTGCAGCGCATGACACAGTTCCTGAGGATGGTTTTAACTCCTCAAACCATTCCCGATGTGCACACATATGAGCTGTAGATCCGCTATCTACTATAAATGACCGATGTTCTACTTCGCCAACAACGAAAGTCACTGCAACTGCTCCATCCTTTGATGATGTATTTTTTTCTGTCTGGACTGTGCAATTCCTCTTAAAATGTCCTTTTCTTCCGCACTGGTAGCAAATTATGTTACTTCTACAAAATTTCGCAATGTGCCCTGTTTTGCGACACTTGTTACACACTACCCGATGATTTGTAGAAAAGGCTGCACCATTCGATGACTCTGTTTTCCACGATTTGGGCTCCGAGACTCGACGATCTCTCATCAGCGCTTCAGCATCCAGAAGACGACCGCAAACAAACTCTAAAGTCAAGTTCTCCGAAGGCTGATTTTCTATTGCAGATTTCGATGCGTCATACTCTGCTGGAAGAGACATCAAAAGATAGACAATACTGTCCATGTCACTCACTTTCACGCCACACGATTTTAGTTGGGTAACGAGCCTGTTCACTTCATCAATATGCTCCTGCATGGATGAGTCCTTTTTCATTTTCAAAGTTGAAAGTCTCTTTCTAACCAATATCTGACTGACCGCTCCTTCTCGAACATAGATCGATTTCAATTTTGCAATTACTTTAGCACAAGTCTTTTCTTCCGAAAGCGAAACTAAAACTTTATCACTAAGAAATGATAACATCAAGGCACAGGCCTTCTTACTCGCTAAAAGTTCATTAGCTTTCGAAGAATCCGCTTCACGTTCCAAAAACATCTCTAAATTATTTGCTGCGAAAACCGCTTCCATTCTCCTGCTCCACAGAGAGAAATTCCTTCCGTCAAAAGGCTCAACGGAATATTTTATCTCGTCCCCCCTGTTACTCCGCTACTGCAGTGATTTAGTAGCTGGGTAAAACTTAGAACTAACCACGCTCTGCTGTTGAAAGGTTGTGTAAAGCAGAGATTCAGACAGCTGAACATAAACAAACACGTTTAATACGAAACATGGGGACACACATACAGCAAGACATAGAGAAAGTAGTGAAGCCCTGATAAACAGACTGCGGCTCTTTAAATAGAATAGAGGGCAGATTTTCAGTATCCAATGATGTTTCTCAAATAGCAATAAGCTTTCTCCAAAGTCCGATGGTGGATTAAAGAAGAGATTTTGCGAACTCCGTGGAACAGGGTTGGCAAGGTTTTGGACACTATGGTAAAAACCACGGTAAAAACCATGGTTTTTACCGTCCTGTCCAAAACCCTTGTGTCCAAAACTGTCCGAAAGTGTCCAAAACTATATTTTTTAGAGAAATTGTTTTGTGAGAAGAAATCGAAAACAATAAAATGCATCAAAGTAAAGTTTTATATTGAACATTTATTCAATGTGAACATACAACTTATTTATGCCGCTGATTTTAATCTAGTTGCAGAAGTTAAATTCTTGATTTAAATTTAAATTTGTATGCATGATTTTATTTTATTTTATTTATTTATTATTATTATTATCTTATGCGTGTGTGCAAATGAAAGCAAGGTTTGCAAGGTTTTTACCATCCGGTTCAAAACCCTTGTATCCAAAAGTATCCAAAACTATTTTTTGAAAAACCATATTCTGTGAGAAAATATCAAAAACAGAACAAAATATGTCAAAATTATGTTTATTTTGACTATTTAATATATTTATTTAATGTGAACATTCAAGCATATATATATATACAGCAGATTTTAATCTAGTTACGTAGAAATTAAATTCTTCATTAAATATTTCAATTTGTATACATGAGTTTTTTCTCTTTTTTGTTTCCATAAACCAAATTTTTCGACATTTATGCATGTGTCGAAAGAAATTGTTCAAAATGTAGTGCAATAATTGACTTAAATGCAATAAATGACAATTTTTTGTAAATACAGAATGTATTATATTTAAATATGAACTAAAAAAAATAGCACAAGTTTTAAAATATAAGTTTGATCATTAATTTCTTGTTCTTTAATCTATGATTTAAAAAATAATTTTCATTTAAACATTACGCAAAATTTAGTTGCAAAAACCATTAAAAAATGAAGCTTTTTAAAGAAATTGTACATTTAATAACATTCTTTTGAGTTATAAATGTAACTGAAATTAGTTGTCTTGGTAGCAATGTGAATTTCCTTTCATGACACTACCAACTGCTACAAAAGGAGGTTTTTATGTGATAGAGTTATTGGCATTTTATTTTAAGTAAAATATTTTTTCAATGAACATTTTGGAGAAAAGTATTATCAAATACTCATTAATTAAACCTCATTAATATTTATATTTATGCATTACAAATATTGTAGTAAATACAAATTGATTAGATTACACCCCTTTAGCTGTAGCATAGTTTTGGACAGTTTAAGACAATTTTAGACAGTTTAGGACAGTTTTAGACAGTTTTGGACGGTAAAAACCACCTGTCCTGTCCTAAACCAGTTTTGGACAGTCCAAAACCCAACCCTGCCGTGGAAAGCTGCAAATGTTTCTTCCAATAAGAAACTAGCACAGTTCTTTCTTTTAAACCAATAGAGAAAGCGATTACATTCAACAGTGGGAAAATTATTAAAAGTGTTAAAGTTCAACGCCCTAGGGGCACGTGTTATTATTAACCGATCGAGTTCAAATTTTGCACAGATTACTTTTTATTATAGTGTCACAAAACTAGGGGGCGTCACTTGTTGAATTCCGAAAAAAATATTTTCCCATATAAATAAGGACCACCCTTATATATATATATATATATATATATATATATATATATATATATATATATATATATATATATATATATATATATATATGAAGTTGAGCCAGTTGTTTCTCCTTATTAGTTTTCTAAACGTATGGCGTACTCCGCTTTGGATTGCAAAAATCAAAAGCGACTCAAAGCACTAAATAAAATCAACAATATTATCAGAAAAAATTTAAAAAATTAAAACAAGATTGCCGAGTTTTAGGCCTAGATACGATGTTTGTGCCCATATAAATCGTTTATCAGAATTTTTACCCTTATTCCGCCTTTTTCAAGCTTTCGAGGCTCATAAAAGTGTACAAATTCTCTTCCACGAATAATTATTCTTTAATTTGCAATTAAATTTGAAAATCATAACTCCGAAAGATTTGTGTGATGCGATACATTAATAATTTGAGTTTATTTTTTATTTTTTTAAATTGCGTAACAATAATTTTGTTTAACGTAGTTTAATAAAGTTCGTTTTTTCTTCGAGGGGGAGAGGAATTTTAATATTGTGCTAATGTAATTGAACTGAAGTCGAACAGAAAAAGATTGCACAGCAATCTTCGGGGACTGGTGCTCGTCAACAAGCAGGGATGCAGATCCAAAAAAAAAAAAAAAGTTTTTCTCTGCATCAATATCTGTATATATACATATATAAAGATGACGAAATTTTTTCTTTGTTTTTTTCTTTGCACTCGATGGCTCACAGGCATCATAGCACCTACAACCCTGAAAATTGGCACAAAATACGAAAGTGCCCCGGGAGTCTGCACCTCGAAGCCGGCATTCAAAATTTAAAATTAATTTTTTTTCTTTTAATAATTTTTAAGGTGTATTTCGCATAATATAATTGGGATCTGAACTCTCCCCCCCCCCTGCCTCTTCCCTCTAATACTATATGTCGCTGGAAAGTTTTTTTTTTCTGAAGAAGAATATGTTTGTTCAATTTCTCTTAATTAGAACAGGAAATATAACCGATTCTAATTGAGCTAATTTTCAAGGTTCGGGTCGATCCGAAACTACATTACATTACGGCAAAATTATTAGTTTCCGAAATTTCATTCTATGACGTCATATTCGGCATTCAGTGACGTCATGTTCACATAGGTCTATTCGGGATTTTCGGGATTTTTAATTTGTTATATTAATCGAATAAAATATGCAACTTTTTACTTTTTTTTCCTCCTGACGACGATTTTCGAACGTCCCCCGAGATTTTTTTTTTTTTTTTTCGTTTTGTTTTCTCTCAAACTATAGACTTTCGCATATGTTCTTATTATTTTTTAAAAATCATTTTGGGGAAAGTTGTCTTTATTGTTCGTGGATGTTTTAGTGCTATTATTTTTGATTAAATTGTGCATATGTCAGTTGATTTTATTTTTCGATTTGCTGTATTTGCAATGCAAATATTTTAGCATTTTTCGATTTGATACAAATCCCAAAGAAACTTTTATAGTTTTTTTTTTTTTTTTTTTTTGAAAAGGCGTGTACACATTTTAGTTAAAGCAAAATGATCATTTTACATCTGAAGGAGATGGGGGGTGGGGGTTAGATTTTAATCATTTAAGAACCTTCTTTTAAACTCTTAGCACGGGCATCGCCGTACGGATACTGCTGGCAATTCATAAATGTTGTAAAACGCACGCAAGTAACCTTTGTAATGGGTTTGTTTCCTTCAGTCAAAAGTACTAATTTTAGTCACTGACACTGATAGAATAAGCAAAAAAAAAAAAAAAAATAACGTGGACCCAGAAAATACTTTCATTTTCCCCAATAGTTATTTTTTAATTAATTTTTAAAATGTCAGATTTTTTAAACAAGGAGTGATCTTAATGACTTCACAAATGATGAACTTTGGCGCATCTTTCTACCGCGTTTCCATGTTATGATAATCATGACGTGAATTTAATATTGCGCTCTACGCTTGCTATCAACCATATCGTTGCCAATACACATGAGTAAAGATGCGAATTAAATATTATGCTCTGTGAATGGCAACAGTGAATGGCATTTCATCATTTGTGATGTCATCGGCAGAAGCGTAAACAATGAAAGCGCACAGATTAAAGTATTTTTTTTAATTTTAAACTTAAACAAATTATTTAAAAAATGATCAAATCCTATGTTTTTAAGCATGCTCTTTCAAAAAAAAAATACTTTTCAAATTTTGGAAGCGACCCCATTATGCCATTTTAAATAATCTATATATATAAAAATGGAGTTTGGTAAATTTGTTCCCTAAGATCTCAGAAACTACCCGGCAGATTTGGCTGAAACTTTCACTGTTTGTTCAGTTTGGTACTGGGAAGGTTTATAGAACAGTTCGAAAAAAATCCAATTGATAGTTCCCTTTTTATTCCAATTTTAGACTCAAATTTTCGCATAAATGCCCCAATATGGGGGTGGAAAAAAACGTGCACATATTAACATTATATGTCCACTGAAAGCGCCAATTTTTCTGCCGAAGATAGCATCTGTTCGAAGTTTCTAAGTTGAATAAAAAACGAGTTATGAGCTTTTTTGTTCCCTGTTCGAAGGCTTTCATCAACCTAAGTCACTATTTAATGTGTCATCTCAACTCCCAAGAATTGTTGTATTGTTGAATATTTTTGCGTTTCGACTGACTGTTTGAGGCTTTTCTCAAGTCAAATCTTAAAGTAACGTTTTCCCACAAGATTGGCTAAAAATAAATGGATTGGCTGATCATTTTACTTTTAAACGGAACTTATTCAATTAATGGTTTATTATTATTATTTATGCTGATTGGATACTTGCTCGCCAGAATGTTTTCAGAAAGATTTCAGTAGCTGATGCATTTGGCAGTTTTTTCCACTGTCACTGTTTTTGAGCCCAAAGACTACGTAATAATGTTTCTCAGCTTTCACCATGTAAACAAAATATCGCCAATCAAAGATACTTTTAAAAAAAAAAAAAAATACTGTGTAAAATAATTCAACAACTAAATTTGGCAAAAACTTCCATTAATTTTTCTTTTTGCACGATTTCAAATAATCGCTAAATTTTACTACTTATTTTGGAAACATTTCGGATGAAAACGTTTAGCGCCATTTTTTTTTTTTTTTTTTTTTTGACCAAAAGTATCTTAGCATCTGGCAACAATATTTCTATAATAACAAGAAGTTCCGTCTAGAACTAGACGAGCCTACTTTCCCGTATACCCATACTACTTTCTAGTACCTGATCAATATTCTCAAAAATAGCTAAAATCGCAAATTTTTTCAAACATATTTTTTTTAATATTTTAAGCTGATTTCTAGGAATAAAATACTCCTTACTTTTCTTCAAAAAAAAACGAACAAATAAAATAGCAGCACCTTTTAAACAAAGCAGCTAATACACTTCTTTCCATTAAAAAATTTTTTTAACAGCTTTTAAAACGAAAAAATAATAATAATAAGTTCATTAAAATAAATACATCATATAAAAAAAATCGCTTCTTTTTCCCCTGTTGCCAAAAATAATTTTTTAAACGAATTAATGCACTTACCAAAATAAAAAAAAAACAATAAAATGTCAACTTAAAGAAATAATTTTCATTGTCAAAAAAAAAAAAATCGTCTGCGCATATTTTTCGAGTTGTTTCACCGAAAACTAAATACCTAAATTAAAACTTTAGCGAGAAAATAAAAACAAATCATATCAACAATAATTATTTCACAGTTAAAACCACAGCAGCGGAGTCGGAGTCGGAGTCAATCTCATTTTGGGATAAGAGTCGGAGTCGAATATCCAAGAATCGGAGTCAGTCATTTGTCCTCCGTGTATAAATGTTTGTCAAAGCTACGAAGTCAGAGTCGAAGTCGGGGAGTCGGAGTCCGATTAATTGTCGGGAACAGGAGTCAGAGTCGGTGTCAGGTGCCCCTAAATTCTCGGAGTCGGAGTCGGGAGTAGGTCGTCAAGAGCTATTTCCAACAAAGTTTGTTTGAAGTAAATCCGCCTTTAAGTTCGGAATCTATATTGACTTTCAGTTTCCCCTTAGGCGCTAATGTTAAGAGATTTGAACTGTTCAAAATTTAACGAAAACTTGTTCAAATCAAAAAGATATTTTCGATACATGTTTTTTATCAAAAGTTTTTCCCTACAAAGTTTTTTTGAAGCCACTTCGCTTCTAAGTTCAAGATTTATTTTTGATTTGAATTTCCCCGTAGGCGCTAATGTTAAGTTTTTTTGAACTGTTCAAAATTGAAAGAAAAATTGTTCAAATCAAAAAATGAATTATGGGAATGATATGTCCTCGCCGAGATCTTTCTAACAAAAAAAAAATGTTCGAATCGGACTATTCATTCAAAAGTTATTAGGGGGGGACAGACAGACAGACCGACAGACAGACAGACCGACAGACAGACAGACCGACAGACATTTTTCCCCATCTCAATACCCTACTTTCCAATTTTTAATTTTTCAATATTTATCTAACTATTTTATTTATTTTTGACTTTTTTTTGTTTTTCGGGATATTTTTAAGATGTATTAAGCCTTCTTTCATGCTTTTTTCTTCTTTCTCTGATTTTTACTGGGAAAGTAGGCTAAAAATTAGTAAGGAGGGGAGTATTATTGAAAGTGTCCCAAAATGATTCTCGCAAATTTGGTAAGATTTTAAACCGCACCAAGTGTTCACAAAAATTGAAATTTTCCAAAATAACTAAATCAAGTGTAAGGGGAACACGGGCGGCTACATTTTTTAAAACAGTTCGTACATCAATAGCCATACAGAGAAGGTTTTAGATTTAAAAAAAAGTACTAGCAGATAAATCTTTTTAAACATGTAAAGTTTAATTTCATATTTCGGAAATTCTTCAAATTTTTCTATGCTTAAATGTCGTGCTTTCGTTTCTAATTGAATACCATTTTGTTCTTTATACTTATTGCTATTTTAGTTTAATGAGTAAGGAAGAAGCTCGATTTTTACTTTCTTCTATATCTAATATATAGAAGAAAGTATTGAATTCGTGCAAATTTTCGAATTTCGAATTTTGACGGATTCGAACGTTTTGAGGTGTGCTGAGTCCATTTCGACTATTTTTGGAAAATGTCTGTCTGTCTGTGTGTGTGTATGTGTGTATGTATGTGTGTGTGTCACGTCTGTGTGTGACCAGTTTTTTGTGGCCGCTCTACAGCAAAAACTATCGCATGAAATTGAACGAAATTTGGTACACATATGTGACCCTATGTGAACTTGTGCCCATTGGTTTTTGGCGCGAATTCCTCCAAGGGGGGTGGAGCAATGGGACGTTTTTTGAGTTATGCGTGATTGCTATTCCTCAGGAAGTAACTGGCGGAATCAAACAAAATTTGGTCCATATGTTGCCCCTAACTGGAGCAGGTGCTGATTCAATTTTGGTGTCAATAGCTCAAACGGGGGTTGAGTTATAGAACGTTTTTTGTCGTGAATTGTGACTGCTGTATCTCAAGAAATAACGAACGGAATCAAACAAAAAATTTTTGACAAGTAGCCCTTAGTGGGTATAAGAGCTGGTTTTATTTTGGTGTCAACAGCTAAAAAGGGGGTAGCGCAATCGCCCGTTCTTTTTTTCCATTGTGAGTGCCCTATCTCAAGAAGTAATGCTACGTTCTGTTTGAAATTTGGAATATATGTGAATCCATACGTAAACAGGCTTTGGTTCAATTTTGACTCCAATCGCTCCAAGAGGTGTTGATTTTTTTTTTTTTTTTTTTTTTTTTTTTTTTTTTTTTTTGCGAATAAAAATAGTTTTATTAATGCAACAATAAGAAAGATAAATCGTAATAGATTATCGTCTGCGTATTTCTCGTGATTTTAATTGTATGGAAATGATCGGAAATATTATCTCAATGACTTAAAATTTTTAACTGTTGCCATCTTATGTTTTTTAATAAATAAAATATTTGTAATTAATTCAAGTAAGGCTTTTAAAGTAACTTTCAATTTTCGCTCTTTGCTTTGCTTTTACAATAATTCAGACATTGGGATGGTCGTCAAGTTTTTGCATGTGTCATTTTGTTTTTGTTAGGAATATTGCTTCCTCGTCAAGCTCGTCAAGCATGGGGAGGGATCAGAAAAAGGAAAAATATAGAAGAAAGTTTCGTGATGGCCACAACATACTAGTTAATCACGTCAAAAAGGTTTGTTTTAAATTCTTTAACTTAAAACAGAAAACAAGGGCAAGTAACGATTGTTTCTCCTAATTATTACTGACCCAGGCAACGCCGGGTATTTTTGCTAGTTTTAATATAAAAGTAAAACAACTGCAGGTAACGCGTGGAAAATCAGTTTTGAGTTCGTAATCCCCTATTGCAGTCAATTTAATATTGTAGCAAATTAGTTGTTTCAGTTCTGTACCTCATAGCCAGAAGGACGTAAGTCGCATTATGATAATTTTACAGGAGAGAGGAAGAACTTTTTCTGGAGCTTGCAAAGGATGGGACGTGCGCTTTTTTAACCCTAGTAAATATTAAAATGAATATTTTTAAAGAACTACTTTCACATGGCTTGATGCGGAAACAACCTCTACATACAATGCACTAGTAAAAGGAAAATAAAAAGTTTTGCACTTAAGGATAATTTAAGTTAAATAAAAACAAATTTAAAAAAAAATAATAATTTGAATTTCGCCCTCTTGAATTCAAATTATGTTTTTCGCAATCACTAGTGTGTGTGTGTATGTAGGCATGTGTATTTATGTGTGTGGGGTATGTGTGTTTGAGTGTAAGCGGGTATGTGTATGTGTGTAGGCATGTGTGTTTGTGGTTGTGTGCAGGTATGAGTGTGTGGGTAGTTGTGTGTATGAGTTTTTGTGTGTGGTGGGGAATGTGTATATGTGTAGGCATATGTGTTTGTGTCTGCATGAGTGTGATGAGTGTGTGGGTAGTTGTGTGTAGGCATGAGTGTGATGAGTGTGTAGGTAGTTGGATATAGGTGTCTGGCCCTAGAAACGCAATGGTGTTTCCATTGGAAGTTCAACGGCACGAAGTTCGTTCTCCCAACACATTCGGTCTCCTTGTTAGTACGAGTGGAAAGGGAAAACAACTATTTATTAATGGGCGATATTTAAGTTAGTTATAAAGTCGAAAAAATCTTGTATTTTTGTTTTTTTATGTGCCATGTGCAAGAAATCAGAGCTTTTTCTCTTCTCATATTTTTTGCTTATCATTGTGGAATATCTTTGATAGCAGACGATAAATATCCAGTTAAAGTAAGTGTTTTATTTATTAGCAAACGATACATACTTTTTACTAGCAGACGATCAATATCAAAACGAAAATAATTAGTTTCATTTGCAAACGATAAATATCCTGTTACCATGTCATTTTGGCATTCAAGTGTTTGAAATTAAAAGTAGTGTCAATTTAAATTGGAGAACCACTTATTTAAAATTAGTATACAACATAATTAATTCAAAGATAAGTGCATGCTAATGACTTATACTGCAGTACAATAGCAGAAAAATAGGTAAAATGGTAATTCTAAAGGAAAATTCATTGCCTTTCTGGATCCGAATTATCAACTTTGGATCCCCGTAGCTAGAGCCTATGCAGTCAAACCGCTTCACCTGGATTCATACCTGGTAGGAATGGACCTCTATCTAAAATTTTGTCCAAATCCGTGACCCTCAAGGTCGTGCCATTTAGTAGTAAGATAGTATTTATAAAACAGGCTAAATATTTTTTTCGATTTTTTGCTATATGTTATATTGCTAAAAGGATTTATATATGCAAACATTTCTAAATTTAAAACAATTGTTATATTTTTATTAACTAGTAAAATGTTCAAAGAGTTTAACCAAGTAAGAGCATCATGTAAAAGAGCTCTTAATAACATGTTGACATGAAAAGAAATTTGATTATTAGCACCGTAAAATATAAAACTGGATTCTTTAATGCAAAGCTCAAAAAAAAAATGCATTTTGCTTGAGTTATTCTTAAGTATTTACAGGACAGTATTTCGGGAAAATCTAAATTCCTCCTCTCTAAATTCTAGAAACATAAGGGAAAGGAAAATGACTAAAATGTTAAAACTAAACGGAAAACAATCTTTGGAAAAAGCAGGCTGTTTCTGCAAAAAAATTAACTTCTCGCTGCAGTTTTGTCACAATATTTTTTTCTTCTTTCAAATTGGAAACTGAAATATATCTTTTTCTTTCAAAGATATGCACGACTGATCACGAATTTTCGTCTCTCCCTGAAAAAGTAAATATTAAGTTCCGAAAAAGAATTACACTAAATAAAGAAAATCCCTCGCAACAACAAAAGAGCATTTATATAGGTAAAAAATGCACATCTCTCTAAGAATAAATAAAAGAGTGCATTTTTTAAAATTTATTTTTACTTCAGATTCAAAATATATTGCGAAAGTATTTTAAAGCATTTATATGCTCTCGAAGACTTCTTTCGCATTTGCTTTTTTTCCGTTTTCTATTTTTTGCATTTTAATGGATTTTGTCATGCGTTAAACTGTTCAATCCAGAAAGATTCGCAAAAGTTTATGATTATTTGTTGAAAGTTTTATTTACTTTCAAAGTAGTGGTAGCGTTGCATTACTTCCTTCCGCGCTATTAAGTAACGAAAACAATGACGATTTTTTATGCAGAAATATTTTCATCATTACTTCCATATTTTAAAAAATGAAAAAGTGTTTTCATCTGCCAAAAACAAAGTACATGTCATTCTTCTTAATCAGCTAATGGATGGGACTGATAAAAGGTCTTCCTCAAGCTTTTGCACTTTACATTTTTTTTTAAAAAAGGGAATTATTAAAAAACTATTCAGAGAATGGTTTTTATTTTTTTTTCCAAAGAAGAGAGATGCAACAGCTTATCTTCTTTACTAATAATAAAGCTGAATGTCCCTCTGTCTGTCCGGATCTCTGTCTGTCAGGATCTCTGTGACGCGCATAACGCCTAGACCGTTCGGCCGATTTTCATGAAATTTGGCACAAAGTTAGTTTGTACCATGGGGGTGTGCACTAGGGTGGTTCGAAAAAAACGTTTTTTCGAATTTGGTATCCGATGACCCCTCAAAAGTTGCAGTTTTGTACCCTGAATTCGGGAAAAATAATAAAAAAATTCTAAATTATCATCTATAGTTCGCGCATGTCGCCTAAAGTTACGAAAAAATCAATTTTTTTCAAAAATTTTCATAATGTTGAAAAAAAATTCTAATTATGTTTTTTTTATCCAACACCAAAAAAACAACAGTATGTAACATATATTTGATTTTAAAAATGGTTTTATTGCTGTTTTAAAATAATTTTGGTTCGCAAAAAAAGTTATAAAATGGTAATAAATCGGTGAATTCGGACATTTTTGACTATATTTAAATCACATCGTTGTACCAAAATTAATAGTTAATAGGTTTTAACTACACTTAAAAATGAAAGTGTGATCGATGCATGTATGTTTCTATAAAAGTCAAAAATAAACTAAATTATTCGCCACCGCGGCACGGCGCCTACTTGTCGCGACATGCAGCACACTGGCCGAGCTTGTGCTGACATGAAACCATACCGCACCCGTTCCTCACCTCACAGTCAGTCAGTCAGTCCTAAACAATCAACATGGCGTCTACCAAAACTTCTAAGCGTTTGAGTCTTTGTCCAATTCTTGGTAAGTCAAAACCTTTTAGTGAAAGTGTTTTACCCACACATAAAGATGTTTTGTTAGCATGCATTGAGGAAACATCAAATTCTGCGAAAAATGTACCCTTTTCCGAGATATCTCATTGTGTTGGTAATCAAATAGAAAAAATTTACAGTAAAGCTTCTATACCAACTGTAAGTCATCAACGTGTTGTAAAATTAATTAAAGATTTGCATGACAAGTATTTTACTTTGAAAAAATCATTCAATCGTGATAAACAAAAACCTAACTTTAAGAAAAAGCTTAACGAGTTTGTCAGTGAAGCCAATAACAAACTTTTTGACATTGCTTTCTGCAAATGTGTTATGCATTTTACGTGTTCATGTGTTAAGAGGCCAAACTCTTGTAATTGTAAAATAGTTTTGGATTGTAGGTGTGATAAGAAAAAGAAAATCCCTATTATTGAGAGAGAATTTATCTAAGACCAACGAAATATGAGGTTAAGGTATATTGGTTCCTTGGACAGAGTAGAGACAAATAAGTTAATTAAAAGAGATCAGCGATTACAAATCTGTAAGAAACCTAAAATTGATGAACCTGATGTTAATGCCAGTAAAACAGATATTACAATTGAACCTTTACATGACATTCTAATCGAGAATTGCGGAGATGACAGTGACAGTTTACCATCGACCTCTCAAATGCGATTTAAACTTCCTGCGACTGCATTGATGAGTGATAGATACGGGATATCAGATAGAGCCACTGCCGCTATCGCTTCAAGTGTTTTACAAGACATCGGCTTAATCAATGAAGGAGATTTATCGCTTGTAATAGACAAGAGCAAGATCAGACGTGAAAAACATAAAGTTCGAGAGTCCTTACAAGCCGAAAATAACAGTGCTAAGATATATGGGGTATATTTTGATGGGAGGAAGGACAATGTTTATTTCCAAGAAAAAATTGGTAATAAAATGTATCGGAGACTGAATAAGGAAGAGCACATAAGTTTAGTACAAGACCCTGGTGGAAAGTACATAGGCCATTTGACACCAGTAAGTGGCACAGGAAGCGAAATTGCATCAACCATTTTGAGTTTTTTAGAAAGTAAGGAATTTGACCATAATGAGCTTGTTGCTGTTGGATGTGACGGCACAGCAACAAATACAGGTTGGAAAAACGGTGCAATACGTAATCTTGAGATTAAACTTGCCCGCCCAGTGCAATGGTTCATATGCTTGCTTCATTTCAATGAACTGCCGCTGAGACATTTGTTTGAAAGTGTAGATGGTGAGACTTCAGGGCCTACAAGTTTCTCGGGAACAATTGGCAGACTTTTGTTGAACTGTGAAAAACGCCCGGTTGTTAATTTTAAAACAATCACTGGTGAAGATATAAACATAACAAAAACTGACTTGAGCAAGGACCAAAAGTACTTACTTGACATATATCAAGCAGTGAAGACAGGAGAGTGTCCTTCAGATCTTGCTGTGAAAGATCCTGGTCCTCTTAGTCATTCTAGGTGGTTGACATGTGCAAATAGGACACTAAGGCTATACATATCTGAAGTGACACCCTCTGAAGGACTTAAGATGCTTGTAGACTACATTATGAAAGTATACGCCCCAGTTTGGTTTGAAATCAAAAGGCATCCATCAGTGAAGTTTGGACCCAAGCACATCTTCAAAGCTATTCAGTCGTCACGTCAGCTACCCGATAGTGTAAAGCATATCATTGATCCTGTGATGCAGAGGAATGCTTTCTTTTGTCATCCGGAAAATATGTTAATATCAATGGCAGTAGACGAAAGAATCCATGTTCGGCAGTTAGCTTTTCGAAGGTTGCTAAAAGCTGGAAATCAAGAGCCCAAAGGGAAATCCGTGCGTACATTTCAACCTCCGACCATCAATTTTGCTGCTTCAGATTACATTGAACTGATTGACTGGTCTCAGTGTAAACTTTCACCTCCTCCAGCAATGAACCATGTGTCAAATGAGAGCTTAGAACAACTGATTGGTAGTAATGTTTTGCCGGAGTTTGACCCGATGAAATTTCCTTGCCATACTCAAAGTGTGGAAAGAATAGTAAAACTGGTAACTGAGTCTTGTACAAAAGTTTGCGGGGAAGAAAATAGAGATGGTTTCATAAGAGCAACACTGCTCTCAAGATCAGTCATGCCATCGTTTAACTTTAAAAGTGAATTCAAGACAATGTCTAAAGATGATAAGTAAACTTAAATTCACTATCATGCTAGCCAAGAATTGGTGAATGTAAATATGTAAATATTGTAAAAAACACCCCTACATTTGGATGGATGGTTGGGTAGGGAGTGGGTGGAACTCGAAGTGCAGCCACCTCCCCGTGGTGAGTTCTGGGTAGTTTCAATGTCTTTGAGACGAGCTAAGAGCTGCATACATGCATCGATCACACTTTCATTTTTAAGTGTAGTTAAAACCTTTTAACTATTAATTTTGGTACAACGATGTGATTTAAATATAGTCAAAAATGTCCGAATTCACCGATTTATTACCATTTTATAACTTTTTTTGCGAACCAAAATTATTTTAAAACAGCAATAAAACCATTTTTAAAATCAAATGTATGTTACATACTGTTGTTTTTTTGGTGTTGGATAAAAAAAACATAATTAGAATTTTTTTTCAACATTATGAAAATTTTTGAAAAAAATTGATTTTTTCGTATTTTTAGGCGACATGCGCGAACTATAGATGATAATTTAGAATTTTTTTATTATTTTTCCCGAATTCAGGGTACAAAACTGCAACTTTTGAGGGGTAATCGGATACCAAATTCGAAAAAACGTTTTTTTCGAACCACCCTAGTGTGCACCTCGAAGTGATTTTTCCAAAATTCGATGTGGTTCTTTTTCCAATCCAATTTTAAGAACAAAAATATCATAAGATGGACGAGTAATCTTTACTAATAATAAAGCTGAATGTCCCTCTGTCTGTCCGGATCTCTGTCTGTCAGGATCTCTATCTGTCAGGATCTCTGTGACGCGCATAACGCCTAGACCGTTCGACCGATTTTCATGAAATTTGGCACAAAGTTAGTTTGTACCACGGGGGTGTGCACCTCGAAGCGATTTTTTCAAAATTCGATGTGGTTCTTTTTCCAATCCAATTTTAAGAACAAAAATATCATAAGATGGACGAGTAAATTACGAAATTATCATAACGTGGAATCGTAACATGGGTACAAGCCAATTGGAGAGAAAATTCACCATACATTATTTGTAAATATACAGGCAAACCAAAAGACCTTTTAATTTTCTATTACGGGCAAAGCCGTACGGGTACCACTAGTTGCACATAAAGGAAATGCATTTTTTTTTTTCTAAAAAGCGTAACGAAAATGAAGTGTCCCGTTGGCGTGACATTAAAAGTTGGAGTTTTTTGGTATTAAAAACATGTATGCTTCGTTAAATCCTGTTCTTCGTTGAAAGACATTTTTTCTCAGATGGAAGAGCTTTCCTTTGTACCTTACATGGAGTCTTAGAATGAAAACATAGGAAATGCTAAGAAGAGTTTAACGCGATGCTTAGAAAAGGGGTGGACATATTTATTCATGCATAAATAAAGTAATAAGATGGCAAACAACTGGTGGATGTACATTAAAAGTAGTGATCAAAAACAAAAAGTTGTAATTAGTAAGATAGTTTAACTTGTAAGAAAATTAATACTCACCATTTTCATTTTCTTTTAATGTATGATTTTTGTCGTGTGAGACTTCTTAAAACGGAGAAAAGCTATAGTATTTTAATTGTCAAATTGCTTTGAGTCACCTGTAAACAAAAATAAAATATTTCAAGGTATTATTTGTAGTGATTTATTACAGTAAAAGTTTATGAAATTTATAACGATCTGTGAAGCTGGAAGAATTAAAGATACTATAACTGAGGCAAACCTAGGGGCGGATACAGAAAACCATTTTAGGAATGGTCCTGCTGAAGAAAGCCCCCCCCCCCCCATGAACGGACCTACGGTTTTGGGTTTTAAAAAAATCTGGAACTGCTTGGGGGTCAATAAAGAGCTCTAAATTGGCCAGGAATAAGGCACCTAATTGGGGATGAACGCTGCAAATTAATTTCACAAGCAATGAAACGAAGTAGTAGTTCAAATATTTACTTTCAAAAATAATTAATAAATTGAAAAAGATATTGTAATCATTTGCAAATTATGCATAAAAGTTTTGAACACAATGTGGACAGATACTCTGTTGTCGTTGGTTTAGGGGAGGGTCATTACCCCCATGATCTTCCCCTTGTACCCACCACTCAGTGTTGCCAGATGGTCAAATCCAGATTTCCCCAATTCCCTTCCAATTTTTCCCCAAAAAGCGATTTTTTCTACCAAAATTCCCCAAATTCAAAAAAATTTTTTTTTTACTATTATTTTCAGAAAATGAATCGACTTCCTCTAATATTTTTGACTCCTGAAAAAAAAAAAATCCCCAAATAACCAAATTTTCTTATAAAATTCCCCAACTGTTTTTTTCTTCCCATTTTCGCTTTTTATTTCTTTGTCTTCTTTATCTTTATCTTTATTATCTGTACTAATAATAAAGCTGAAAGTCTCTCTGTCTGGATATCTCTCTGTCTGTCAGAATCTCTGTGACCCACATAGCGCCTATACCGTTCGGCCGATTTTCATGAAATTTGGCAAAGAATTAGTTTGTAGCATGGGGGTGTGCACCTTTAAGCGATTTTTCGAAAATCCGATTTTGTTCTTCTTCTATTCCAATTTTAAGAACATTTTCCCGAGAAAAATTATCATAAGATGGACGAGTAAATTACCAAGCTATCATAACGTGGAACCGTAACGTGGGCAAGCCAATTGGCGAGAAATTCATCATGCATTATTTGTAAATATACAGGGGAACCAAAAGACCTTTTAATTTTCAACTACACGCAAAGCCATGCGGGTGCCACTAGTCATAAATACAAGCGCCTGACCGAAAGATAAGAAATAACCAAATTTTTTTGTAACTACTACTTCTTGACGTGAACCTAAATACGAAAAGAATTCTTTTTTCCTTGAGGGTTTTTTCCCGCAGGTTTTCCCCAAGAAAAAAATTTTTCCCCAAAGAATTCCCCTCAAAACCCATTTCCCCAAAATTTCCCCAGAGAGCACCAGATTTCCCCAATATGGGGAAAATTCCCCCAATCTGGCAACACTGGCACCACTAGGCAAACCTAACTTGCCATCATTGTGGAAGCTACCTAGAAGCTAATCACAGCATTACAAAGCTACCAGGTTAGGTTTGCTCCAAATGTAGTATAAGTTGGTTTTGATTGTTGGTGCTCAAATATGCTAGATTATTACTGCTCGAAAATTGCTCTTCCGCGTAATATTTAGCATTTTTTTGTAAAACACTAAGTGAGTTTAAAAATAAAAAACACTAATGTTCATATTGCAACATCTTCCAGAAAATTTCCAGTACTACATAAATTAATTCAAGCCATTTCAACAGTCTAAATACATACGCTAGCAGTCTAAGCACGTGAGGTCGTGGTGGCCTGATCGGTAATGCATCGAACTTGTGACCGGAGGACCCTGGGCTCGGTCCTAGCAGGTCGATGATCCACCGTCTTCATTAACGTTGACTGTGGGACGTTAATGGTCACAACATACTCCAAGTTAACCGATACCTCTGAGGGTGCTGGATCAGGGATTGCTCGGCTTCTGGTCTGGATCAAAAACCAGATAATAGTCTTCAGAGTCCCATCTAACTGGCTAAACTACAAACAGCGGTAGGTTCGGCGGACCCTAGAGTGAAAAGTCTAAGCACGTCATTTAACTCTAGCTTTGAACCACCGTCAGTTTAAAAAAAAAAAATAAATAATTAATTTGAATTTTGACATCTGGAATTCAAATTATGTTTTTCGCAATCACGAGTGTGTGTGTGTGTGTGTGTGTGTGTGTGTGTGTGTGTGTGTGTATGTAGGCGTGTGTGTTTGTGTCTGTGTGCAGGTATGAGTGCGTGGGTAGTTGTGTGTATGAGTGTTTGTGGTAGGGGGAATGTGTATGTGTGTAGGCATATGTGTTTGTGTCTGTGTGCAGGCATGAGTGTGTGGGTAGTTGTGTGTAGGTGTATGTGTATGTGTAGGTGTCTGTATGTATGCGTGTGAGTGTATGTGTTTGTGTATGTGTGTAGGTGTATGTATTTGTTTGTACGTGCGTGTATGTATGCGTGTAAGTGTAGGATATTGACGCAACCTGGAGATGGCTTTCGCTAGAGGAGCAGCATCGTGAGGAGCCGGTCGATGGTGATGCTGCAGAGGGTGCTGGCGGGAAAATAAAATCATAGCACATCAAAACTGTCAAATGAAAGCAATAAGCAATCGTGGTTGCTCAAAAAATTAACATTTAAATAAAAAGTATGCAAATTTGTTTTTTTGTTTTTTGAATCTCGTATTCTTGCGTTTAATTTTTTTCTTCTGCGTCAGCCTTGTACATTATAATACTAAAAGAATAAGTATAATAAATGTCTATACTGCCGTGTGCAGTAGGGTGGAGTGAAAAGAATCAAAATCTGATAAACATTAAGTAATAGTGCTGAAAAGTTGCCTTTTGTAGAGATATTTCGTCATGCAAAAGTATTTCGACAGAAAGAAATATCTTAAGGGTTTGCCCACGCCTTGAAGTTGACCATTATTGCATAAAAAGTGGAAAAAGTTACAATAATTTCATCAAAAATTAAAATTTGATAAATTGGATGTAATATCATTAAAGAGTAGGCTTTTTGTGTAGATTGCACGCCGCGTGTGACCATTTTAATAACGAACTGTATTTTAAAGTTCCACACATGCTTTGAATTTGACCAATATAACCTCAAAACTGAATAATATCGTGATGCTCCGCACATTGAGGAAAAAGTATTAGAAGTTATTATTTGTAAAAATATGCTTCCATATTAATTAATTCTTACATAGATACGGAAAAAATAAGTAATACATACAAGCATCCAGTAAAAAAAAAGATAATCATCCACTTAGTCAATAACTTTAGCTCAAAAAGTAAAATTTGCCTGATAGGGAATAATGGTTAAGTGTAAAAATTTAAAAATGTAAATGTAGCTTGAATCATTTTTGTCGTCTATTGTACGTTCTCTTTATTGTACAAGCTCGCTAGTTTGGTTTCTGCTGAAAAAAGGCGTCTAATTTCAACATTTCCCTATAGTACAGTAAAATTAGGCCAAAAAACGGTCAAACCCAAACATAAAAAAAAAAGTTGAAACCTGTTGCAAATTACTTCTTACCTTTCCAGCAAGAAGGGGTAAAAAGTCCCAGAACTTTGCGCGTCGGGTTTTGAGGGAAAGGGGGGGAGCGAAATAATCCTCTTTTTAAATAAAAATAATTTCTATTTCTTAAAAAAAATACTCAAAAGTCTCGGAAATCACACTCTATTATAGTAAAATAATAAACTCTCATAGAAAAAAATGCTAACTAACTGGGGTGCACAGTCGGGGGGGGGGGGGGGGTCCATGGCGCAGATTGCGTCATTGGAGTTTTTAAGGCAGTTTTTTCAAATGGTATTTCTTTCTTTTTTGAGGGCTTTTATTCTGGATGGGTACTCCGTTCACACTTGAGGGGTGCGCCATCGCTTTGGGGAGGGGGGGGACCCCGAATTTGCATTCTAAAATCAACGATTGTAGTGAAGTTCACGAAAAAATTTCACTGATTTTAAACTTTTCAGAAGTACAAAATGCCACACAATGATATAGTAATTTCGTAAGGATAATTCTAAAAGATCTAAGTGAGCTCAGTAGCCAATTTAGTTGTGACTGGAGTTATTAAACTGTTTAGAGCTCTGGAGTGATATCTAAAACAAAATCCCTGTGCAGCATAAAAAAAAGTCCAAATTGACTGAGGTTTACCTCTTTCTTTTTAATTAATGCTTCAACTTTTCTATAATCTTTTGCCATCACCGTAAGGGGGAATAAAGCGAAATTGCCAATAGTGAGACGGGCAATGCTGCAATTCTGCGCCCTCTAAGTCAGTGGGGGTTCTCGTTTGCAAACACCTAGACGCCTTTCTTTTGCGCAGCCGGTTATGTGAATTATGCTAAATATGCGCACTTATACTTGCAACACTATCTGAAACTTTTGAGTACATTATGCGATAAAAAAAATTTGGAAAAGGTGTTACATCAGCTCAAGGGCGGATACAGGATTTCATTTGGGGGGGGGGGGGTCATGCTCAAGAATGTTCGTACGATAATTTTCTAGAACTTAGGTATTTTCTTTAGGTGTCAACAAAAAGCACTAAATGAGCCATTAGCTGGATGACAACTTAATTAATTTCGTAGGAAAATAGTTAAGAAGTGTTATTTCAAATTGCTAGTTAAATTGAATTACAATAGAATCTAAGAAATTACAGAAACCATATAAATTTTTTTAAATTTAATATGTAAACATGTTATATTAGCAATCTTAACAGAGAGAGATATATAAAAAAAATCAAGCACTGTTTTGAGCTTTTTCACAAAAAAAAATCATAATGATTTAGCGAAAATATTACAGTTTACAATACTAATGATTGATATCTTTTGCTCTAAATGAATTTAACAATAGTCTTCGTACAAAAAAAAAAAAAAAAAAAAAAAAACATATAGGTAAAAAGTAAACAAAAGTATTGTTCAGTTTATAATACAAATTCTTGTCGTCTTTTGGTCTTGGCGAATCTTAGAATGATGCTTTCAGGGTTCAGCAGAACATCTCGATTGTCTGACATAAGGGCAAGCCCAGTGAGTCTCTCTTCTCCCATATTCGCTCGAAGCCAAGTCTTCAGCCGACGCACATAGGAGTATTTGTATCAAAAAACCGGACAAAATTATTTGATGCGATTTTTTGTTACATAATGCATTGAAACTTGCTACTCGATCAAAATAAGGTGTTTATTGAAAGGAAAAAATATATTTCTTAGAAAATTATTATCTTTTTTCCTCTTCTATAGATTTATTGCAATTAAACGGTTGCTCATCTAGTATTTATTACTGAGTGCTTGCATCTTGCGATCATCATATTTACTCTTTCTATGGAAAACGACTTTGTTCTTCAGAGCTGCCTGGGTCCACTACCATTTCTTTAGTAGGATTTAGAACTTCCTAAGTGTCTGTTTAGTCTGCATCTGTTACAATCCACTCGTGAAAATTACCGTGAAAAATGTACTCGGTGATGCTGCGCGGGCCCATTGCGGGTTACAGCTGCCTTCTCTGAAAACCGAGCAATTGGTTGGATTGCTTGGTAGCTAAGCTTCAGCACCTGGCATCAAAAATTGATATATATTAGGCATAGGATGATAACCATACTCGTATGGGTCGACAAAATCCAACAGAGGAAGGAACAGTATTTTGTAATTTTGTTTCCTTCACCATCAATAATTACAATTAGTAGTGTGAGCTCTGTTTAATATTTGCATCGTTTTCAGTAATGTTTCAAAATTTTTGTTTATACTGTCTTTGCTGGTACCATTATAGACCTTTATTTTTATATCCTTATATATTATTTCTGTAGCCTATTTTTGGTTTCTACGCGAGATTTTCCTCAATTCTTGATCGATTTCCTTGATTTACACCTTATTTTAAAGCTTATCGTGCAGGCTACTGACGAAAAATAGACCCACGGTCTAAAAATTGTTTTTTCGGGCAAAAAAAAAACCTGTTTTAAAGAACCAGAATGAGGTTTTCGGTTAAATTTATAACTTTAACTTGCACCGTTACCGAGAGAGCTGAAGAGCTTGATCGGCAGAGCGCTCGACTGGTAACCAGGAGAATGCGTGTTCGGGCCCACGTCCGGACAATCTGCATCAAAAACTTAGAAAAATATCGCAAATTACATGAGCGATGATTAACAAATATGAGGGAATACATGAGGTAGAAACGCTCCTAGCTGTTATGAAAACTTGAAGCAACACGGAGCTAAATTGATACTCAATTGTAAGGTTTTTTTTTTTTTTTAAGCTTTGGCTCCGGGAAGAGAATTAAAGCATAATGTAAGTGAAAATATAAGTATCAGGTTTAAGATTTCAGACTACATTGGAATTGTTTTTTGTTCAGTAAAATATAATAAATCGTATGTTGAAATATAGATTCTTCTAATGAGTTTTTGACTCTTTGTTCAAATAAAAAAAATACTACCTCAATTTAAAGATTAATATATATATTTGTCTTCTTTTTGCAAAAAAAAACAAATAGAATATCACATTTTTACTACATTTGAAAAGCTACGCCTTAAAGAGAACTTAGTTCAAATTATTTTGTATTTTAACCGTGCTGTTAAATGATGAACACGTGCTGCCATCTAAGTCATAACGGTTCAAAAAGCCTGCGATAACAAATTGTAAAAATTTTCAAATATAAAAACACTTCTCGGCAAGAAAAAAAATTTAAAATTACCTGTGGTTTTTTTTTTTTTTTTTTTTTCGGTAGAGCGTTCGGCGATAAACTGTCTGAACTTCGGGCCAGTTCGGGCTGTCCGACATAATAGCAAATTTACAGTAATATTACGCATTACATGTACTCATAACATACAACAGATAGCACACGTAATAAAATTTTTGCTGTGTTTTATTACGCATTCCTTCAATGAATAGCATTCGAAAAGGAAGGCACAGTTGCTAGGTGTCTTGGAGAGTCGTACTGTTAATCAGAATGGCGCCAGTTCGAATGCGTGCCACTAAATATCTCTTTAATGTTTCATTTTTCCCGTCAGATGCTCACATGGGCAGGACTGTATTTGCCACAACCTGCTTTTTCACATGCAAAATTACTGATTTTTCACGTGTCACTCAGCCACACTTTTAATGATATTTATATTTGCATTGAAAATACGTACAACCAAAAGGGGAGCGATGATCAAATTATCACAACGTTGTATTTAACGAGGTTTTGTTACTGATGTCTTCAAATTACATGCCTTATCTTGTGCGCTTACTTTTTTCCGTTTACTTTCTTCGGTTTTTCTTCATAATATTCTTTCTTTGAAATTTTTAAAGAGCGAAATGCCTTATAAAACGATTCGAAGTACAGTGCGGAGTTCCGCACGGGTCGACTAGTCAGTACCATAGTTTGCTTTTTTCCCTCTGAAGACGTTTCTCCCCCGCTGTACTATTATATTTATGCAGTCGTAACCCATCGTGGTCAAGCAGTACGTGAAGTTGAATTTCAGAGATGGTATCTGTTACTCGTACTGGGTCTTCATCCGGGTAACATTTCTTACCTACTAAATACTTTCTGCAATTGAACATCTAGGGGTTCTTGCTTTTTTTATCACCTTTAATTTCTTCCCACTGCCTTCTAGGGAAGTCTCTGTCTGCAAAGATTGCGAGAGCCTCTTGAGGTGTCTGCTTCATAACAACAGTTAGATTATTATAGAGGAAATAATAGTTTTTTCGAAGTTTGATTGATCCCGGATGGTAAAGAATTTAGTAATTTAATGATTTTGGATTTATCGCTGTTTTTATAGTGCACTAGCTTATACCAACTACACTTGTTATCTCTTCAACAGGTACTTGATTTTGTAGTTCTTTAGTTTTACTGTTTAGTTCTTGAAAGGACTTTGATGGTTTCTGCTAATTGCGCAGATTTTGTCTACCAGTAATGAAATATCTTAGCCATTGTTCTTTATTTTTCAAGAAACGATCATCAATATAGAATTCAGATGCCTCTTTACAATTGAACTCGGTTTAAAAATACTTCAAAGCACGACTCAGTATGATTTGCCCATTTCCCTAATTCTTCAAGTTTTCCTTCCGACAATGTAAACTTTTTATCCAGTATCATGGCTTTGAATTCTTTCATAATATCATATAATCCTGTTCTAGTAGAAGACTTGACAGTTTCAAAAGAATTCATAAAGAAATAAGAAAAATCTCCGAACTTTAAATATGTTAGGCCGATTTTACTCACCAACTTTAAACTCCTAAAAAACAAAATGGCGGAAATAGGCGGAAGATGTTTTTAGAGAATATCATAGCAGACCGTCTATATTTTATGCCCATAACAAAAGTACAGCCCGACTCGGCCCGGAAAGTAAACAAAAACTTTAATTTCTAAAAATTTTAGTGAAAAATAAACACTCAATTTTGACTTAATTTCACAGAGTAAGAAAATCACAAATGTTAAAATAATTCAACGAAGCAGGATTTTAGATGGAGCTACATACCTCCTTTTTACATATTCAAAAGTTTGTTTTACTAAATATCGTCACATTCAAATACAGTAACAATAAAACAGAGACTTAGCATGAAAAGCGTCGAAAGCAAAAGCGAGAGGTTCCAACAAAATCTAAGTTTCGAATAGCGTACACCAACGGAAATGCAACAGGTGAGATTTTTACTGCTGTCCTTTGATAGAACAGTTATCTGACTTGAAGTAAAAAAGGTTTAAAACAATTTTTGTAAATTTTTTGGATTTTGGTTTTTGTCCGGTTTTACTGGCCAAATACTCCTATGTGCGACGGAGGGTGGAAAAACTACGCTCCGCGGTAGCTGCACTAACTGGAAGAGTAGCCAGAATCCTTAGAACTTTGTGGATGGTGGGGTACATGACGCTGTCACAATTTTCCAGCATTTCCAAAACGGAGTCTGGGATTTTTTCTTTCTTAAGAATGGCTCGCTTCCATTTCTGAGCCCACAACGTTAGCTCTTGCGTTGCGGATGCAGCAGAATATCCAACGAGGTCTTGGTACATATTGATGATTTCCTTTACAGTAGCTTCATCCTCTGATGTTACTTCTGGTTTGGGCAACACAACTCGAAGCTTAAATAGATTCATAACCTCAGAAGAAAGTCTCTCTTTCAGATCTTGAATCACATTATCTAGAAGAGGTATGTATACAGATCTCCTAAAATGTTCCTCACAAGACACAGGCGGATGGTTTTCACGACTCGTTTGTGAGGCCGCAAGCCGTGGTATCTTCATTTCAACATCTAACTTTTCGGCTACTTCACAAACTGCATAATAAAGCCCACCCAAGACGGAATCAGCTTTATTACGTTTTTTTTCAAGTACACTTAGGGTGTCGTGCATTGCCTCTGTAGCCCTTTTCAAATCAAGAGAAGATGTTTGAAGGAGACGGCTAAGGGACACAGTAACCCCTAAAATGTCACTAAGACACACAACTGAGATCAGAAATTCTACGCTTTGGATAGCTTGCATAAGAGAAAATGTATCAGACGACGTTCTTCGGTCCTGCCATGTAGAAATTTCTGCTAGAGCGTCGTGGATCTTGGTGATAGATTCTCCTTGGTACTGAAGATAACCCTCATGGCGCTCGATCCACCGGGTATCGCAAATGGTTTGCACAGAGGCACCCATTTTCCTCTTAAAAACCTCATGATGTTTCGGAGAGGCGTTGGCCAAAAACTACAATTTTTTTAATAGTCCCAGTTGCATTTCCGCATGAAACTACTTTCGCAGAGCGGGCCAATGCATTATTTAAAATGTGGTTGCTACACGGACAGCGATGGGCGTGTTTCGCAACTTTCTTTAGTTCTTGAACAGCACCTTTTGCTTCTGAAGCCATAACCGAACAACTGTCGACTCCGAAACCAACGCAAAAGTTCAAGTCCAAATCAAAGTTTTTCGCCGTGTCTTCTACAATCTCATCAAAAACAACCCTGTTGTAAAAATTTCCCCGCCAAGAAAAACCTTTAACTTTTCCGCACAAAAAAGAAAACCTGCATCCTAAACCCAAAAACCCTCAGCCATAAAAAGTTATGATACCTAGTTTGCCCGCCAAGTATCTGCCAAACTATCATCCTCCCTCTTCTCCTTTTTCATCACAGCTACTTCCATTAGAACCTCCTCCCACTTTCAACTCCTCAGAAATATCTTTTAAATTGTTTATCTTGTTTGGCGGGAAGCTTTTTGATCACCAAGCAACTACTTCACTTTGAAAAGCTTCCCGCCAAACAAGATAAACAATTTAAAAGATATTTCTGAGGAGTTGAAGGTGGGAGGAGGTTCTAGTGGAAGTAGCTGTGATGAAAAAGGAGAAGAGGGAGGATGATAGTTTGGCAGATACTTGGCGAGCAAACTAGATATTATAACTTTTTATGGCTGAGGGTTTTTGGGTTTAGGATGCAAGTTTTCTTTTTTGTGCGGAAAAGTTAAAGGTTTTCTTGGCGGGGAAATTTTTACAACAGGGTTGTTTTTGATGAGATATCACATCTTTTTGCATTGATATTATTACTTTGTCCTCATTTTTAGAATTGAGAACTTCAAGTCAGAAAATTTTCAATTGAAACAACGCTGTTTTGTGTTTTTAAGGAACAATAAGGGCTAGCCTAATTTTACGTCAAGTTATTTTCTGACTATTAAGATTCTATGTTCATTTTGCGAGAATTGAGCGGTTTAAATTTTATTGCAATCCTTGTATCCTCTCTGTTGCAAAGAAAACTCTTCTTGGTTAATAAAATACTATATTTTAAATTACATTGTTTTCGGGTATTTTACAACTTCGCAATAAATTCTATTACAGTTTCTTTATTTGACAGACTATTAAACATTTTCATGAAGGTTTCTTTAAATGTTTTACAGCTTGAGGGCTATTTTAATCTAGCTTTTCACTTTTTGTTTAATTACATTTTTTCTTAAATCGTGGATTATTTTACGTTTTATGGGATAATTTTAATTGTTTGGTGATTTATCTTTTTCTTGATAGAAGTCTTTGTCTTGTTTAATACCTAGTTTTGTTTAAAAGTTCATTTAAAAAACGAAATAACGCATGGTATCACCAAGCAAAAAAAAAATCTAAGCCATTAAATATTTTAAATTTTAATGTGTCAGAAGATCTATACTCGATGTCAATTCGCGGATATCCCAAATTTGCCAAAGCGAATGCGCATGTTGCGCGCGGACTTAGCTCATTAAAAGTCTTGCTTAAATTAATTGCAAAAATTTTTTCAGCTAACGAATTACTGCAAAGCACGGATATCCACTTACGTATTTTATATATTTTCAATTCATTATGTGTTGTTTGTGAAAAATCCATTAATTTAGAAAATAAGCAAACCAATAAAAAAAAGTGCTATTTTTCGCTTTCAATTAAAAAGTTATATGTGCCGTATTCATATGCGTACAGTTTCATATAATTTGTCACGTAAAATATTGTAATGGTTTAACCCCAGTTTCGCGCCGATGTTTAAAATTTCTTCCCTCCATAAATATATCGAAACTGAAAAACAGGGGGAAGGAAATTTCTTATCGGCAAAACTTTGGGGGGGGGGGGGGGACAGCATTCTAATATCATTCATTAATTTGTTTCTCTGCTTAAGTATAAACGAACAACATAGAATCTGAAAACCGAAAGCCCAATGAGCTAAGTCTGCGCGCATGCGCAGTCACTGTGGCAAATTTGTGATATCCGCGATTTAACGTCTAGTTGCAACTGTTGGCTATGTTGTATAGTCTTGATTGAATTTCATTTCCTAAGACAATTATATAATCAATAAGTTTGGAATAACTGTTAGATCTGTTCTAACCTTGCAATTGCAGTCCGAGATAAACAAACCCTATGAGCTGAGAGTAAGTACATAAGAATTTAGGGAAAATTAGTGATTTTCAAACTTCAATTACTCCAGTCCATGATGTCCCTGGAGGTTGAATTTTCGTATATGTACTCAATGCCCCCACAAGAATATGTATACAAAAAATCATTACCGTAGTCCCCCGGGGGGCTGTGATAGAACCCCGGGAAGGTACAATTTGGGGGGTAAAAACGAGGGGGGAAGGGGAGGGGGGTCAAATGGCACATCAGTAGGGCACAAGGAATGTGTGTGCGAAATTTCAGCTTAATTCCTTTTTTCGTCTGGGCTGTAGCCCAGTCAAAGAAAGCGAAAACTTTTTTTAAACAGCGATTTTATAACTTTAATACCTCCTCCCCCTGATGGTCCAGGGGATTGTATTTTAGTTTACGGCGTCAAGGGCCACTAGAGATTGAGTGTACCAAAAATCAATTCCTGTGGTCTTCATGGGGCTGAGATACTGAAGAGTGAAAAACCCAAAAAACCCCAACTTATTTTGTCGTGTAATCTTGTTCTTGGTCGCTTATTTTCTTTCGTCTTTGGCGGTGGATTTGCTTCTGTTGGCTGCTGACGTTTGGTTTCCTTGGCGGGGCGGGACACTCCCGCGTCCCGTGATATGACCTAACGCAACACCCGTTAAACGTCGTTCTCCTCCCCATAACTCAAAAACTTCTTCTCGAATCATATCGTAGGCATTGACAAAAGTAATAAAATCTTCCCTCAGGCTATCTTTATAGATGTACCTCAATGATAGACTTAACTGGCATGTACTAGATATATCTGTAGTCTCATCAAATATTATTGAAAAATACTGTGCTTCTTTAACTCGTGAGAATATAACACTTTGAATTTCTTCTTTGCAACAATTAATCAGTTCATTTTGAGTATGCTTGCTAATATATGTGGCATTGGACGGAGCACTTTCTAAGTGTTTACGTAAACTACTGTCCCCAGCATCAATCCTAAAACGAAGTAACTCTCTGAAATTCCCTTCATTATTTACTAAACTGTGTTTACCTTCATTTGCAAGAAGACCGTCAACATTTTTATCATCCCTGTAACCTCTCAACGGAATACTTTGCCTACCACATAATATGATTGTTTTTATAATCGGTATCAAACGCTGCTTATTTTCCTCTATTTGCGTAATTCGTTGTAAATTCATTTGATTTGCTACCTCTAAACTAGGGTTGTGGTACGTAGCGAGAAAGTTCCTTCCAGAATCAACAGCATGAAAATGATATTGGTTTTTCTCATGCAAAATCAAATCTCCTTTTTCCCCTAACAGAGTGTCAAATTTTTCTAACGGTTCTTCAATAAGTCTCCCCAAAGGGGCGTTTTTTTGAAAACCGCAACCCGATCCAGAAGTGAAAAGAACACAGTATTTACAATAAAGGCCCTTTTCTTTGTCCGAAAGTACAAGCCAGTGAAATTTTTCTAAATGACTTCTCTGGGCATATTTTTTCGTTGGCTTCCCCTTTTTCATTACCTCATTGCAAGGAAATTGGTAATTTGAAGGAGGATACCACGGCTTTTCAAGTAACATTGCTTTGGTGTGATCACTAATATTTGCCAGCCCAATATAATTTCCTATATCACTTGACAAACTAATTTGGGTTACGGAGTGCTGCAAAGATTCACTTGAAGATGTTATGGGCCCCGGAACTGAATCTGCCTGCAAAAGAGCACACAAGATTGTCAAAGCGTTGATAAATGTCAATTTTTCCAGTAAGGCAAAGGAGACGGTTATCAAATCAATCGCTTATTGCTTTCTGTAGATTAGCAGATTACCTATCCCCCCCCCCTCCGCATCTTTTATAATACTTTCAATTTCGCGGTATTCGTCGATCGTCTGCAAGAAATAAATAGACTTAATATCTCCAAAAATATAAATAATAACAAGAAAAATAGTCGAAATAAATCACTTGGTTTGACCTCTGGGATTAATCTTTGAAAAGCAGCGAAGGAAAAGTAATTGAAATTTCCTGATCTGACGGAGAACTTAAAACTTTTACTGAAAAGTTCTAATCCTGTTTAAATTTACATAGCGACTTTGAATATGATGGGCATCTCGGATACGAGTTGATAAACACTAATCAAAAACGGTTAGTTTTTTGACTTTCTGGTAAGCATATAAGTTATAATAAATAAAACCAAGATAATATCTTCTTACGTCGGTCTGGTCACACCTCTATTTAATATTTTATGTACTGATACCTCCGTAAAAAAGGTTCATTTCATTCATATATCTGATTATAACAATTAACTTGTATTTTACTACATTAAAAACGTTCAAGGTTTCAAAAAACCCAGGAAAGACACATTTCATTAAAACGCAGGTCAAGAAGGTAATATTAAACATACGTTCTATTTACTTAAATATCATATTGCAGCAGTATTCGCACCATCAACCAACACAATAAATAAACACAGCGAAAATCTAGTAAAAGTTAAATGTTTTATGAACATGATAAATGGATTAAATATTTGCGTAATACTCGACACACATCCATATTAGATTTTAAATTTGCACATAATCGACACATCCATTTTGTATGCAGAAAAATACAAAATAATAGCACAAAATGCGGTGAAAATCAAACTAAAAAATTAAATATCTTATGAATATAATTCGGACATACTCACCGACCGATTCTTTTCAATAGCAGAAAAATCGGAGGTGGACGAAGACGTCGCAGCCCCCGAGTCTGATGCAGGAACTCTGGATCCATCGGTTTCGTGTTTATCTGTTTTTTGTAACTTTTCAAAAAAAGACAGCAAAGTTTTGTCACCCGAACGCTTCATTGCTTTTTGGGTGCTCCTTTCTTGACAAACGCAGCTTTCTTCAGCACAGTTTCCGTCTGAATTTACGAGAACTCTCGTATAACGAGGTTTCGCGACACGAAACTAAAATTTTACATTACTTGAACGACACTGATTCCAAAACACTGATTAAAACTAAATAACTATTTACAAGACATTAAAAAAATAAAATCAGCACGAACAAAAACGATACACCTAAAAATCACAATCACAAAAGAAGGGAGTAGTTATCTACATAGACTTTACATAAAATATTTACACGTTCAAATATTTATCAATTGAATCGATGCCTACAGCACAGGAAACAGTTTTACAGTAGCGGTCGTCGGTTAAATATGTTGTATAAAAAGCAATCGGCGGGCGCCAGACACTTCTTTGCTACTTTTTTTCATTTGACTGGCGCCTGAGGACGGCTCAAAGCAAAGAATGACTCAAGCAAATATACTATTTTACTGTCGACACATTTTATGCTTATGTATATGTAAATAGAAAAGTGACATGTAATACCCCAAAAAAAAAGGAATTCAAAAGTTATTTACTCGGTATTTGTCTCGGTCAGGTTTTCTTTCCTTTTTTTTTCAAGGGGTCATTTTACCTACTCAAATTCAATAAACCTTATAACATATTGCAAAGCAATGTCGCAGATTGGGAGGGGACGTCACAACACCATGACACCCCCCCCCTTCCCCTTTCTTGTATCCACCCATTCGTACAATGCCCCAAAAATTTAATTAAAATTTTTTTTTTCTAGCAAGCATTCATATATTGTCGCGGGTTTGGGGGGGGGGGTCATGACCCCCATGACCCCCCCCCTTGTATCCGCCACTGCGATCAGCTACCCAACGATCCAACGCAGTAACAAATTTAGGTGGTCCAGAGCCTGTAGTGATTCAACAATAGAAGAATTCTTGATGAGAGCAATGAGCAATACAAAAGTAAAATGCTAAATACTGCTCTTCCCTCTCTACGGGTATTGACTCAAGTTGGTAGTGGTGTTGCTCGCCGATACTGGACTGTCGCTGATAATAAGGGGAAATGTGATGAGACCTTTAACGTTGGGGTAGTAACATAAAACGATATGGAAGGCAAAAAATTTAGTCGCATTTCTTTGTAAAGGAGGTATGCAGTTATGTCTCTAGCTTCTGTTACGAGAGTAGTTACTATCTGTAAAGATGTGTAAGCCCAAACCATCTTTTACACCGAATGGTATGAACAGTAAAGATGGAAAAACAAATTGCTAAAAACTTCTAGTACGAGTTTTGCGCTGATCTTCCTACAGTATTCGATGAATGTGGTTTCAGAAGGAAAGAAATCCTGTATCGTTAAAGTGTTATTATTTGCAGTGGTGTTTCCATAAGGTATACTCCACATAGGCCCTATACTCTCAAACGTTTTTTAGACACATAGCGTATACCCTCAAGCTTCATAAATTTTCATATTATGACATATTATGTATATGATCGCATACACATATTGTGCGTAATGGATTACTGGGAGTATACCCTCAGAAAAATTGGTGGGAACATCACTGATTATCTGAAGCAAAAGAGCCATCCACTGTCACAAAACAAACAGCTGGTGTCATATATTTTATAGATGAAAGATACCTTCTCGATCATGTTTTTTTTTCGGTAATGATCTGCAAGCTTCAAGGAAATATGCCAGCAATGCAGTATATATGTCACTTGTAAGTATAAGAAAGCTAGTGTCATTTTTGATGGGTACAAAGAAAGAGAAAGCACCACAGAAATATCTGCGTCCTATTACAACAGCCAAGCCTTCCGCTCTAGAATACTTTCTGCACCTCATATCTTGTGCTTGCTCTGAGGGGTTCATTGGATATAGTGAGTGTTTGATAAGTCTGAAAGTGGACTGAAGTGCTCAACTATTTGCCCAAACTGTGTTAGGCATAGCTGCAACAATAACGATTTTGCCGAGGATCTAGGTTCCAAAAAAGATCTTGACAACGACGACTTTTTGTTACAAGCTTAGCAGAAATCATTTGAAAACTCCAGTTCTGACGGAGATTTTATCACAATCTGGTGATGTATTTGAGGCATGCATGTTGCAACGCAAACTAAAAATTTTGATTTTAAATACTGCAAAAAAACGATATAAAGGGGGGAAAAACCAGTTCAGCGTAATTTTTCTGACCATTTAATGAAATGTGCCATCAGAGGGGGTGGGGGGTGGGGTGGATAATCTTTAAGTATATTATTTCCTTTTGGGAGGTGAGTTACTGTTCTTGTGGGGTGGACAGTCCTGATTTAATGCATTTTAAATTTGCATGAAATAATACTTCTACTTGAAATGGAAAGGGGGGGGGAGATTGGGGTCTTATTTTATTTGGGGGGGGGGTGTTATAGCTTTGAGAGAAGGTACACCATCGCACTTGGAGGTTGGACGCACATGGTTCCTAACTTTAACTTTGCATAAAATAATATTTCCACTTGAAATATATGTAGGGGGTGGTACTGCTTCGTTTTACGGGGATGGGGGGCTCTGTAGCATTGGTGGGTTGTGTCATCCCTCTTGAGGGACAAACACCTTAAATTTAATGCTTTTAAATTTAGTATGACATAATATTTCCACTTGAAATTTACTCTAAAAATACCGAAAAAATACCCAAAACAGCAATTTTTAGATGCCCCCCATTCCGAAACCCGACGCACAATGAGGTGGGACTTTTTACCTAATCTTATTGGGAGGGTAATAAACAATCTGCAACAGGTTTAAACTTTTTTTTTTTTTTTGATGTTTGGGTCCGACCTCTATTTTTACTGTACTACTATTGTTAGTATTGAATCCAAAACGCGTTTCTTCAAATATCTCGAAAATTCATTTCTGCAGATACTGCCGTTTACTTGCACACGGCAGTATACCGATTGAGCAGTTTTACCAAACTGTTAAGTTTTATACAGAAGTGGGAAATACCAAACTATTTTATTAGTCTTAAAATAAAATAGAAATAAATATCACGTGTCTTTTTTTTTTTTTTTTTTTTTTTTTGCGTACTTTTGGTAACCTTATAAAGCCGACTACTTTTAAAGAAACGAAGCAAATGTAATAATATACACCAGAACAAGGTTAAACGACTGAAAAGTTTAGAGAATAACAAAATATCTTGGGCTTTTGACGTAATATATTCAGCAAGACGTCTTTTTTTGGTTAAGAACAAGTGAATTCATCTCGGAATATTTCTCGCTCTTCAAAATACAATAAAAGTATTTTTCCTAAAGTCCATTGTTTAGGAGACGGAAAAAATAAAGTAGTATTCTTGACTGAAAACAGAACTGAGTGATGTTTTTTTGAAAAGTTGTATTTCGTAAGAACTGCTTTTCGTTTATTTGAAAGCACGCATCAAAGAAAAGTTCGCAGAATGTTTTCGGTATGAGTTCAAACGTTGCTATACTATTTGTTCAATATGCAAAGTTTTATATACGTGCTTAGTAGAAGACAGAAAAAAATATGTAGTGTTTATTCAGTAATTATAATATTCAGTTCCTCTGAGGTCAGGCTTTAAAATGTTGCTAAAACATAATATTCAGGAAGTCATTTCAAACGAGTTGATATATAACCAAGTCACTTTTTTGCTCTCCTTCAAGATTTTAATAACAATTTCATGCCATGCTAAAATAAGTCTTATTAAGCAATAACGAATTGCTTATTGTTTTCACTTGACCGTTGAATGACGTCAGTCCTTTGATTTTATTTTTCTATGCTTATAATGCAGACGTCCATGTGTCTCTGAATTGAAATATTTATAGACGATTTCTCGTCTTTACACAATACTTTTTACGCAAAAATAGTATCCAGCACAAACATCCGACATCCAACACATAACGTCCAGCCCCTACCATTCATTTAAAGTTTTACGTCTTGACTTCAAATTACGGTACAGTAAAAGCCATCAGTAGAAAAGAGAAACCCAACGAGTAGGTTCCTATCAAAGTTCGTGATTGCGAAAAACTTAATTTGAATTCAAGATATTAAAATTCAATTTTTTTTAAATATATTATTTGTCAAGGGTGTTTATTGTGTGACAACATATACTGCACACATACACACACACTGACACAGATACACACACACTGACATACACACACACTCTGACACATACTGCATGACTGATAACTGTCTGACACTGACATCATAACATCATATTGTGTGACATCAACACTAATCATGTGTGACATCATAGTCGTAAGTACTATTGTCGTATAAAATATAAGTCGTAAGTTTGTGCATTAAAACTTTACACATAAGGCATCATTAAAAAAATAGGTATTGCAAACGCAAGGGAAAAAACAATTCACATTTTGAGACAGTGAAATAATAAGATTTTGTTTCCATAGTTAACATGCAGATCTGAGCTGCCATCCATTAAATAACAGTAGTGTCCGTTTACCAAGAGAAGGCACTTGGCTCTGCCTTCGTTGCATAGCATCCGACGATACTGTTCCGCTGATTTCAGAAGAAGGTTATGATATTGCATTTTGCCGCAAAAGTAATTTTTAAAATTTAAAAATAAAAACAGAAATGTAGGGTCGTTTCCAAAATTTTAAAAGTAATTTTTCTGAAAGAGCATGCTTAAAAACATAGGATCTGACCATTTTTTAAATAATTTGTTTAATATTTTTAAAAAATTACTTCAATCGGTGCGGTTTCATTGTTTACGCTTATGTCGTGTGACATCACAAATGATGAAATGCCAATCCGTGTTGCCATTCACAGAACAAAATATTTAATTCGCATCTTTACTCACGTGTATTGGCAACGATATGGTTGATAGCAAACGTAGAGGGCAATATTTAATTCGCTTCTTGATTATCATAACGTGGAACCGTGGTACAAATTGCATCATTTGTGACGTCATAAAGACCACGCCTTATTTTCAAAATCGACACTTAAAAAAATAATTAAAACTAACTGTTGGGAAAATAAAAGTATTTTCTGGGTCCATGTTATCTTTTTTACTCATTCTATCGATTTCAGTGACTAAATTTAGTACTTTTGACTGAAGGAAACAACCCCATTGCAGATAAATAAAGTAGGTGACGTAATGGATACTAAGACATTTTCGCGGGGGGGGGGGGGTCACACATAAATGCGTGCCAAAGTTAAAATTGTTAGGTTGTCTCATTGACGATCACTCCCACACTTAACTCTGAGTTCGAGAAAACGGGCCAAAGTCGTTGTATACGCTACATATAATTAATATCTATCCGGGAAGGGTTTATGAATTTTTGAAAATAAAAATTCTTCTATTTTATAATTCCCTTCTGGAAACTTGAAATCCCAAATGTTTAAATCTGGTTGCAATCATAACAACAGTGCGAGGAACTAGATTGCATCCCATTGTAACAGAGATTTTCCCGACCTTGAGCCCATACACTATCATATTGGTACTTGGAAATTCCTCAGTTTACAAGAACACGAGATTTAGGCCGGTGTCTCATTCTTTTCTGGGAAAAACACATTATTTCCGTGATGAGACAAGGATCAAATCACATTTTCTTTTAGGAGAACGTTTATTACACTTCTGACTCATATTTCTCTCTCTTAGATTTATTAAAACATTAATATTGGGCTACATTTTTTGGGTTATGTTGATAAAAATCTATCATTCCTGCATAAACTACTGCGTCTTTTGCACGCAAAACATAACTGATTTGTGGTAACACAGGTTATATTAAACAAGTTTTCACCCTAAACAACATAAATTTCTATTTCCGTGAACACTTTGAAGTTACTTTTAGTATTACTTATGCAAACCTATTTCCTTCCCTGACAAAATTTTTATTTTCCTTTGGGGCATCTGTCGCCTCCTTTTGAAGCATTTTTATGAGGCTTCACTTACTTTGAAGGCTTTTAGCCGGATTTACACTAAGCATTTTTTGGTGTATGCAAAAGGGGACATGTTTTTCAATGTAAATAATGCAAAAGCTTTCATCCTTCTTCTGTAACACATGTCTACATGCGAAGTTGAAGAATCGCTGTGTAAATCTATGTTAGTGTGATGGTGATTCGTTTAGTAATAAGGAATATGGGGTGAGGCTGCGTTTAGCCTCCTTTTGATAAAGCGTATATTTTTCGTCTTGTGGCCGTATAGTTAAGCTTCATAAGAATGAAGAAATTTTGACTTTAAATAATATATTTCATTCTGAACTGTTTTACCAAAGCTGATTAAAAAGGTAAAAATATTCAAGTCAAAGAAAACGATTTTACACTACTTTTTCTTGCATCTTGTTATTATCTACAAAAAAGTGTATTTCGTTCAAATTTTTTAATCTTTACTTAAAAATATATACATATATTCGGTAACTTGTTCAGAAAAGGATGAATTTTTCATGTTGAATAATGCATCAAACAATGAAAAAAAAAAAAAAAAAAAAAAAAATTGAGTTTTGACCTCTTGAATTTAAATTATGTTTTTCGCAATCACGAGTGTGTGTGTATGTAGGCGTGTGTGTTTATGTGTGTGGGGGGTATGTGTGTTTGTGGGTAGGGGGTATGTGTATGTGTGTAGGCATGTGTGTTTGTGTCTGTGTGCAGGTATGAGTGTGTGGGTAGTTGTATGTATGAGTGCTTGTGTGGGGGGGGGGGGGAATGTGTATGTGTGTGTAGGCATATGTGTTTGTGTCTGTGTGCAGGCATGAGTGTGTGGGTAGTTGTGTGTAGGTGTGTGTGTGTGTATGTGTAGGCGTCTGTATGTATGCGTGTGTGTGGATGTGTTTGAGTGTGTGGATGTGTTTGGGTTTGTAGGTGTAGGTGTATGTATGTGTGTGTATGTGTAAGTGCGTGTATGTATGCGTGTAAGTGTAGGATATTGACGCAACCTGGAGACGGTTTTCGCTAGAGGAACAGCATCGTGAGGCGGCCGGTCGACGGTGGTGCTTCAGAGGGTGCTGGTAGGAAAATAAAATGATAGCACATCAAAACAGTCAAAGGAAAGCAATAAGCAATCGTGATTGCGTAATAGAATTCATTATTCACATAGCGTTATCTGTTTCTATGTGAAGAAAAATATTCTTAGCCCGAATATTGCTTTAGCTTGGGAAAAAAAGGACACAAAATCTTGCCGTAAGTGCCACTACAGTTTAATTGTTAATAATTTTTGATGGAAAAAAACGCAATGTCCTAAGTTTAGAAATTCACAACTAAGGCAGATGACTAGTTATGGACTCCCAACGGGTAATTGATATTCCAGGAAAAATAGCAGTATTAAATAACATATTCTCAAAATAGCATCGTTCAAGAACACCCTCATGATGTATTTTGCGCACATAATTTCTATCTATGTTTGGTAAAAAATAATCAAAAAGTTAAAAAATGCAATTTTATTTCCATTTAAATATTTGAAGGGTTTCTTACTTATTTGCTGTTTCGTATCAGATCGAAGTTTAATTAGTACGTACATCAAATTAAAAGCATTTCCTTTTTTTGAACATCCATTGGAGTCAACATTTAAAACAGACATTACACAGCAATTAATGAATTGACATATCTGACTCTCTAAACTGAACTAAAGAGATAAAACTGTTCTAAAAGAGATTTTTTTTTTATCTAACACAGAAGCGCGTTATAGAGTGTTTCGCTCAAATAATTTCATATTTACTGTCTGACCACGTATTGTATGGAAAGGCAAACATCCGGTTCACAGGCTTTAATGGACGCATCTATTAATTTTCAGGGATGCCAGTTTTTGCAAATGCATGTAAGCCTCTAATTTCCTTCAAATAAGCGGAACACGCGCATCAAAATTTTACTTTTCGTCCTCATTTAGATAGACTCGTCTTAGCTGCACGTTTGCCAATTCCATACAATCCGCGGTCAAACAGTAAACCAATTTGCAATTTTACTGAACTAAATTGATGCATATTCTCCCAAAAATAGTTCAAACTAAAATAATAAACTCACAAAGTCTCCAACGGAAGCTCTGACAGTAATTTTTAATGTATTTTTTTAAACCAATTACTATCTCTAGTGCTAAAAAGAAACGAGCTGATGTGTGCATCACATGACTTCCTTTTACTCCAATTTTAATGTCATTTTCCCATTATTGGCAATTTTAATGTGATTCAATAGTTTATTCTCTAAATATCACCACCAGTGGCCAAATTGAAACCAGATTTAGATGAAAAAAATTGCCGAATTTGTCGCCAAGTTGGCGACAAAACTTGGCGACCAAAAAAATGGCGATATATCGCCAAATTATAACACCACTTGCGTATGCATCGAAATTAACAATGATTTCCCCCCAAAAAGGGGCAAAAGACCCCCTTTAGAAACACCCGAATGCAACCAAAAGAGGAGGTGCACAAGTAGACCCCACTAGGAATCTACGTAAAAAATTTCAACTTTCTGGGACATACCGTTCTTGAGTTATGCGACATACATACGCACATACGCACATGCATACGTACATACGGACGTCACGAGAAAACTCGTCGTAATTAACTCGGGGAATGTTAAAATGAATATTTCGAGTGTTTATACGTTCTTAGGCACTTATCCGCGTGTGGTCGGGTTGAAAAAAAAAACTCAACATTAATTCGGGGGGTGAGCAAAATGGAAATTAAGGCCGAATTTTGAGTGAAAATTTTTTTCGCGAATACAATACTTCCTTTTTTGTAAAAGGAAGTAAACAAGACTCAGTTATCCTTTTCAATTGTTAACGATACAAATGTGCAGGAAAGTTTACAATCTGATTGCTCAGATGAAATGAAACAATTAGCATTTACAAAGAAACTTAACCATTTTCCACCAATATTAGCGGCTAAAGGAAGCGTCATGTTTTTCAATTTAATATACGATCTATAGAGAAAGATTAATTTTGGACAAGGCATTTTTTGTTCCCAATGAAATGATTGCATTTTGCATTGCCTAAAAAAAGTTTATTTTTCTTCAAAATGACATTATTCATTATAGTTACAGTAAAACCTGTGAAGTTGACCACTCTTGTAAGTTGACCACCTGTTTAAGTTGACCTCTTTTTTCAGGCTCGGAATTATCCCTTATCATATAAATCAATCTCTGTAAGAGGACCATATATTTGAGTTGACCACTAAAATAGTGCACCAGAAGTGGTCAACTTACACAGGTTTCACTGCACTAAGTAAAACAAGTCTTTAAAGAGAAAGACATATTTTTCAACCTAATATTAACAACAAGAATGTTGTCAGAAAAAAATTACAAATTGCGAAAAATGTCCCATGTACTCAACGTCTAATCAACTTCTCTCTTTCTTAACATGAACAAGAAAAGCTACGTAACTCAAAACTTTGCTTGTGATGATTAGTTAGTATGAAGTATGAAGGAAGTATATTAATGGAATAAATTAAATTTTCGTCTAGAAGCATCTAACTAATATCATTATTGTCTAAGAACTTAAAACCGCTTAGTAGGTAGATGACGTGTATTGAAACTACCCTTTAAGGTCTATTAGATTTGCATATTTTGAAACGGTTCTTTTTTTTAACAAGAAGAAAGGGGAGCTTTGTAAAAAAAGAAAATAATTAACCAGTTTTGCCTCTGTACAAAGACAAAAGATTCATAAGCTATCAATATCTTATCAAATACCATTTTTCAATGTCTGGGAATACTTTATTAAACGAACTGATGTGTGCTTCACATGACTTCTTTTTACCCCAATTTAATGTCATTTTCCCATTATTGTTAATTTTAATGTGATTCAATAGTTTACTTTCTAAATATCACCAACAGTAGCCAAATTGAAACCAGATTTAAAAAATAAAAAAATCGCCAAATTTGTCTCCAAGTGGGCGACAAAACTTGGCGACCAAAATACTGGCGATATATCGCCAAGTGTCCGCCAAATTGTAACACCACTTGAGTTTAACTTCGAAATTAACGATGATTTCCCCCCAAAAAGGGGCAAAAGACCCCCTTAAAAACACCCGATTGCGCCCAAAAGGGGAGGAACACAACTAGACCCCACTAGGAGTCTACGTACCAAATTTCAACTGTCTAGGACATACCCTTCTTGAGTCATGCGACATACATACGCACATACGCACATACGTACATACATACATACGTACATACAGACGTCACGAGAAAACTCGTTGTAACTAACTCGGGAATTGTCAAAATGGATATTTCGTGTGTGTATACGTTCTTAGGCACTATCCACTTATGGTCGAGTCGAAAAAAAATATTCAACATTCATTGGGGGGTGAGCAAAACGGAAATTAAGACCGATTTTTGAGTGAAAATTTTTTCGCGAATACAATACTTCCTTTTTTTTTAAAGGAAGTAAAAAGATAGTAAAATTCAACATATTTAATTAGGATAAATCTTTGTTTTCTTGTAAACATGACGATACTTCGATCATCTCAAGACGATAATAATTCAATGCTATCCATACAAAGATGATAGTGCTTAAAATATAATCATTTATTTACAGTATTCTTATTCATTTACTGAATGTGGTAAAATAGTATACCACTTTTAAACTTCCTAAACTCTTCATTGCTTTATTCTCCGCTAATTTAAAAAAAAAAATTATACATGCATTAAATTTTTAAAACTAAAATACCACGAAGAAAATAATCCTAAAATGTCCCATTAGAGATCTTTAAAAAAGAAAAAAAAAAAGAAAAAAACATCTGAAAACCAAGAAAAATAAACTCGCGAATCAATGACTTGAGTCATAGGAACACTTTTAAAAATCGCGCTAAAATTCAAAACCGTTTTTGTTATAACTACTGTTCTAATTAGCTCATTCTCCTTTTACGACTTAGCTCATTCACAAAACTTTGCACTTTTGAATTGTACTAAATGTTTAACTGAAATATTTTTTTTCTCTCTTATTTGCGAATTTATTTATTGTTTAATATATATATATATATATATATATATATATATATATATATATATATATATATATATATATTGTAACGGATTCGGTGCGACTTCCACTTTCTTGAAATGAAGACACAGTTCTTGATAAAAACACAGGAAATTTATTTACACTATGTACAGGAAAGATCTTCAACAACTGCTAAATTATTCATCAGCAATTAAGCAATTATCACACAACACCGTAAACTCAACGGTTACACACGTATTTACTTCCAAATACGAAAACAACACAGCGAAATGCCTCGCTATAAACAGAGCAAAATGCCCTCAGCTCGAAATATCAATCCAAACTAAACTGTTTATCCATCGCTAACGGCTTTTATACACCGAAAAGAATTTTCCACAACATTCTTACCTCTTCGCGAAATGCGTAGACCGTTATCAACGAAAAGAAAGAAAATAGGGGTCGTATACTTTAGCCGAATGAAAAAGGGGTTGTATATTCATTACGGGAAACTATTTACAGGTTACGTTCCTACAATAATTACTATTTACAGAATTTGTAACATTGCCCCCTTCCTAAGGACTGCACGTCCCGGGCAGTACAATCCCCAGAAAGGGTGTCGAACTTCTATCAAAAGTTTACAAATATTCACATTAATTAATAACTAACAGATACATAGGAAACACAATAATAACAAGAAATATTACTAAACATTAAAAGGAAAAATTATCTACAACTTTTATGTTATCAACCATGGTTGTTTACATAATACTCATGAACTATGGCCATAGTATGGGGCTAACCGATCATAATGTACAACCCTAGGTTTTGCATTAGGTGATTTTTGGATCCTCACTACGACGTCATTTAGTCGGTTAACGACTTTGTAGGGTCCATCCCAATGCGACTGAAATTTGGGTGAAAGACCTTTCCGTCGGATGGGATTCCATAACCAAACCTTGTCGCCTTCGTTGAATTCATGTCCAGTAGACCTTTTGTCGTATCGGGTCTTCATCTTCTCCGCCGCGATGTTGATTCGCTCTCGTGCGAAGTTATGAACGTCTTCCAACCGGGCCTGGAGATCCTGGATGTACTCCTCAGGCGATGAAGGCGCATCCGGAGGACGACCGAAGACGAGATCACAAGGTAGCCGAAGCTCTCGTCCGAAGAGCATCTGAGATGGGGCATATCCGGTAGTCTCGTGGACAGCACTGCGGTAGGCCAGCAGGAACAAAGGCAGCTTCTTGTCCCAATCCTGTTGATTTCTGGAGACCATAAGTGAGAGATTGTTCAGGATTGTGCGGTTAAATCTCTCCACCATGCCATCCGATTGTGGGTGTAGTGGTGTTGTCCTAGTTTTCTCAATTCCGAGAATTTGACATAGGCCCTTAAACACAGCAGAGATGAAATTCCTCCCTTGATCGGAATGAATCTGCAAAGGTGTTCCATATCTCGAGATCCAATGTTGGACTAGAGTCTCTGCTACGGTGGTAGCCTCTTGATCTGGAATGGGATATGCTTCCGGCCATTTGGTGAAGTAGTCGATGGAAACAAGAATGTATTTGTTCCCATCAGCAGTTCCTGGTAGAGGACCCAGGATGTCGATCCCAATTCGTTCGAAAGGAGCTCCAACGTTGTACAGATGTAGCTTCCCTCTGCTTCTCTTCTTCGGTCCTTTACGAGCAGCACAGGCGTCACAAGAATGGCACCACTTCTCCACGTCATCCTTCGCCTTGCTCCAGAAGAAGCGCTCCCGAACTTTATTGAGAGTTTTCAAGACACCAAAATGTCCTCCAGTCGCACTACTATGTATTTCTTTCAGAACATCTGAAATCCTGGATCGAGGAAGTAGTAACTGCCACCTAGATGTCTTGCCGTCGTCAGATTCCCATTTCCGGTGTGGCACGCCGTTCCGTAAATGGAGTGAGTTCCATAAAGCCCAGTATCTTTTTGTTGCAGGACTGAAGATGGAAACGTCCTGCCAGCTAGGGCGTCGACTGTCACCTTCCATGAACTCTAAAATTGGTTTTATGTCGGGGTCTTCAAGTTGATCTTTTCGAACTTGGTCATCACTCCATGGATCAGGTTCTGATGATGTTGGAGTCACTGTCACCTGATAGGCGGTAGGGCTAGTCGTTCCATACTGTTTCTCGATTCGGGAACAATAGTGGCAGTTCTCAGGACAGGGACTCCTTGATAAAGCGTCAGCATTACCGTGAGATAACCCTTTTCGATGCTTGATCTCCATGTCATATTCCTGGAGCCGCTGTATCCATCTGGCTATCTGGCCTTCCGGATTTTTGAAGTTCAAAAGCCAAGTTAATGAGGCATGATCTGTCCGAAGCAGAAATTTTCGGCCGTAGAGGTAATGATGGAAGTGTTCTACAGCTTTCACTATGGCCAGTAACTCCTTTCTGGTGACGCAGTAATTTCGCTCCGACTTGGATAAGCATTTGCTCCAGTAAGCGATGACATGTTCATTTCCGTCAATTTCTTGGGATAAAACAGCTCCGATGCCCTCGTTGCTCGCATCAGTGTCCAGGATGAAGGATTTTTCAGGCTGAGGATAGGCGAGGATAGGCGTTGATGTTAAAGCCTCCTTCAGTCGTAGAAATGCATCTTCGCATTCTTTGGACCATTCAAACTTTTGCTTGCTCTCCGTCAGCTTATGCAAAGGTCGTGCAATGTTGGAAAAACCCTTTACAAACTTCCTGTAGTACGTGCAGAGCCCCAGGAAACTTCGCAGCTGATGGATGTTTTCGGGACGACTCCAACTCTTGACCGCGGATACCTTTTCCGGATCGGTTTGTACACCCTCAGAAGAGATGATGTGACCAAGGTAGTTCACTTCCCGGCGGAACAAATTACATTTGGACGGGCTTAACTTCAGATTGGCTTCCTTAAGCTTTTGCAGCACCTTCCTAAGATTTGCCAGATGTTCTTCGAAGCTGCGTCCCACGATGATGATATCGTCTAAGTAGACCAGACAGGATTCGTAGGAGAGTCCTCTTAACACTGTCTCCATAAGACGCTCGAACGTAGCTGGTGCATTGCAGAGACCGAAGGGCATCACTTTAAACTGCCATAAGCCTTGTCCAGTTGTAAACGCTGTCTTCTCTCGGTCATCAGGGTGTATCTCCACCTGCCAGTAGCCGCTCTTCAAGTCCAGGGTCGAAAACCACTTGTGTCCGGAAAGAGTGTCCAAGGTGTCGTCTATCCGTGGAAGAGGGTAACTGTCTTTCTTGGTGATTTCATTCAGCCGTCGGTAATCGACACAAAATCTGGTGGAGCCATCTTTCTTTCGGACCAAGACGATGGGAGAGGCCCAAGGACTGGATGACGGTTCGATTACATCGTTCTCCTTCATCTCTTTCAGGAGGGTCTCAACCTCTTCCTTCTTGGCGAACGGTAGTCGTCTTGGATGCTGTTTAATAGGGAGGTGTTCTCCAGTGTTGATCCTATGCTGCGTTAAATTCGTCCTGCCCACATCCTCCGATGTAGATGAAAACAGATGCTTGAAGTCCTCCACCAATTGTTCCGCAGCAGTTCTTTGATCTTTCGATAATGGCGCACTCCCAATTAACTTCGATGTCAAGGACTCAGATGACACAGTCTCGGGGGAATTGATTCTTCTAATGATGCAGTTTACTGGAGTACAAGTTGCCAACACTTCACCTTTTCGGATATTCCTTGGCCTTTCACTCACGTTGGCGACTCTCACAGGAATTACATCCTTAGAAAGGTCCACAAGCGTAGATGCTACCAGCACTCCTTTTAGATTATTGTTTAGGTTAGGGTATTCAACGAGTCCAAATCGAAAACTATTGCTTTCTTCAAGAGAGCCAGGTATTAATGATTCTGACCTTGAGGGAATCGATAAATCTGTTTGGGCTATTATTTGATGAGCGGATTTTACATCACTTTCTGCAGGGAAAACGGCTATGTCTTCTCTCATCGAGTGCAGCTCATTAGTCTTGAAGTCGAGAGTGAAGTCATATTTCTTCAAAAAGTCCAATCCGAGAATGAAGGGGTCCGTGATATTAGCGACGAATGCCGTATGATGGTAGGTGGCATTCCCAAACACTATTTCCAAGTCCACTTTACCGTCAATCTCGATTTTGTCACCTGTCACAGTCTGGAGACTTACGCGTGGCGATGTCCACAGCAGTTTCAATCCAAATTCACGAGCCACATCTGTCCTAATGATTGTCACATTGGTTCCAGTGTCAACAATCAGTCTGCAGGGGTTCCCATTTACATGTGCGTAAATGAAAAGTCCATCACTGCCACTACTAGAAGAGGAAATCTGCAGAGCTTTAGTGGTGGTGATTTCCTTCCCTCGCGTAGCTTGGCGAGCCGGACAACTCCTTCGCAGGTGTCCTTCACTACCGCATTTCCAGCACTTCTGCTCTTGTTTCTTTTGGGCTGTTATGCTGCTCAGATGTCTTGTCAAGTCACCGAGTTGTCTCTCAAGTTCAGCGAGGTGGGACGACCTGGAATCAGACTCATCAGCTTCCTGAGTCCGGATTAGATGGCGATCCACACGGGTTGCTTCTTGGGCGGCCTCGTATCTCATCGCATACATCAAAGCGGATTTCAAGTCGTTTACATTCGCCATCCGGAGGGCCTTCTGGATCTCAGGATTCCGAACTCCGTCGATGAAGTAGTTGAGTGCCACGTTGTCCCGAACATCCGCAGGACAGTCGCAAAAAGCAAGATGAGACAGTCTCTCGACGTCCGCCGCTAGCTCTTGCAGGGTTTCCCCGGTTTTCTGGAAACGGGACTTCAACTGGAGTCGGCTGAACTCTTTCTGGCATTTCTCACCGAAGCGAAGCTCCATCGCAGATGTGAGGGCGGCGAAATCCAGGCGCTGGCTGTCCGGAAGGGTCTGAAGAATGTCCGCTGCGTCACCTCTCAGGGATGCTGCAAGATGGCAGGCCTTGGTAGCAGAGTCCCATCCGTTCGCTTCCGCCACTATCATGAATTGGGTCTTGTACACCTGCCACGAACTTTTCCCATCAAATGTGGCCAGTTTAATGGACGGTCGAGCAACAGATGTGGGAGCGCAAAACTGTACAGAGCTGCTTTCCGCGGTCGCCAATCTCCTTTCCATGTCTTTAATTTTCTCATCCACATGATTCTCAACTGTTGCGATGCGGTTTTCTACTGTTTCAAATTTTTCATCAAAAGCATCAACTCGATGCTCTATCTCATTAAATTTATTTTCCATCACAGTCTTTACCGAAGTAAGGTCGTTTTTAATTTCCTCTTGGTTAGAAGCTAAATCCTTTTTCAGCACCATTAAATCTCTTTTCCATTGTTCTTGATTAGCCGCCATATCATTTTTTAATTGTTCTTGATTAGCCGCCATATCATTTTTTAATTGTTCTTGATTAGCCGCCATATCACTCTTCACAGAGTTGATTGCATCAAGCAGTTGTTTTAATTGTTCATCCATTGCGCGAGTAATCACCATAAAAATAAAGTCCAAATTTAAAAAGTCTTTATGAAAAAATGTCCAAAGTCACACTTACTGCACGAAAGTCCTGAAGTAGCCCCACGTTGGGCGCCAATTGTAACGGATTCGGTGCGACTTCCACTTTCTTGAAATGAAGACACAGTTCTTGATAAAAACACAGGAAATTTATTTACACTATGTACAGGAAAGATCTTCAACAACTGCTAAATTATTCATCAGCAATTAAGCAATTATCACACAACACCGTAAACTCAACGGTTACACACGTATTTACTTCCAAATACGAAAACAACACAGCGAAATGCCTCGCTATAAACAGAGCAAAATGCCCTCAGCTCGAAATATCAATCCAAACTAAACTGTTTATCCATCGCTAACGGCTTTTATACACCGAAAAGAATTTTCCACAACATTCTTACCTCTTCGCGAAATGCGTAGACCGTTATCAACGAAAAGAAAGAAAATAGGGGTCGTATACTTTAGCCGAATGAAAAAGGGGTTGTATATTCATTACGGGAAACTATTTACAGGTTACGTTCCTACAATAATTACTATTTACAGAATTTGTAACAATATATATATATATATATATATATATATATATATATATATATATATATATATATATATATATATATATATATATATATATATATATATATATATATATATATAATTAAAAGCAGAACGTCTATTAAATGTTCACCTCCTTTAACCAGTGAACAAAATTTGTGTCCAATTTCCTGATAGTGGCTGCTATGAGTTTGTCTGGCAATTGAAAAGTGCAAACAGACATACATTAACACAGACATTCCGATTTACATGCATATATCGTACAAGATAGGAGATCGTTTATTTACAACCAAATCACCTAGAACAAAAGCATACATACATTATAATTTCCAAACAAACTACCACAATGAAGTTTAAAAAATGTAATTCCTTTCTCAGCTAATTCTGATGAAAAAGGCTAAGAATTACATTTAAAAGAAATTAAGCAGAATTTTCACTCGAGTAAGCTAGATATAATTCAACAAACCTATTTTGAAAGCTTTTTCACCTAGAAAGTAAAATTTCACCAGAAACTGTTAAGTTTTATAGAAAATAAATCTTCTTTTGAATAAGCTAAAACTACCGAAAAAAAATTTGGAAGTTAGTATTTTTTAACTTATAGTTGAACTAGGAATAAAATATTGACATATATGATTTTTCTGCTTTTCTGCTTATGCTACTAAGAGTCTTAGGAGTTATTTATAACTAGTATCGTTAGTAACCAAGATTTGATCAATTGTTTTTAGTGTTTTTCTAAATCTCTTTACATTTCAATCCGAACTGATAGCTTTCTTCTCGGAGGCATAAAACTAATTTATTTACCACTAGTTGTTCCCGCACGGTTTTTGCCCGTAGTAGAACATTAAAAGGTCTTTTGGTTCGCCTGTACATTTACAAATAATGTATGGTAAATTTCTCGCTAATTGGCTTGCCAATGTTACGGTTCCACGTTATGATAACTTGGTAATTTACTCGTCCATCTTATGATAATTTGCTCGGGAAAATGGTCTTAAAATTGGAATAGTAAAAGAACAAGATCGAATTTTCGAAAAATCGCTTTAAGGTGCACACCCCCATGCTACAAACCAACTTTGTGCCAAATTTCATGAAAATCGACCGAACGGTCTAGGCGCTATGCGCGTCACAGAGATCCAGACATCCTGACAGACAGAGATCCAGACTTTCAGCTTTATTATTAGTAAAGATTTACTTTTCGAGAAAAATGTAGGTTTTCACTTTAATATCGTATTCCGGAAAAACTAAAAGCAGTATAAAGAAAATAAAGCGTACGGAGGATTTTTTTGTTCCCAAAATGTGTCCCAAACTTTTGTTAGAAATTTGCTCTAAATAAATTTATTTAAAAGAGAGTCGAGTTTTAGGATTATTAGCTGTGGAGTGCATACCAAAACCATCCTGCGAAATGTGATATTACATTCCATGAATCTTAATATAAAAAAGTAAAATGAGTCAAAATGGCGGAAAATGTAAAACATTCAAGATCAAAATTCGAAAAAGCCACGGCTTTACTTTTACAAACGCGAGGAAAAAAAAGTAAATGAATAAATAAAACAACAAAATGATAAAATAAATAAGTAATTCAATAAATGAAATAAAAATTAGCAAAAACGATTTCTAATCCTAATCGTGTTTTATATTTTAAACATTATAAGATATTCTAAATGACATAAAAAGTTCGAAGTAAGCTAATCATCGTAAAAAAATAGTTCTTTTAACTAATAGGATAATTTAAACTTCACGAAGAATTTATTTGCCCAAAATGAGAAACTTAGGTGAACTTTTCCCTTAAAATTCGAAATATATTGATACATTTAAATAAATTTAATTAGTTTTTTGCACACATCTGTATCCCGATGCTATTTGGTACCGTGCAGTGTGCAAGGTAAGTTTTGCTCCTTTATACCTAAATTTAGTGCCAAAAAAAGGGACAACTTTTGATTTTGGCGCATTAATATAACAATTGGGAATATTTTGCATATGCTTAGCAAAATGCTAATCAGAAAAATTTCACAAATTATAAAGTGTTGATAAATGAGTAGTTTCTGTGAGCGTGAAAACTACGTGAGAAAAAAACATTTTGCTCTAAAGTTCATGAATTAATGTACGAATATTTTTTTAAATTTATGCAGAAGAAAGAGTTAAAACCGACGATGAGATTCAAAACTATTTGAAATTTTCCTTTTTATAAGCAAATATTTAAAATACTATCTTTCCCAAGTAAAATAATAACGTCAATATTTTAAAAGGAAAAATGTCAAAAATTATCTAAGCTTCAATATACGGTAATTAATTATTTCTCAGTACTGTGGTTTCACTCATGCTTGTAACCACATGTCGTTGTTAATCATTTACACTGTTTGACAATTGCTAATGAACAATTACGTTTTTTGGAATTGTTAAGAATAGATAATGATTAAAGAAACAGAACGAAATATATAGTTAGTAGGGAGGATGTGCCTTTATAATAAGAACAAAATAATACAGATATTACTACATCAATGAAATAAAAACTTAGAAATAAAAAAATAATCCTACTTAAATGATTTTCATACAACCACAAAAAAATGATCTAGGTCAGAATGATGGAGACATTGAATGCCTTAATATGATGTATGATTACCAGGGACACTAAAGCACAATTTACATCTGTTTTCCATACTCCCCATTAATCATTGAGGAGTGCTTGGGGATTATTTTCCTACTCCTCTCTCAATGCGGATTTGAGTTCTTGTACTGTTCTAGGAAGGACGGTTCTTCGCGCAACACGTCTGCCAAGAGCCTACCAGGCAAGTTCAATTGGATTTAAGTCGGGAAAGTAAGCAGGCCACTGCATACGAATGTTTTCACTTTTCAGTGTGTCTGACACTTCATTGCTCCAGTGTGGCCGTGTATCGTCGTCCGTAAAGAGAAAGTCTAGACCTACAGTCCCTTTAAAAAGGCGAACATGGTACAGCATAACATCTCTGCAATGCATTTGCGACGTATCACTTTCTTATTCAAAAATGTGAAGCGGTGTTCTGCCATTGTGCATGATGCCTGCCCACACCATGACGCCTGGGCCGTACCGATCACGTTCCCCAAAAAAATTTTGTGCATAACGTGTTCCACGCTCTCTCCACAGTAGTTGGTGACAAGAATCACTCGTCACACTGAAACGAGATTCGTCATAGAACATCACTCTAGACCAATTTTGACGATCCCACCAACATGTTCTTTACACCAGCGTAATCTCTCTTGACGATGGCGTGGTTGAACTTAGATGCAACGTACGGGCTTCCGTGCATTCAAACCGACATTATTTACTCGCCGTGAGATGGTTCTTGCAGTAACATGCGTACCGGTAGCAGTTGTTAGATTTGCAGCTATCTATCCAGGAGTGAAATTTCTATTCCTTTTTGCCACGAGGGCTACATAGCGATCCTCTGAAGGAGTGATGCTTCTACCACGACCCCCGGCATGCTTTTGCAAAACATTTCCACCTTCAGCGGCCTTCTTTAATCAGGAGATGGCACTTTTTGATACATCCATTGCAGCAGTCACAGTGGTGACACTTTGATCTGCTTCTAGTCGTCCAACGGCTTGTCCTCGATCGTAGATACTCAGATGATGTCTTGCTGACATTTTACTCTTAAGTATTTCAAGAACCAAACAGAATTTCAGAGAAAAACCTTTTTTACCATCCAGCACTATTTTTGTTAAAAACCAAGCAGCGTGAATTTTCGTACGAATCTTGGGCGTGTATGCACTGTCTTTTATACAGATAACGAGTCTTGGTCTACCACGCCATCTGAACTTGAATTTATTTCCATTGGCCAGTAGGTTGAGGTACGAGTTTGCATAAATCACTTGTTCCTTAGCAATTGTCATGCAGTGTATTTTCACAATAAGAGTTTTAAGTACCAACTGATCAATAAAACTTTTAAATGAAACTAAGCATTTCATTAAATTTTTTAAATATGTAGGGTAATTTCCAAATGTATGGCTAAATGTTTAAGGAGGCTAGAGGGGCAATATCAATCAAGAATCATATAAGAACATATGGTCGTTAAAGCCACTATATTAGGGCCTCATCCAAAGTTTTGGTTCTAGTAGTGTAAGTATGAAGCCCTAACCGTAGATGTAATATAACTTGATACTTAAATCCGTAGCAGCAGCCACTGGTCGCTAATCAACTAACAAATCTTTAATTAAGCGAGCAAAAGCTTGGTTTACCGAGTATGCAACTGCAACTACATTCAACACTGATTGTATCCTTGGCAAAAGTTTTTGTGCGTATGCGCTTTTCGGAAGCTTGCCCGTCCATTCAGTTGCCCATGGAACCGGTTTCTCGTTGTGTATCTAGTAACACTACATCTATGGCCCTACACTGTAAAAAAAATCCGGAAACGTTTCTGAGTATATCGTGCAGCTGCGGTTCATGAAATTTTCAAAAACGTTTCTGAGTATTTCGGAATCCTCTTTCAATGTTTCTGAGTATTTTGGAATACTCTTTCTGTAATTTTCAGAAACGTTTCTGAGTATTTCGATATCCTCTTTCCATAATTTCCAGAAATGTTTCTGAGTATTCTGCGCAGCTGTGGTTCATGAAAGTTTCGAAAACGTTTCCGAGTATTTCGGAACTCTCCAAACAATTTTCAAAAACGTTTCCGAGAATTTCAGAATCCTTTTTCCGTGATTTTTTCTAAAATATAATTCTTTACTATAGTATTGCATACCATATCAGTTTCAGTTCTTTCATATCTAACAGCAATGAAACAAACAATTTTAGAATCATTCGTGAATTTTATTTTTCTGAATTTCTAATGACAAATAGCATGGTTAACAGCATAACATATGCACAGTTATAAATTTTTGAAAATTTATGAAATAATATAGTAGTTTCATTCTTAATCACAAAATCGTCAGGGGAGGGGAGGGGGGTACTTTCTCAAAAGTGGGATTGTTTGTTAAACAGTCTTAAACTTCAGTTTTTCTCTCAATATTTTCAAGACAAAACTATCAACATATTGTATTTTTAATGCAGAACTTAAAAACATATCTTGTATCAAACTTGATAGCTTTTATTTTCGGTTAAAATTTGACAGAACTTACCTTCCCTTCGCATCAAGTCTATTTCTCTGACGAACAAAGTGTACCGAAAAGTGCCAACAGAGAAATTGGTGAATTTAAATATAACACCAAGTCCTCCTGTTGGAACCATTTGGGGTGATTCTTCTGTTCTTGCCCTTTTCCAGTTCATCACAAATATAAATACTTAATCAAAATACTAGGTTACTGATTTTATTTTTACAATGTGCGCAAAATGCATTACATATTTTATTTATTAAAACATTGAATTCTATTGCATGATTACTCCATTTCATATATACGAGATTTCCCCCCCCCCACACCATAAGAGTGATGGTGAACCCATAAAATGCTATAAAGCGCCCCCCCCCCCCTTAAAAAAAAGCAATCCCTGAAAATTTCAATGGCAGTCTGCGTGGTGAACGCCCCTCGTCTTCTCCCCATATGTACATTGTATATTAATAACATAGTATTTAAAAAAAGATCACTTTTAAAACAATGACATAAAATAATATTTCTTTTTATTTCGGCTTGTAAATGCAGCTGTTCCATTTTTGCCTCTGACTCATTCCTCTTGACTGTCCTATATTAAACTAGTATATCCACGAAAGAAATGTTATTTACCGAACAACTAATGTCAAGGAATTTTTTATTGTCAACCACATTTAACAAAATGAATAAGCACATGAATTAATTGCATAACTATGTTGCTTACTAATAGATAACTGGGCCATTTTCTAATGGTATAAATATTTTTAAATAAATGAATAAATTATAATAAAAAAAGATAAATAATACTGGCACATTTTTTGTGAAGCATATTACAATACTAGAAAACATTTGCATTACCATATTTTTAATGAATTAAACAATTGATTTTTTTTGAACCAATGTATGTATATCCAAGTATTTCGAAATAACTTTTCTGTGATTGCTTTTCAAATATAAATCTTATTTCTTTTGCGTAATTAATCAGTTTCAATTGGTTACAACAAATAGTACACTGCGCACATAGGTATGTAGGATAACTCTAAATTAATTCGATAAACCCAAAACCAGTTACAATTGGAGCCTCATTAAATGCAAATCAACAAAAATATAATTGTATATAACAACATGTTTTAAAATATTCATTAATACTTACAAGTGAACATGAGCGGAAGAAAATCTAAGTACCTCCATTACAACTGGATAAGTAATCCAAAGGGTTTCGTTTCATTAAGTATAAAAACGGGTGTTGAAACTATTCACGCTTGAACACACAATATATATGTAATCATGGTCGCACCGGAAATTGTAAAGATGCAAATCGTTATTAACTAACTTAATAGCTGCGTACATCGTCTAAAAAATCAAGGGCAGCCAAAAATGCAAAGGCGTAAAATTAGTTTCGACACAATTTACTACTCTCTAGACATGAAATAACAAGCAATTCAATGCTAAACAGTTGCTGACTGCAGCAACCATAGATAAGGAAAAAATAAGCTCTCGTTATTTTCGACTCACTGGCGCCAGTGTTGGAAGGATAAGATACATTTCGAAGCATTGCGCCTCACTTCCGCTTCTAGATTTCTTAAATAACAAAAAGCTTTCTGAATAATGAGGAGTTCGCTATTGGATGAAGGATTCTTACTATTTCGGAGACGTTTCCGATACATCCAGAAACGTTTCCGAAATTTGTTACAGTGTATCTGTACAAAAACCTTGCTGACGAAAATTAGTATCTAAGCTCCAGATACCCTACTTTATTGATGTTTGGCAACTGCAGTCAATGAAGGCTGAAATTTTCACTGATACAGAGTTAAAACAATTGCGTTATGACAATGTAATTGTTTAGTGGAAATATTTCCCGATAAGCTATTAATATAAAACCACTTAACTTTTCACGTGCCCGTTGTAAAGAGTAAAATTTAATCGAAAAATATTTTTTGCAGCGAATTTGTTCAACTTTCGTTTCTGTCCATAAGCAATTTGCGAAATTTTCAACTCGGGAAATAATCGATATTTTCATTTTCACGAAATCTACAGCTCACGAAAATAGGTTTTTACGGCAAAAAAAATTTTTTTTTTCTAGATTCTCTCGAAGTGGCGTTTTATTATACTCTTCAAATCCTAAGGCGTAACAACCAGCAACCATTATAACGTATATCCAAATACTTGAAACAAGATTGGATCCAAAGTTTTCTGGAAACCGAAATGTCAGATAGGTCGGCCTGTCCTCTATAGGAGTTCTAATGATCGCAAACCCAATCCTGAAGTGTCACATGCCCAGGACATGGCTAACTAAAAGTAAAGCCCTATGCTCACAATAATTTGGAGGCCCCCAGAAGACTCTATAGAAGACTATTCAATGGTTAACTTACAAGGTATGGAACCCGTAGGAGTGCATTTTCGGTAGGCTCTTTGTCCCATCATAGAGCTATGTAAATCCCTTATCATGTGCATTTGTGAATCCCCTTTGGAGCCCCCACATAACATTGGCATGGTAAATTCGCTACTTGCAGAACGATTAAAAAAGTCCTCCTTTATAGGAAACGGTTTCTAATTAGAAGGCCTTTTTTTTTTTTTTGAAAGTACATGTATTTTTCGTATATTTGCAATGCTATGCAAAATTCTTCATGTAATTTGGGACCCCATAGGAAGATGGGGGCTCATGCCCAAACCTAGTTGACCTGCGTGATAATTTGGCCCTGTACATGCCCGAAAAACGATACGAAATAGGAAACTAATAAGGATACATCTTTGCTCAAAAAGGAATTCACACTACATTTTAGTTTATAATAAAGGTTTAAAGCAGTGGTTGAAATTAGTGAACGGTAGCTGTATTAGGGTAAAGGAGCCATATTTCATAACCAGTAAGCTTTTGAACCTCTTAGTAGCATATGTAAGTAATGCACCAACCAAGCCCACGCATGGTATTTAAGCTTAAATACATGGACACAATTTCTTTTCCGTTATTATTATTTTTAATGCATTTTTTACCAGAATGAAAAATTATTGTTCTATTTCCTCCCCCTCTCTCCCCACAATACACCTTCTGATAGAGGTAATAATGGGTTAAAAACCAAGTAATAATAAATAATACGCAATAAGAATTGTATTAAAGAAAAACATCGCAAATTGTGCATTTTTGTGCAACTAACAAATGTAAAATTGATTTTTCAAGCCTCCAAAACAAGCGCTTTAAACCTTTCTTGCGATCTAAAATGTTGTGTGAAATCTTATTTGTGCTATGACTTTGTTTCCTGTTGCTCATATTTCAGCATCTGCGCTTTTTGAGCAAGTAGCGCGTCAACATTGCATCGTTTGTTTCGATATGATTCTTGCTTGATATCTTCACTTGACCCTCTCTTCAAAATTTGGCTACACATTTTCCAATCACCTTGTATTCAGAATACGTATTTGAACTAAACATTCAGATGATGCGTCCATACAGTATAAATATTAAAACCAATAACAAATAAAAGTTAATAATGGATTATTCCTTAAGTACTTGCTGATCTCGTTTAATAATCTTCCGTGAGTACTGCGGCGATTAATATAGTAAAACACTTCAATAAAAACTACAATTACTTCTCCATTTTTTTTTTTTTTTTTGTTTGTAAATTAAATTAAATTTTTATTTTTCTGTTCTTTGACTGTGTCTTCTCTACTAAGTTTTACGAAATAATCATTTATGAGTAAAAAACTTACAACAGAAATTTGAACAAACTAAGCAAAAATAATAAAACAGATGCACATACGAGTAATTCTAGAAATATTCTTAGCTTTTAAGAGTGCTCCAGTACCCTTTATAAAAAGAATTACGCAGTAATATTAAATTTAATAACTTAAAAACATCCCACATTAAAGAAAAGAGAATGTGGGGCAAAGTAAAATGGTGGCTTATTATCTTTGCTTTTAACGCCATCTATCTGGTAATATCTTAATTATATCGTAGCACATGTAGTATATTCTAGCCAGGAAAAAAATACCACCATAAATTAAAGTATATGATAATACAGGCAATTTTCAAAAATTGATACTCTTATTGTAATATTTTGTTGTAAGTCTAAAATTATTTTTGTTAATAAAATGATAAAGTTCTTGTTATTAACATTTTAAATATTAGTTGAAACCTTCTAATATTCGGTTAAATATTTATTTAATATTAAGCATATTTGTGTTTTAAATATTTTGTACAATTAGTCAAGTGCTTACGGGGCAAAGTTTATTAGGGTCTTTCGTTTGTTCACTCAATCATTCACTAAATCCCTGACGTACTCATTTATTCATTCATTCACTTATTTTCCTATTCATTCCCTCTTTTGCCCATTCATTTATTTTTCTTCATATATTAATTAATAAAATTAGTTAATGTTTCTTTTAATGTTTCAGTATATTCATTTGTTAAAAAACTATATTTTATAGTCAAATAGAACATTTTCATTAGAAAAATATTTTCTTTTTCACTTTGCCCCATGCCAAAAAAAAGTAAAACTTTTCTACTTCTTTTTGAAAGCGCAAATTTATTGCCAAATATATAAAATACCGTTTCAATGCAAGAGTTATTCTAAAATTAAATATTCTTTCTTTATGTTTTGTAATTTTCAAAACAAACTTGCAATTAATTTATTTACAAAAAGTTCAGTCATCTTAACTATTTAACTTTGCCCCACATTCCCCTACTTATGTAGACGCGTTACATTTCGTTATTTAAAAAACTGCTACTCCTTAGAAAACATACTTACTTAGAAACATTATGCTTGGTAAATTAAAAACTGCTTTATATTTTTTCTGAATTAATTTTATCTTTTGGATTAGGGTACGATAGCATCTAAACCGCCGTGGGCAGCTAAAAGGCAGTAACTGCATTTTTTTTTTTATTTAATTTTTTTTTTTTTTTTTTTTTTTTTTTTTTGCATTTTTGTTATCTATTGTACGTTAGCTTTGTTGTACAAGCTTGCTTATATGGTTTCCGCTGAAAAACAGGCGCGAAAAAAATCTCTAATGGGGTTGTTTCCTTCAGTCAAAAGTCGTACTTTTTGTCACTGAAATTGATAGAATACGCAAAAAAAAAATAATAATAATAATAACATGGACCCAGAAAATACTTTCATTTTCCCAACAGTTATTTTTTAATTAATTTTTTAAAATGTCCGATTTTTCAAACAAGGCGTGGTCTTGATGACGTCACAAATGATGCTCTTTGGCGCATCTTTCTACAACGTTCCCACGTTATGATAATCAAAAAGCGAATTAAAATTGAGCTCTACGCTTGCTATGAACCATATCGTTGCCAATACACGTGAGTAAAGCTGCGAATTAAATATTGTGCTCTTCTGAATGGCAACACTGAATGGCATTTCATCATTTGTAATGTCATCCGCAGAAGCATAAACAATGAAAGCGCATCGATTTAAGTAATTTTTTAAAAATATTAAACTTAAACAAATTATTTCAAAAATGATCTGATCCTATGTTTTTTAAGCATGCTCTTTTAGAAAAAAAATACTTTTAAAATTTTGGAAACGATCCCATTCCAACATTTCCCTAATGTTACCATTGAATCCAACACATATGTCTTCAAATATCTTGAAAGCTCATTTCTGCAGATACTGCCGTTAGCCTGCCCATGGCAGTAAACAGGTCTTTATTTCTATTAGTAAAACCACGCAAGTTTTTTTTTAATGCTACAAAAATTTTGAGAAAAAAATTCTCATGTTCAATATTTGTAAAAATGTAATTTTTCGATATCCTTTCAGCATACTAATACATCCTAACTTCATTCCTAGCTATTGAAACCTTCAATACCCCCATTATTGATAATGGGGTCGTTTCCAAAATTTTAAAAGTATTTTTTTCTGAAAGAGCATGCTTAAAAACATAGGATCTGACCATTTTTTTAAATAATTTATTTAAGTTTAATATTTTTTTAAAATTACTTAAATCGTTGCGCTTTTATTGTTTACACTTCTGTTGTGTGACATCACAAATGATGAAATGCCATTTAATGTTGCCATTCACAGAACAAAATATTTAATTCGCATCTTTACTCACGTGTATTGGCAACGATATGGTTGATAGCAAGCGTAGAACGCAAGTTTATTTCTCTGCTTTATTATCATAACATGGAAACGTAGTAGAAAGATGCGCCAAAGTGCATCATTTGTGTCGTCATAAAGACCACGCCTTGTTTGAAAAATCGGACAATTTAAAAAATTAATTAATCAAAAACTGTTGGGAAAATGAAAGTATTTTCTGGGTCCATGTTTTTTTTTTTGTTTTTGCTCATTCTATCCATTTTAATGACTAAAAGTAGTACTTTTGACTGGAGGAAACCACCCCATTGAAAGCAAAGAAACTTTTCTTTTACTAATTACTTGTATTTAAATAACATTGTTAATAAACTTGAGCAATCTCTGCAGTTCTTGTTTTATTGGATAGACAAAATAAACTCATATACCTAATTCCTTCGCCTCGGCTTACCTGAATAGTGAAATCAATTTCTTTCATTGCTCCCAAATGAGACAATTCCAAGAAGCTTCAGTTTAACATTAAGTGATTTTATTATCGCATGAGAAATAACAATTCATTATCATTTACGTCTTACAGTATTAAAAGCAGTCATTGATGTTAAAGCCAGGATATGAGACTACATAAAGTATAAGAGGACAATCCATTTTTATTTTTAATTCATTTTCTAGCAAAGCATTCTGTTTGCAATCAATGAGGTAAGAGTTTAATGCCATTTCGAAAAGCGGTTTAAGTTGTACAAGAGTGTTTAACGTCATTTAGTAAACCAAGATATTTTATATTTTTGCAGTTGCATTTAATTCTGAAGTTATGCTTAATGTAACACCTTTATCTTTTGTTGTTAACTAAGCCTGATATGGAAAGTCTGTTGTTAGCATTACTTTTTTTGAAGAATTGTCAATGTATAGATTTAGTACATTCAATATTTCCTGGATTAAAATATTATTTTATACGAATGAAATATTTTGGAAATAAAAAGTTATAATTAATGCAAAGTTGTAGACAAAATTTTCTTCAGGATTTTTCATTACAAAAGTTTCCGTTATAACAATAGTTGAAAGAGCTGTTCTATAACGTTGTACAGTATTTTAACCAGTTCTACACCAGTTTTTTCTTTTCAAAAAAATAACTAGATAATTTAGATCTTTAGTTGGTTAAATAAATTAGGTAAAATCGGTAAAAAGTTAAACTAAAGTATCAGTGTAATCATAGAAAACCAGTGGAATATGCACTTTATTAAATTTGAAGCTTATTTATCGCACAGGGTGGTTTGAAAATATCTGCGGGACATACGTCCGGGGGTGGCAAAGAGTTAAGTATCGCAAAGTAACGAAAAGTTTAAAACAACAACGATAATTCTCCATAAAATCCGAAAAAAAATTGTCGATTTAAGGGGACCGTGGACCATGAAAGCTTTTTCTTTTGTTTATTAATTTTGAAATATGAAACTGGGCATAAAAGTTAGTAAGCTTATTAGCATGCAAAATATCAAGCAAATGAAATGCAACAATATAAATATTTAATTAAAATTAAAAATTTCGAAATTTAAAATTAAAATTTTAAAATGCTCCATGCGACTCAAGTTTTGCTCTTTTCTCAAACAATTTGCATTTTATCAAAGAACAGAACTTTGCCAAGAACTTTGGGTATCCGTTTAAAGATTGGACCATTATTAACTGCACAGTATTTTTTTTCGCGTAAAGAAATAGTTTTTGTTGCGAATATTACATAAAAATCAAAACTTTAATATTTTTAAGCAACATAAAATTCTCTTAAACCTTAATGCATACCCAGTTTTATAAAACTACTACCAAAGTATCATATTCTGAAATTTGAAGCATATCAAAGAAAAATTAAGTCTCGTGGAGTTTTTTTCAATCTGTGTAGCATCGAATTTTCCAGTCTGAGATAAATGACGTTAAAATCTAATTTCACCTACATTTCATGTTCTTCGTATTTTAATACCTCCCGAAAGACATTTTCATGATGATTAAATATTTGACATTAATACCAATGTAAGAATTTATTGAAACTTAGTTTACATGTTTGACACTTAGTTTTACTTAGTTTTTCGACTTTGTTTACATGTTTTACAACCATTTTAATGGAAAATATGCTCTGTTTACTTTTTTTTAAACGCATATAACTTCGCGATAAAACATCAGATCAACAAGAGGTTTTTTTCATACGATTCAGCACACTTCATATATTGTTACTTCCACGGAATAAAAAAATCATATTTTTGACCGATTTGAGCTATTTGGAAGGTCTACGGTCCCCTTAATTATTTATGATGGAAAATAGTCGAAAATGCACGCACCATGTGTTAACTTCATAAACGAATTTTCCTATGTCTTTTAATTCAGAAGTATATTTCTTTCCATTGAAAAATTTCTTCGTATAAGCCTGAATAGTCAGCAATTCTTATTGCTGTTTTGGCATATTTAAAGTTGTTATGATGAATCAACTGTAATTAGTATTTTTAGGGTGAATCAGAATCGCTAATTTTTGATTGGCTATTTTAATTTCTATTCATTATTAAACTTGACACTACTTAATTTTTTCACTAGGTATTTAACGTTTCACTAGATATTCAAAGGTTTTCTTTATGAAAAAGAGTTTACAGAAATATTTTTTATTTCAATGGCTAATTATGTTTAAATGATTGTTATCTTAAACATTTGTCACACTATTTTTAAAACATTGTGCAGTCCCAGGTTCCAAACATGAGTAACAACACATTGATTGCTGGCATTAATATTTTTATATAGTACTGTTGGTCAAAAAAGAACAAAATTTAATGCCTTACAGAAACTAAACAAAAAATATTTGCTAGTCCAATGAAAAATAACTGACAGGAAAACGTTTCCAGGATATATGTTTTTGCCATTTGGCATTACAGCATTGTGCCTGATACTGTAAACTGTGTAAAGCATAAAGCAGCAGGGTGAAAAATTCGTAGGTTAAAATAACCGACAAAAACTGACTGGTTCTTAATGGTTAGGTTTTAATGTTCCTCGTTCGTTGAAGATATAAATCCTTCAACACTTTTCCATTGAAGGCAGAGGCGCCCAAATAGGAGGTCATGGGAGGTCACTCGAACCTCCGAGAAATATCCTTATTCGGCAAATTTTGTCTGACGACTCTGTAAAGTTAGGTCATTCGACAAAATTATCATCATTCGGTGAAATTTGGAATTGTCCTTGGCAAAATTTAAAGATCCATTCCACACGATTTGGAATTCAGTTCGACAAGATTTGAAGTTCTATTCGGCAAAATTTGGACTTCCATTCGGCAAAATTATCATCATTTGGCGAAATTTGAATTTCTCTTCAGCAAACTTTGGAAATCCGTTCCACAAGATTTGGAGTTTCATTCCACCAAATTTGGAGACCCTCTCGGCAAGTTGAAAATTTCCGCATTTAAAGAATTTAAGCTCGTTGAGCTTCTGAATTGAATGAGGCATGAGACCAGTTTGACATGCTTAGCTTCTTAAATAATGGAAATGGATTGAACTAGTAGTTGGAGAATGAAAACGTAATTAGATAAAACAAAATTAAGTTAAAATCTGACTTTTTCCTGAAAGAAAAATGATTTAGAAGTCACAGGAAGCTGCATTTTACAATGATCAAACCCCTGCTTGTAAGAATTATCATGCAACTATTTGAGGAAATTATTGAGAAAAAAATATGGCATTCCAAGATTTTTTTTTTTTTTTTTGCAATTACTGTTTTTTGATTTTGTTCTACTAATATTTTGATGTTGTTCTACGTGTCATTAATCCTAAATTTTGTGCTTAGATAAAAAGATAAAAAAATAAAAGTTCATTTATGTGTTTTAAAAAGTCCTTCATCTTACTTACAGTACAGAAAATATCTCTGACATATAAGAAGACAGAAAGAACAAGAGCTTGGCGTGCGAGAAAACGGGCGGTTGAAGAAACAGTTAAGAATGTAAAAAAAAAGATAAGATAAAAGTTTTATTACTATTGTGTGCCTTTACGACGCACATTTTTTAAATCTTTTTTTTTTTTCATTGATTAATTTTTACTCACCCTGATCAAGTGTAGCCGTTAAAAAGTAAAATTGATGTCAAAAGCATGCAAAACATACCTTTAAAGCATTACAGATTGAAGAATGTTCCAGTCTGAGACAATTGTTTTTTATATTTGTTTTAAATTAATTAATTTTTACTTATCCTGATCAAGTGTAACCTTTAATAAATAAAATTGGGATCAAAAATATGCAAATCATACCTTTAAAGCAGTGCAAATAGTAGAATGTTAAAGTCTGAGATATTTTTTTTTTCTAAATCTTTGTTTTAAATTGATTAATTTTTACTTACCTTGATAAAGTGTAACCGCTAATAAATAAAATTGACAACAAAAATATGCAAATCAAACCTTTAAAACACTGCAGATAAGTAGAAAGTTCCAGTCTGAGATATTTTTTTTTATCTTTGTTTTAAATTCATTAATTTTTACTTACCCTGATAAAGCGTAAACGTTAACAAATAAAATTGATATGAAAAATATGCAAGTCGTACCTTTAAAGTATTGCAGATAAAAGACTGCTCCAGTCTGAGACAATTCCAGCTATTAGAATATCGCATCAAATTAATTTATGTTCTTCATTAAACTAGTGCTGACATTGTAATAAATACCGTACGAAGATTACAGTTCATTGCAAACTTATGCCCACCATTAAGGACTTTAATTTCATTTATGATAGAGACATTGACTTCGAAAGCCTATTTGCCAAATATTCCCTTTACGAGAGCAGTCCGATGACAAATATTTGTACTTTCGTAAGGCCCAAAGATAATTATTGCGATTAGTTTGCCGCCCTTTTGGGACGTTCGAGTTTACTCAACTTTCGTTATTATGTTCTATGAAGACTAGCAACGTATATTGCAAAATACCCTATGATGTAGAGAAACATGTTTTTTTTTTCAGTAGTTTTTTCGTTGGTTTTCAGAGTTTGTAGAATTCAAACCGCTTAACATCAAATGCACAATTGTTGTTCAAAATCACTGAACAAGTAACTAGAAAAGTTTGTTTTGACTAGTAGATAAATAGATAAACTTCATTTTGTTTTTCGTTTTGAATATTTGTACATCCAGAATAGGGTTTCCAATCCCGCGTCGATTTCAGTCCCGCGGGATTTCGGGATTGTAACGAGCCAATCCCGCTGGATTGACTTTATTCTTCTAAAAATTATTTTTTTATGTCAAATAGAAAAAAACAGCACCTCTTGGAGCGATTGGCGCCAAACTTGAACCAACGCCTGTTTACATATGGATTCACATTTATTCCAACTTTATTTCCCAGTGCAACAGCATTTCCCAGTGCTACTTGTCGATAAATTTTTGTTTGATTCCGTTCATTATTTATTGAGATACAGCAGTCACAATTGACGACAAAAAACGTTCTATAACTCAACCCCCGTTTAGCTAATGGCCCCAAAATTGAATCAGCACCTGTTCCTGTTAGGGGCAACATATGGACCAAATTTTGTTTGATTCCGCCAGTTACTTCCTGGGTAGTAGCAAGCACGCATAACTCAAAAAACAACCCATTGTTCCTCCCTCCTTCGAGGAATTCGCGCCAAAAACCAATGGGCACAAGTTCATATAAGTACACATATGTATACCGAATTTCGTTCGATTTCATGCGGTAGTTTTTGCTGTAGAGCGGCCACAAAAAACTGGTCAAACACATACGTGGCACACACACACACGGACACACACACACACACACACACGGACACACACACACACAAGGACACACACACAGACAGACAGACATTTTCCAAAAATGGTCGAAATGGACTCAGAACACCTCAAAACGTTCAAATCCATCAAAATTCCAAATTCGAAAATTTGCACGAATCCAATACTTTCTTCTATATATTAGATATAGAAGAAAGTAAAAAGGTATATGCTTTTTAGGAAGGACTGCTTTTATTACTTGAATTAATAGTCTTTTTAAATTCCGTACAACAATTGTAAAGCACTACAAAGTCAGATCCTAATCAGCAACTATCGTTTGGTAAGCAAAAGTGTCCCGCTCGTATGGGATGGTAAAGGATTTTTGTTCTAAAAATAATGCGCTTGATGAAAACACTTGCTGTGGCTCTACTGCAAGTGCTTTTACTAAAATAAAATAATTGTGGACATTTAGAAAAAGATCCGAACTCACTTCATCACCATCTGTAATAGGTATTTTTCCCCTCATGCTGGCTCAAGAACTGCAAATTTCGGGCAGAAACGATGTCTTGGATGTGTGTTTTGCTGTATTCAATTTAACTTGCACTGATAATTTCCCTTGTTGCTTCCTTTACAATGGTCATTTTATTAGTGAATTTGATTCATTACAGCAAGAGGTGAATAAGTACTGCTTCGTTTCACCAAGTCGTAGTCTTAGTAAAAGTGTGTGGATAATTTCGTTAATTTTACCTCTCACTTTAAACGACGTGAAAAAACTTGAAAGACATGAAAGCTACTCATGTTCAAAAACATGATCAGCTTAACTTACTGCACTGTCATGCAAGTCAAACTGTGTTTCATATTACTTTCTGTCGCCCCTTTTAAAGTCGTGCCGAATATATAAATATCAGATTTTTCATTGCTTTATTCTTTGGAGTGCTTAAGCTTTTTTGTAGCTTAAAGTTTTTGAGTGCACTACCAAAGCTTACAAAAGTGCTCCAACATTGCATTCAGGCTACTCCAGCGGGTTTTGGAATATGTAACACACCTTCTCTATTTCTTTCTTAAGCGTAATTTACTGGATTTTAAATTTTAGTGATGGTTTTCGAAAATGCTTATAAGTTTTACGCATTTTCTCCATTGTGAACATACGAAAACTGAAACCTCGAAAAGATTATTTATTCTCAGAAAAAAATACTCTTTTTTTATTGTGTTCTTAAATGGTAAATCCATCGTTGGTCATAAAAGACACAGTTTTTCTTTCTCTTCTTGCAGATATAAGCTTTCCTTATTCAGTAACGTTCGTCTAAATGATGTGGCAAATTATATTATTGTAACGTAACAACTATTGTACGTTTAACAGTCCCTATTGTGCCTTTTCAATTGATTTAGGTATGTCCAACCACTTCTATGCTATCTACCGAAAAAGGTTCAATTTTTGTTCAGTGAACTGATTAACCCCCCCCCCCGTCCCCATAAAGTTAAGTCCAGTCTTACCTGTTCATATGCTATTTGTAGCAACTATGCTAAGTTGTTTGTAGATATTCGCAATTCATTGTTATCAAAAACAGAAAATGAATTTGTTTTAAAAGAAGAAATGAATGTGTTTAAAGTTACCTTTCATTGTAACAAAAGATCATTCATCTTTTACTTTTTCTTTCCTGCAAATTTAAGAAAACACACTCCAATTTTATTTAGAACACGACTTTTTTTTCGATTATATATGTTATTATTTTTATAATTAGCAGTAAAAGTAGTAGTAGTAGTAGTATTCCATTGAATTTTAAAAAGTTGCTTTTTGTCGAGTCAACGTTTGTAACTTTTCATAAAATTTGGCTAAACTCATTGTATACTAAAAGTTTTTTCAAGTGTTATTTTCATACAAGAAAATCGCCCGTCATGATATGACAGGAGAAAATCGCTTTTACATTTGAACGAAGCAATTGCCTGTTCGGTGATATTTTGATAATTGAAATTTTAACTCTAACCCTAAAGGATTAACTCTGAACTCCAGTAGATAGCGCTCATTGATAACCACTTTTTCATTTTTTCATTCCCCTGAAATGACACAATTTTACCAGTAAAACAGGGATCTAATTCAGCCTTATCACAATAAAGCCTTTCCCTGCATTTTAAACATTACCAAAAAATATTATCAAATTATCATGGGTAGGCTCGAGTTTCATTGTTGATGACGTCAGGAGCTTTACTCGAACATTGACTGAAGAACAAAGGTCATTTTGACTTAAGAAATAAACGAACATTTTTTTACTTCTATTCCCTTATTGTTTTTCAATGATTATGCAATTTTTCCCATCTACTTTAATGATAAAATAATAACAGAAGAGATCGTTTGTCTTAATTACAGCTTTGATCAATTTAGTAAGCTTTAATTAATGCGAGGTACAGCAAAAGAGTGTGAAGAGTAAAGTGTAATTTCATAATCTTAAATTAAGCGCTGCAGAGAACAACGTAAATCCTTCAAAGAAATGACATACGTTGAAGATGTCCTTCACATTTACGTCACTACGAAGCATTTTCTATAAATATTAAATCAGAGCGATCATTTTGACGTTCCAACGTCTCAACGGACGTTTAGCTGAGGAGCTGGTGATTTGTGTAGATAATGGTATTTCAATTCATTTTCCCTCGCAGGTGCACATGAAAGAAATAGGACTTGGGGGAAATTTATTGAAAAGAGCACTCTCAAAAATGGACTTTCAAACTTGACGAAATTTTCTTCTTTTTGACGAAACCACTTCCAGGGATATGCTCCGAGCGAACATTTCGTCAAATTGAAGAAACTGCTTTTGTTAGTGGTTTGAGGATGCGAATTTTGTCAAATGTAACAAAATATTTCTTCATTCTAGTTTCATCAAATTAATAATCATTTTCGTAGTATTGAGAGCATTAGTTTCGTCAAATTAATTTCGTCATATATGAGGACATGAATTTCGTAAATTTTTAAGAAAATTTATTTCCTTTTTTTTATCTTGGTGCACATCAGTTTTTTTTTATTTTTCAGAATACAGTCGAACCTCGTTAATTCGAACACGCTTAAAATAAATAACTGCTGAAATGAACTTTTTTGCAATTCTTGTCTTATTGTTCATTGGTTTTCGGAAAAAGCGAACCACGTTTTTAATCGATTTTAATGGTCCCTTTAAGTTTGTTATAACGAGATTCGACTGTATTTTATAAGATTCGTCTGCGTGTGATCAAATTGTAACTTCAGAAGCTTACCACCGTAGTTTCCCATTTTAATGCGTATAGTCACTTTCACAGGCCCGTCATTTATGGGGTCAGGGGGTCATTTGACTCCCCCCCCTCCCGTCTTGATTTTTGAACATTCATGTTTTTACACATGACTGGCAGTCGTTTTACTTGGTTTTTTGTAAAATTTTTATTGAGTACAGACTCTTTGCCATATTTGGAAAAAAGTTGAGATAACGGGCCCGCAGCCCCCCCCCCCCCCCCACATCAAAAAAAAAAAGACAAGTAATTGTTGAAAAAAGAGGCACATAAAATATGCCAAGCAAATTTTTATTTATGTAAAAATGCAAACAAACAACTTCTTAAAAAAGGTAAAACAAATCATTGCAGATTAAACTCCGCATGGTATCTAATTAAACCCCCATAATGGGGGTTTTCTTTCAAAAAATCTAATTTTTGTCGGATATTTTCCAAATTTGGCACAGAGGTTCGTTATTGGAGGCTCGGGAATTCACACAAGGTCGTTTATGTCTCTCTATGTGGGGGGGGGGGAAGACAGACAATCCCGCATTGAGGGTTCTTCGTATTAAAAAAAAGGTTTTTGTCCGATCTTTTTTAAATTTGCCACAGAGGTTTTTAGATGCTCAAGAATCACGCAGGGTAGTTTTCATCACTTTATAAGGAGGGGGGGGGGGCCTTGAAAAAAATCTAGTTTTTGTCGGATTTTTCCAAAATTTGGCACATAGGTTCTTTGATGCCTGGGGATTCAAGCAGGGTAGTTTTCGTCCCTCTTTGCGGGGGCGGGGGGGGGGCAACCCCTATGGTAGTTTTCCTACAAAAAATCCAGTTTTTGTTGGATCTTTCCGAATTTGGCACAGTTTCGTTATTTGATGCTCAGGAATTCTCATTGGGTGGTTTTCGTTCCACTATGGGATGCAACCCCTATACGGGGGGGGGGGGGGTTCTTATGAAAAAAGTTTTTATCATATCTTTTCCAAATTTGGAACAGAGGTCCTCTGATGCTCGGAAATTCACACATGGTAGTTTTCAACCCTCCATGATGGGGGGGGGAGCAACCCCGCATCGGGGGTTCTCCTTATATAAAAAAAAAGTTTTTGTCCGATCTTTTCTAAATTTGCCATAGAGGTTCTTTGATGCTCAGGAATTCACGGAGGTTAGCTTTCGTCACTCTATGGGGGGGGGGGGGCAACCCCGATGGGGGTTTTCCTTGAAAAAAATTCATTTTTTGTCGGATCTTTCCAAAATTTGGCATAGAGGTTCGTTCATTGATGCTCAGGAATTCTCATAAAGTAGTTTTCGCGCCGCTATGGGAGACAACCACAAAATGGGGGGGTTTCTTATAAAAAACCAGTTTTATCAGGACTTTTCCAAAATTGTCACAGATGTCCCTTGACGCTCGGGAATTCCCGTTTTCGTCCCGCTACGGAGTGGGAAACCATGTGTGTGTCGGGGGGGGGGGGTCTTATAAGAACCCAGTTTTCGTCTGATCTGTTCCAAATTTGGTACATTTGTCTTTGATGCTTGGGAATTTCCATATTGTAGTTTTCGTCCCGCTATGTGTGCCAAACCCCATGGGAGTTTTCCTTATAAAAATCCAGTTTTCGTCGAATCTTTTCCAGATTCGGCCCAGATGTCTTTGATGCTGGAAATGGGAAATCCATATAGGATAGTTTCCCATGGGGTAGTAATTATATGGGGTACTACCCCATGTGATTAAAGGACCTAAGTGGCAAATTAGAAAAAAATCTGACAAAAGCCTGGATTTTTGTATGGATCAACTCCCTTAATGAGGGAGGGGGGTGCCCCTAAAGCGGGAAGAATATTTCAAACTGTTTGGACTACATCGCGATGCATCGCTACATGGCGATGTAAGGATGGCGATGCATCACGATGTAGAAATTCCTACATCGCCCTGTCCTACTGGGAATATAAAAGTGCTACTTCCTCAGCAGACATTGGATTCTGAAAAATAAATCATGTGGCACTTTTATGCACAGTTACATCGATATATGCCCGGGAGAAATTTGCTGGGGATTTTCTTCTTCATTGCATTGCATGAAAAAATTCCAGAAAAAAAAAAAAAAAAAAGATTTTTATCCAACTTATACCACAAATTTCAAAGAAAAAGTACAATAAAATGGACAACTTTAAGTTAGTATATCTTTGTTCTAAAATTAGATACAGAAAGTAAAATTAGATTATCTTAAGAAAAAGCTTACCTTTTTCTTTTTCCAATCAATTATTTGTTTTATTAATTTTGTTTGTATGTAGAATGTTTATTTGGCCAAATTTATGTTTAATACAGGAACTTTATTATTGCATGCATTTCATACTTCATACTTTGAAAACAATTCTCTGCCAAAATTGCAAAAGGTATTTGAAAATATGAATCTTAAAAAAATGCAGATGTGAAATAAATCTTTTGGTAAAATTAATTTAGTGTAATGCTTGTTAAATAATTATAAAATATGCCTTTGCTTTTTACCTCTAAGTTTTTATTATTATTTCCAAACATGTGTAACATGAAATCAATGTATAATATATGAACACTCTGAATATTGTTATAATTATGGAAAAAATCTTCGTCTGTCTTGGTTCTGATTATCTCCATGGTGTTGGATCCATCCTAAAGAGTTTTAAGAAGAAAATATATGTATAATAAGTAAATGTGTAAGTCCATGGGTGTATGCCCTCATGCACATTGATCTTTTTTTCTATTTCAAGGCAGTTTTACGATTAAATGCAGCAGCTTTTTTCTGAAATAAAGCATTTTTCCACAATTTCTTTCAAAATTGTTCCCCTTTAGTTAAAAAGCTACGATTCTCTTGTGACTTTAAGGAGCATCTGATTTCATTTTCATATTTTTCAAAATATGATTATTTCGACGGTGACAGCTATTTTTCCAAGCAGATTGCAAGAGTGAGATATTTTTACAGCGGATGGGCAAAATTTTTATTTAGGCAGACAGACAATGATTTCTCTCAGTTGGTATCTGAAATTAATTTTTGAATAGCGTTCAGGAATTAAGAGTTTCTTCAATTTATCGACAATCAGCATTACTTAGCCATTAAATTAGTTAATTCCTTTGCATATCAAGTCGTAAATTTTCATTTTTTTTCGAGCTATAAAAAAAAATCATGGGTGCGACAATTGCTGATCTGTGATTTTTTTTTAATTTATTTTTTATTTCAGCCGACAGCCAAAATACACCGTTTTCTCCCGACTTTCGTTTTCAGATTTGCAGTTTTCTGAAGTACTCCCTCCACCACAAATTAGTTCTATTAAGATACTAACAAATTAAGTAGTACTGAAACTGATGATTGCGATTTATTTTTACTTCTTTCCGAAATTTTATTGTGTTATGTTATCAATAAGTAACATTTACTTATCGAGCCTTACCTCCTTAAACCACTACCAAATTAGAGTCAAAAACCAAGGGCTCCAACACTCGATTAATTGATAGTATAGTACCTTGAAATCTTTAAAAAATATTCAAACAAAATCATAAAAGCGTCAGAATTAATCACTGGCACAAAAATATTCAAACGTCGCTCTACTAGTTTGAGACGGAGGGAGTATTACCAAGGATGTATTACCTTTTCCCCAAGCATATTTGATTTCTAGAATATGTAATTTTCACGCAGTAAATAAAAAACACGCCAAGGGAGAAGAGTTGCCAAAGACAGGGGAAACCCAATAACATAGTGCTTTTCTTTGTTTGTGTCTTGAGAACTAATCGACAAATATCGATGGATTTTCTTTTTTTTTTTTTTTTGATTATCCTTTCAATTTTTCAATTAAAGTATAGCTGTTCGGTTCAAATTTCAGATATTTTACTTTGCATCCAGCAAAAATCACAATTGCAATTTACATTCGGATTGATTGGTAGTTCATCTATAAAATGCTTCTTAGTCTGGTTTCATGTAGACCCGGATTTCTCATTTTTTGTTGACAATACCTTGAAACGTGAAATATGGCAATAAAATTAATGCTGCATTAATTTTAGCTGTAGAAACTATGTATAATAGAAAAAATCATAATTATCAAAAATCATGTAACACAAATTGACATAGAAAAACTTATAAATTTAGTGTATTAAGTGTGGAAATAAACAACAAAAAATGCTTATCATTATTATTTTCAAAACATGCTACTATATATGTATTTTTTTTTTAAATCGAGGTTAAACATTAAAACTCGATTTTCATTAATTTATTTAATTTGCGGAAAAATTGAAAAAAATATTGAAAATATTCTGCTGAAATATCAAGCACTAAGATAGAGTTCTTTACGGAAATTAATATCTTCTCTAACTTAAAATGATTTGTATTAAATTGATATTTACTTTACTTCATGTTTTATGCAAGTAAGAAAAAAAGGCTCCACAAATAATGAACATAAGCACTTATTGCTAGAAACATCTGCTGTAGGGAAAGAGATTATATAAACAACATGGGGTAAGCATTTATAAGTCCTGTCTACGAGCATAAAAAAAAGAAAGAAAAATTGATTTGAATTTTGACATCTTGCATTCAAATTATGTTTTTCGCAATCACGAGTGTGTGTATGTAGGCGTGTGTGTTTGTGTGTGGGGGTTGTGTGTTTGTGTGTAGGGGGCATGTGTATGGGCGTGTAGGCATGTGTGTTTGTGTCTGTGTGCTGGCATAAGTGTGTGGGTAGTTGTGTATATGAATGTGTGTGTGTGTGGGGGAGGTATGTGAATGTGTGTGTAGGCATATGTGTTTGTGTCCGTGTGCAGGCATGAATGTGTGGGCAGTTGTGTGTGTGTGAATATTTGTGTGTGTTTGTGTGTGTGTGCGTGCGTGTGTGTAGTTGTGTATGTATGCGCGTGTGTGTAGGACATGGATGCAACCTGGAGACGACTTTCGCTATAGGAGCAGCATCGTGAGGACCCGGTCGACGGTGATGCTGCAGGGCGGCGGTGGGAAAATAAAAAGATAGGACATCAAAACAATAAGCAATCGTGATTGCTCAAAAAAAAAAAAAAAAAAAAGAGGGTATCATTTTGGATCCAAAAGCTAATATAAGCGATTTGCATTTATTTTTTATTGCATCAAGCGCTTTTTTTCCTCGAGTTTCATCGGTTTTATTCAAAGATTGCTAAACAATTATTTTAAAATATTTTCTACGAACACTTTTGTGTTATAAAGTTCTTGATACTTTTTGATTATTAATTTCATCAAAATCATATTTTATTTTGCTATTAAAATATTTCATGTAGCTTTGTAATATTGTTTACCCATTCCAAAATATTAATTTTTACTAATGGGTAGAGCAATATTTCATTGAAAATGATAAGTGTACGAACACTTTTGGGAGCAACTGTATAAATTATAACATTGAATAAAACATTACATGTAGAATGGCAGAAGAAAAAATATCAATACTTATTGGGGAATGGGTACATATTTGTTTAAGAAAATAAAAATGCATACTGAAAAAAATTTGAACTATTAAACTAAAAAATACACTTTGTTTTACAGAATTATTTTTGTTAAATTCATGGAGAAGAATGAATACACATAACCACGCAATATATTCAACGTTGAAATTAAAAGCTTCAAAGTTCTATACCTTTTATAATAGCACTATATTCATCATCTGCGTTAGTTTAGCTACGGTGGAATTTTTTTTGTAAGTTTAAAATTTGTCCAAATTCTGTGGTCATGTTTGACATTTTTTTAACGAAATAAAGGAAGTACGTTTTTGGAAAATAATGTCAATAAACCAACATTTCCTTTTGTAAATAAAAAAACAACGCTAGTTAAGCCTAACGTGGAGGTGACTCAAAGTTACTTCAAAAAACACACAGAGTTCTAAACCTAATCGAACGGTTCGTTTTCAATTTTAATGTGTTTTAAACACAACTATAAACACAACACTAAACAATGTAACAATAAATAAAAGAAAAAGCACATTGCACATACAAATTTTAATAAATACTAACCTTTTTTTATGAATCCTTTAGGATAATTTAACGAGCAAGTACAAGACTGAAACGAAAACTCCCAGAATGCAATGCAATATGACGAAATCGAGACGAAATTATTTCGTCAAAAAGTTGAGATTTCTGGTTTTGTCAAGTATCACGTGATTTGGTGACGAAAGGATAGTCGAAAGTAACGAAATAGTGCTCGAGGATTGCCAAATCTTCAAAATTGAGCGTTTCATTTTTGACAGTGAGGCAGCAGCGTATATTTTTTCAAAGATTTCATACTCCGTTGAAAATGTTTTCGTGAATATTCTTTTTAATTTTTCTTCTTAAATATGTTTTTTTAAATATTTTTAAAGATTTTTTTAATATATTTTTTATAAAACATTTTTTAAAGATTTTTTTTTAAATTTTTCCAAAAATATTTTTTTTTAATATTTTTTAAAAATTTTATATATTTGATTTGTTTTTCAACAATCTCAACATTAATGCTTAGTTTTGGTTTTCTTGAGGGATTTCTCTTTAGTTAGTGAACAATTTTATGATTTCAAAGTTTTATTTATTTTTTCTAAAGAAATATGCATTTCGATTCACGCAAATTTAGTATGTCTTTAAAAATGATATCATTACAGAAATATATATTCTGCAAATTTTGTTGAGATCTATGTTCTTTCAGATTTTTCCTCTCACATTTGATGAACTTAAATTTGAAACATAAAAGTGATTCAATTACCAAGCTCCTTGAAAATCACTGTTTTTGTAGTATTTAGTATTCCATTAAATTCAAAAAGTTCATTTTTTTTTACTGAGATGAGGCAGATGAGATTTTATACTCAGTAAAAAAGAATTTTTTTAATTGTTATCCAACAATCTCACCATCAATATACTTTTAATTTTGATAAAATTGGAGTTTTTTCTTGATTTCGTGCAATATTTTTTGACCTTAAAGTTATTTTATATCTCACTGAAGAAATTTGCATTTTGATTCAAACACTTTCGCAAGTCGTGAAACAATATTTTATTACAGAAATATATATTCAACAAATTTTGCTTAGATCTAGCCTTCTTGATGTTTTCTATTTCACATTTGATGGACGAAAACCTGAAATATAAGAAATATTTAATTATCAAACTCTTCGGAAACAAATTGTTTGACTTGAAAAAGAAAACAGTTTAAAATTTGAGAAAAAAACATTATTAACATAAAACCACACAAAAAATAGTCAATTAGACCGAGTAATTGCATTGTAATTACCATTATAAGTTAAAATATTATTCTTCTCTTTAATATTCAATTAAGCCTATGTATTGTAAGAAACAGTATTTTCATTTTTAAGAAAGAGTCATCAATGATGCTTTTTCTTTAACGTTATGTTCATTAAAACACAACAAACGGCCTTCCCATTTAAACATATACTAATTTATATTTTCCCCTGTCTCTTAATGAACAGCAGAAAAACATTTGTCACGGCTTTTGACAAGCACTCCTTTGTGTTGACATTGGATAATCTTCGCCGGTATTCCTTTATGACAGCATAAAAACAAAGAGCCTACTGGAACAAATTTGAAAACATGGAAAGCAATTTTATTGAATATGTGTACCTGACGTTTCGGTGCATAAGAAATCCGCTGTTCAACAAACAAAAGCCGTTTTCCAATATATTTATGTCAGAAAATGTTAAGACATCTTTTCAATTCCACAGTTAATTAAATATTGGAGTTTCAAAAAGAGGATATACTTAGCGTCAGGTACAAAACAACTAAAATAAATGTATGTGTCTTATTTTCTTTACTCTTAGCTAAGCATTAGATATGTCTAAAACTTGACGTAGAGATTTCATTTGAAAACAACCATTTGCACACACACACACACACACACACACACATACGTACGTACAAAAATAAATAAATAAATATATATATATATTTATTTATTTATTTATTTATTTATTTATTTGCGTCGCTACGGGGGGCGGGGGCCCGGGTGGCAACTGTCTGAGGGGGGAGGGTGACACCCAGTAAAAATGCAAGTTTTTGAAAAATATGAAGCAAAAACACATTTTTAAGACTGCAAATTTGAAATTGTTCTTGGGGGGGGGGTGAACCTCAGGGCCCCACACTTTTATTTTATTTTATTTTATTTTAGTTTTTTTTTTTTTTTTTTTGTAAATTAGCCCACTTAAAATTTCATTGTAATACAAATGTAGTTGTTTCTGAAAATTGCAGAAATTTCATGTTTTCATGTTTACATATATATATTTTTTTCTTTTCCTCTTGTGAGGGGGGGTGACACCACAAATTACCACCGCGGGTGTCACCTATGATAGGTACGCCACTTATATATATCATTCTTTACTTTTCTTACTAGAATTATTACGGAACTGAATTTTGTTACTTTGTTTAAGATACTACACGAATTATTTGCCACCACATGAAATTTAAAGATCGTACAGCACAAACTTATTAGATATAGAATATGTTCTTTGAAGCAAAAACAAGATTTTGTTTCCAACCATGTCTGAGAAAATTTAGGATCTAATTCCATTACAACAGTAACATGCTTTCCTCCTAATGCTTTTCCTGAATCGCTTACTTTTTTCTCTACACCATATAAACACTTTTTTACGTCTTATTTTACTCACGGAATTTTCAGAAACGCAAAATGACGCAGCTTAATAGTACAATGATTGTGTAGTTCAGTAAGCACAAATTAAGGAATACTATTGCTATTAGAATACACGCAAAGAGTCTTGTTACCTGCATGTTTTTTTTTTTTTTGCTTAAATTACAAAGAAACTCTGTACGAAAAAACAACACTATTGGATTATTGCGTTCCTACAATAGTAAGGTACTTACATTATAAAACAAATAACTAGCAAAAGAGGTCTTGTAGGTAATGAATTTATTGATTTGATGGATATACTTTGGAGAAAAATATCATTATCATAATTTCTCAGCTAATGGTGTCGTTTTATATTTGGATCAGAAAGAGAAAAGGAAATCTGTTCGTTATGACAAAGGTTTACATTTATTACATTTACTGTACATAAAAACACAAAGATTTAAAAGATATTAAAGCGAACAAGGATTTATGGGGTTATGAAAGATAACATCGCTTACGGTGGCAAAAAGAAAGGAAATAAAAAGTTTAATTTTTTTCTAAGTAATTTCACTTATATAGGGTAAGTGCTATAGCAGTCGGCCAGTCACCAGTAGTCGGCCACAAGGACGTAAAACTGCTTATAAATAGAATATATACAGGTGAAAATCGGATGTGTCGCATTACCACATTCCTTTATCTGTCCCCAATTATTATCCAATAACAGTGAAATTGTAAGTACTTTTTATTAAGTAGTAATGAGTCATTTTATTTTAAATACTGTGCCCATTATCCTAGTTGTCGAAATTCGGCTTATTTTTTTGTTAAGAAGACACATCATCTTTAAACGTTAAGCACCTTTTTTTTTTTCTACTGTGAATTTTTTTTCTTATGTTTTAATAGATTGTATAACATGACGTTTCAATTAAAAAATAATTTTTTTCTTAGACTCAATTATTTTTAGAGGGGTGATCGACCATTGGGTACCGAATTCTTATGCATTTCCAATAGTCGGCCATGGCAGAGTGATCACTGGTTTTTTACTGTTTGGTTGATCTACCCAGTAGTCGACTGCGTACTTAATATGGATTTTCTAATGTTCATCAAATAGTAATTAAAAAAAAGTATTGACGCAGCGTCGATTTCGCTGTTTTGAGTAAAAATTCCTTTTCTAATGTCATTTCTTGAAAAGAAAAGGTTTAAATTTTGTCTTTTTTTTTTTTTTTGACAAAAGGAGTCGTTTTATCATTTTGCTGCTTATAATGTTGATTTTAGTTTAGAATTCTTAAAAACAGGGTTGAAAACAGGTCTTAAATTCAGTCCGTCGCTGCGCTTAGAACATAAGTTCTAATACTCAACTTGTCATTACCAAATGGTAATTTATCGTTTTTTTTTTTTTTTTTTTAAATCGAATCATGATGTGTTGATGAAATTGATAAAACAAATGATCTAATTGCAGTTAGTATTTAATCGGCAATAAATAAACATTCCCATTGTAAGGAATTGAGAAGTAATACTGCAATAGTTACATTAGTTCAAATTCTTTCAATGAGCGTTAAACCTGTGGTTATTCTTTCTATTGCTCATTTTGCTAAACTGTTCGCTTCAACAAAGGGGTGCAAGAAACCTGAATTCTATTAAGATTAATTATTCCAAATGTTGATACCACTTGTTATTACTGCTTCTAACCAAATTGGGTTCTCTCCACAAGAAAATCAAAATGTATTTCTTGTTTAAAATTATGCTGATTTTATTTTAAAATAACATGATTTCAAAGTTGCATCACGTTACTACCCGCTCCGTTTTAGTTTATTCATTGTTTGCTAATGTTCTTGTTGTAAGCTGTAAGATTATCTTCATGACACCCCCCATTTCTCAATTTCAATTTACCCACATACAGGCCCGTCATTTCGGCAATCAGGAGGGGGGGGGGGCAATTGTTCCACTGTACTTTCAAAACATAATTTAAATTTACATTTTTACTGGTATTTTGAGTCTTATTTCTTTTCAAATTCATTGAATTCATACACCTCTCCATCCCCCCCCCCCGAAAATGGAAATACGGACCTGCCAACACAATTCGTCTTACTCCAGTTCGTTCACAACAAAAGTACCCTTTTTTATGATAAATTGTTGTGCCAAAGATTGTCAATCTTTTAAGTGCTTTTCTAACGGTTTTTTACTTGTTTTGTTTTGATGTGAAATTGCTTACAAAACGACAATTTTAATTTTATGTTCCATATGTTGAAATTTCGTTCTAATGAACATTAACCAGTTAAGTGTCAATCATATCGATCATTAATTCACTCTTTATCGATCATGAATTCTACGAACTATTTTATTGAGTCCTTATTTTAGCATACACAGTTGATACAGAAACTTTTTGCGTCAGGAGGGTGGAGGGGAGAATCTATGTTCTCATGTTCTCAAAATTCCTTTTCCCAAAACTTTTCCCCAAAACAAAAATGGGTCTTTTCCATTCTTTAATTTCTACTTTTGCAGTATATATTACTTTAGTAAGTGATGAAGAAGAAAAATAATAAAAAATGTAATGCATGTGATGCATATCCAAACTAGTTGCAAATTGAAAAAAAAAAAAAAACTTAAATGTGATGAAAGCATCAAAATGCAGAATTATTTCGCAATTATTGCAAAAATTAACTTTGTAAGAACAATGCTGTGCTGTTAGTTTAGTATTAAATTTTGTTTATATTTATGCACTCATACCCCATAAGAAGTAATGAAAATAAAACTACCGAGTACTGGGCTCATACATGGCCCAGCACTGGAAGTCTATGGCCAACTACTGGAGCATTTTCTCGTATTAACAATCGGTTAGTTTTTTGAAGAAAAATTTTTTGTTTTTTCGAAACAATTCAGTGAATCATTATCAGAAGGTTATAGCCTAAAGTCTCACAACGTTTTTGTTGTTGATTTGATTGATGAAATTTATAGGTTAACAAAAAACAGAAATCGCTCTCTTAAATTGCCGACTACTGGAGCCTTTACCCTACTAGGATTTTGCAAGGACTATCGAGCCTGTGTAAACTTAAGTAAGAGTAAGTATGAATCAAAAATTGCAATATTTATTTAGGGATTTTTTTTCTTTTTTTTTTCATATTTCTTCGAATAATTCGGTAGCACTTATGAAGCACCTGTGCATAATTTCAAAAACTGCCAAATTAGCAAACTATTACCTATCTATTATATGAATATTAAAGCCGTAATCCTCCATTGGTAAGTTGTTTGCTAGAAAAAATTACTTTACTCACAAACTTTTGTTTAAAACTACAGAGGTGTGAAAATTATTAGAATAATTGTGATTTTTTCAGTTTTTCTTGAATAATTTCGTACGTACGTGCAATAATTCATGAAGGGTAATTTGGTTTGTTGTTCCAAATAATTTTTCACTACTTTAGAGTAGTATTGGGACATTATTTTGTTAAATGTTGGAATTTTTGAAAAGAAAAATATTTGATCCAAAACAATGAAATTGTTTACCTTGCATAAAGAATGTGTTTAATTAATAATCAAATTTCACATGAAATTTTAAATTGTTTGATTGCTATGCTAGTATTTTGTTTTCTTTCCTTGGGTTGGCTCCAGTATTTTTTAATTCTTAAAGCAATTATTTTTACAGCTTTAATTAGTTTTTATTCGATGGACTTATTATATTTATTTATTTTATTTTATTTATTTTTTTTTATTAAGCAATCACGATTGTTTATTGTTCTCACTTGACTGTTTTGAATTCCTATCATTTTATTTTCCCGCCAGCACCACCGTCGCGTCGACCGGCCTCAAGATGCTGCTCCTCTTGCGAAAACCGTCTCCAGGTTGCGTCCATATCCTACACACACGCGCATACACACACACGCCTACACACACATACACACACTCATGCCTGCGCACAGACACAAACACACACTCCTACACACACACACATGCACATACACACACTCATGCCTGCACACAGACACAAACCCATATGCCATCATACACACACACACACACACGAACGCCTACACACACGCGCGCGCGTACACACAAAGCACTGCATACACACATACACACGCACCCACACACATGCGCCTACACAAACACACACACGCATTCATACACACACACGCTCGTGATTGCGAAAAACATAATTTGAATTCAAGATGCCAAAAATTCAAATTAATATAATTTTTTTTATTTTTCATGATTGCGCAAAGGATTTTGCGCGATCATGAGTGAAGCAAATCATAATTTTCCAAGAAAGTTAGTTGCTATGAAGTTTCTCATCCAAGAAAATCACTATAGTACACCCAAAAAATTGCTAAAACACAAAAAATATCGCAAGAATGCGCGAGTAGAATAAAAAGATCTTTGGATTTCAAATGTGAATACATAAATTCCAAAGTAGGGGAATGCAGCAGGAAAATTAAATTTACTCCTAGGACAGATGGAAATCAGTCCAAATTGCAAAAGCTAACAGAAAAACAACTGATTATGAGCTAAAAATCTCTCTACAAGCATATGGAGTAAATATATGTGATTCTTCTATCTGCAGAAAGCTCATCTCAGTTGAACTCACGACCAAACGGCACGACTTTGAGGGTCACAGATTTGGACAAAATTCTAGCTATAGGTCCATTCTCACTAGATATGAGCTCATGTAAAGCGGTTTGACTGCATAGACCCTAGTTTTTCTGCAACGAGAGTCCAAAGTTGCTAGTTTTGCCCCAGAAATGCAATGGCGTTTCCATTGGAATTTTAGAATTCGACACAATGTTCGATCTCCCAACACCTTTGACATCTTTTGTTAGTAAATTGAGTATAAGGGATAACACGTATTTATTTATGGGCATTTTCTAAGTTATTTGGAAAGTCGGAAGTATCCTGTATTTTTGTTCTTTTGTGCGGCATGTGCAATAAATCAGTTTTTTCACTTCTCCCTATTTTTGCTTATCAATGTGGGATACCTTTGATAGCAGACGATAAATATCCAGTAAAGTAAATGTTTTATTAGGTAACGATAAATGCGTTTTACTTGCAAACGATGAATATAAAATGAAAATAACAAGTTTAATATGCAAACGATAAATGTAACCAAAACGGTAACTTTGTTATTTTGGCGTTCAAGTTAGTGAAATTAAAAGTAGTAGCCAATTTGAATTTGAGAATCGTTTATTAAAAATTAGTATTCAACGTAATTAATTTAAAGGTAAGCATGCAAACGGCTCATACTACAGTACTATAGTAGAAAAAGCTATAAAAATGGTAATTTTAGAGGTAACTCCATTGCATCTCTGGGTCCAAATTATCAACTTTCAACCCCCGTTGCAGTCGAAGTAGGGGTTATGCAGTCAAACTGCTATATCTGGGCTCATATCTAGTTGGGATTGACCTATATCTAGAACTTGGTCCAAATCTGTGACCCTCAAGGTCGTGCCGTTTGGTAGTCAGTTCTCGTTGTCCTCGAAAAAAGAGCTAAAATCACATTTGCTATGGAAAAGAGACTTTCTTGGGCAAAAATTGTGCATGAACAATTTGTAAGTGATCGGAACAAGGTGAGAAATATTGATTTTCCTTTGAATATTTAGTTGAATTCGAGTTGCTCATTCCTTTTCCTGAAATAATATTTATTGCATACTAACTAAAGATTCAGAACTGTTTTTAAATGTAGCTAAATCTTTTTATGAGGATATTCCTTAACAAATTACATGTGTAAAGTAGTTTTTACCCTTTCAGTACAGTTTTCTGGTGAATCAATGTTTAAAATATCAAAAGAAAGCAGTCTATATGTGAGGACAAGTACCAGTAAAGTATTTTCCATAAATTGCATAGCACAAACGGTTTATCATCCTACACAAGTTACGGATTGGGGAGTAATTTCCGCTCCAGCTGCTGGAATTTCATACATTGTTAAAAGCATGACGACCCAGTATCAGCATGAAAAACTACTTGAGCAAAGGTTAAAAGATTGGTTTCGGAATGGAGACTTCATATTTATGCATGATGGAGCTCTCTGTGTCTTGAGGCTTTATCTGTGACCAAAGTTTCACACCTATGTAGAAGAAAGTTAAATATAGTATTAGTTTATCTTTCTGATTGGATCATAATAAAATGTGAATTTGGGAAAACTTGAAGCCTTTCAAAATTTCGGAATTTTTCAACAACGTTTACCCACCATAAATGAAGCTATACAGTGAATGCCTAAAATATATCGAAACAGGTTTTCATTTTCTGGAGCAAAAACATTTTCTTGTCTAAAACTGTTTTGATATTTTGATACACTAGATATCTACGCAGTGCTTGGTTTTGTCGGTTACTCTTTTCATTCACAACGATATTAGATTTTAATCAGTTTAAGAGAATTAAATGTATCATAAAAATTTAAACTTTACTTGATAAAACTTTACCAACTCAGGCAATAGGAAATTAATTTAAATCATAAAACTCATCCGATTGCGAATAAAACAACAGAGTGTATTAATGATAAATTACGAAGTTTCGTAATACTAATTCCCTCGATCAATTGTGTAATCCGATTAGAAACATCGCACAGCAGCTACAGTTTATAAAGTTTTGAAAAAGGGTGATAATATGTGCAGTGTCAACAAAACGAAATCAAAACAATTCACTTAAGCATAAAAGCTATTTTATTTTCTATTTATCGCTAAAATATTTGTTCAGCTTCACCAAAACAACTGTGACATAAATAATTATTTACTCAAACGCAAAATATCTTTTAATTCATTACGAATAGTAATCTTTACTAATAATAAAGCTGAAAGCCTGTTTGGATGTCTGTGAAGCGCACAGCGCCTAGACCGTTCGACCGATTTTCATGAAATTTGGCACGAAGTTATTTTGTAGCGTGGGGGTGTGCACCTCGAAGCGATTTTTCGAAAATTTCATTTTGTTCTTTTACCATTTCAATTTTAAGAACATTTTACAGAGCAAATTATCACAATGTGGAAGAGTAAATTACGAAATTATCATAACGTGGAACCGTAACATTGGTGAGCAAATGAACATAGCAAATTGACGAGAAATTCGTCATCCATTATTTGTAAATATTCAGGCGAACAAAATGACCTTTTAATTCTCAACTACGGGCAAAGCCGTGCGGGTACCACTAGTGTTTTGATAAACTAATTTTGTAAAAGCTGCTTAGCAGTTTGAAATTTCAGTGTAATATCTTATTCTAGTAGTTCTGATGCCTTTTCAGTAGTTTAGTTATTATTTCAAGGCATTCAGGCGTCTTAACTTATTTCATTAACATAGAAATCTGCACTCAAGAGCGGCTTCAAATGAATAACTATAGTATTACTGGATTATACATTATGCTGCGTACAGTAAAATTATTTAGTAGAACAAAAAAGAGAAAAATCGATATTGCAGGATGTTCCTAAAGTCTTCCCCTGACAAATATTTTTTATTTAAAGCAAACTATTTAAGGTTTATACGGTAATCATTACTTGATATTGATCCTTACTCATAAAAAGTTTTCCTTATTGAAACAATATTATAAGTTGAAGACATGCAGGTGATGCTAACAGCAAAAATATGAGATGGCGTCTGTGGAAGAAAACACAGGGAATTTTCAGGGTACACCTCTGAGAACCTTTGGTTTTAACCCCTTCAGTCGGAATTATGAAATATTTGACCAAAAATGTTGATATTTGGTATACAGTGTACTATGGTAAAGGGTATCTTATAGACAAAATTTTGAGTTTGTAGGAGAAAAATTAAAAGTGTTATGGCACGTCCAATACTCCAAACTTATTTTTTTGAAATCAATATATCATACACAAAAACGATAAAATACCAAACAAACTTCATTATAAAATATTCTACAAGCAATTACAAAACATAATATAAGCGTTTGAAACGATTAATTAAAGATTATATATTTTTAAAAAAATCAGGAAAAAAACCTCGCTTATCAGATGAAAATCCATGGTTGGAAAAATGAGCCACTCTCTATCTCTCAATCCTTATATGTCAGTGTTGTCGAAAAATTATTTCACAGATTATAATAAGCAGAATGTAAAGAATCAACTACAAAAAAATCAACTAATTAAATCAATTTTTAAATGATTAGCAGCTGTTTAAAGTGGTTGTCCGGTCTACTGGACACCAGGTCTGAAGGAGTTAACATTGTATTGCTAATTCTAATATGAGATATATCGTCGCCTCAAAGAAGAATAGGAAATCTTACTGTTATTCCTGTGCTTAGATGTCTAACTGTTGCTTTGAGGCAACGATCTATCCACACAAAGACTGCTATGAAGAAAACCCGCACACCCCAGGTGACGGATTTGGCAGTGCTAGAACCTTTAGAGAAGTTGAAAATCGCCGAAATCTACTCAGATGGCACTCACGTAGAAGTATTTTAACGTTGTGACAAAAATCGTTTTGAGATAAAGATCAAATATTGAAAAATAAAAAAGGTTTATGTTGAAATCTAAAATAGTTTTTTAATGAAATTTCTTGATCAGTGCAAAACTTTATCAATACTCTGTATAACATTGTCAGCAGATTACACTATACGGCTTTATATAGGTTCTTTTAAAGCAGAATATAATAAAAAATGTGAAATGGCGGAAAGTTTCTCCAAATGTTTCAAAGTTTACCCTGTTGATTTGAAGGCAATGAAACAAAAGGTCTAATTTTTATATTTTCATCATGGTGACATCAGCTACAACTACTTACAATGCTTTCAGAATTAATTATATAAAATGTAAAATGCTTCGCAAATTTTATAAACACTCTGTATATCTTCACATCAGACTACATCATTTGGTTTATGTATTTTCTTTTAAAGTCGAATGTAATAAAAATTATTAAATAGTGCAAATTCTATAGACACATTTCAAAGTTAATCTAGACTTGCAATGAGACCAAAGATCTAATTTCTATAAAATCATTGGCATCAGTTACTATCATTTAAAATGTTTTCGGAACCAATTATAAAGATTTTAATGGCACAACATATTCCTCAAATTTTATAAATTAGCCTGAAGTTTAGAACGCACAGTTAGTTCAGAATGTACAGACAGCTCCGAAACTAAATTAAAGCAAAAGTACAGAAACAATTGGAAAACATACTTTTAAGAATGATAAATACGTTTCAACCATGAAGTCTTGCATGCTTTCCAAATTAGAAGTAGAAAACTCGCGTCAGATACAAAGTTTCCAAATCCAGCTATTTTTCTCATAGATTAAAACGAAACAGGTAGATCAGACAAAGCGAGTTATTTTGGGTTGGAGTTAAATATTCTACGCTGAAATAATTTTGAACAGCGTCGCATCAATACTTTGATAAATATTTATTTAACTTCTACTAATTGAAGCACTAATTTTCAGGCTTAATTATAGCTCATAAATGCAATTAAAGAACTTGAAGTATTTAGATCTCTCAATGTTCATTAGCCTATTCACACCTAATTACTCACTCATACATTAAAGTGAATTCCACAATATGAGAGGAAGAACAATACTTTGAGAAAACTCAGCATTGTCTGCCTTAGAACGATAATGATATCAGTCTTCTTAATTACCACTTCCTTCGCATCACGTCACTGGAGCTGCGAAGGGATGGGGGAGATTAGGGGTGACCCCCCCCCCCCCAAAGTCATTGGCTTTAACATAAATGCGATTTCTAATACAGTAGTTTTTCATATAAAAGGGCTGTTTTGATCCAAAAAAAACCTTAAGCCTTCAGAAGGTATGTTTAATCAAAAAATTTCCTTCAGAAGGTATTTTTGATCAAAAAAACCCTCCAGAAGGTGATTTTGCTTTTTAAAGAAAACTCCTTCCCAGAAGGTATTTTTGATCAAAAACCCCCTCCAGAGAAGGCATTTTCGATCAAGAAAAAAACCCTCCAGAAGGTATTTCTGGCTGCGCTAGTGCATCACGTGTTATATTTATATCTCATGCCTTACTAAAATTATTTCTAATGGTGACCTTTCCAAAATTTTAAAAGTATTTTTTTCTGAAAGAGCATGCTTAAAAACATAGAATCTGACCATTTTTTAAATAATTTCTTTAATATTTTTTACAAAATACTTAAATCGGTGCTCTTTCATCGTTTAACGCTTCTGCGGATGGACATCACAAATGATGAAATGCCATTCAGTATTGCCATTCACGATCCAAAATATTTAATTCGCATCTTTACTCACGCGTATTGGCAACGATGTGGTTGATAGCAAGCGTAGACCGCAATTGTAATTCGCTTCTTGATTATCATAACATGGAAACGCGATAGAAAGATGCGCCAAAAAGCATCATTTGTGACGTCATAATTAAAAACTAACTGTTGGGAAAATAAAAGTATTTTCTGAGTCCATGTTTTTTTTTTTTTTTTTTTTTTTTTGCTTATTCTATCAATTTTAGTGACAAAAAGTACTACTTTTGACTGAAGGAAGCAACCCCATTATCAAAGACTTATTGAAGGAAAAGTTTTGTAATTTTGAGAAAAATATGTTTGATTTTAAGAAACTTTTTTCGGGATGCAATTTTGATTAAAGGAGATTTCATAAATATTTCAACTTTTACAGATTTGTCTCTTCGAAGATAAAAAGCATATTGGACATAAAAAAGGAGCTTAAATTTGTCTTTTTTTTCTTAAATCGATTTAAAGAAATCATACTTCAAAACAGCATTTCACATGTTTAGAACTCAGAAATGTTTATCATTGATAAGCTAGCAGCTGTTTTTGAGTACATGAAAAGAACGGTTTAGTGAAAAAGAACAGAAATAAAATACTGAAAAGCTACTTCAACTGCTATTTTACTGCTTTAGTTTGAACATAACTTTTACATGGCAATTGAAGAAATTACATAGCAAACTAAAACTTTTGTTTAATGCTCTAAGAAAAGTTTGTTGAAACTTCATTTTTTAAATCTTGAGACATTTAATTGGATTTCTATGTTCGAACTTTTGACATTATAAATTAGTTTTTGCTCAAACATCTTCAATAATAGCCTTAAAATTCTATGTTCAAAGCTGTATAGCAAGTTTGTAGCTTTAAACTCACTCAACCTTTTATAAAGTTTGCTGTATGTACTTTTAGTTTCTTTTATTCGAACAAGAAGTTAACAAAAATATACTTCACAACTTCTTTTCTAAGCTTTAAACACAAGGATAAATAGGGGGTTTTGCTCTTTTTTTTTAATCACCGTTAATGTACAATGTACATTCATAACTTTTTTCTATACAGATATGAAACTACATAATAAATCTGCTGCTGGGCATTTCCAAACTAATGTCATATGTTGCGCTTCGTTACTTTGACACAAATAAGGCACTTATATGTTCAGAAATTATACATTTTATTAGTTACTTAATTTTTATTTGAAACACCTTTTTCTTTAATCAGAATGGGGTCGTTTCCAAATTTTAAAAGTATTTTTTTCTGAAAGAGCATGCTTAAAAACATAGGATCTGACCATTTTTAAATAATTTATTTAAGTTTAATATTTTTAAAAAATTACTTAAATCGTTGCGCTTTCATTGTTTACACTTCTGTCGTGTGACATCACAAATGATGAAACGCCATTCAATGTTACCATTCACAGTGCAAAATATTTAATTTGCATCTTTACTCACGTGTATTGGCAACGATATGGTTGATAGCAAGTGTAGAGCGCATTTTTAATTCGCTGCTTGACATCATAACATGGAAACGTAGTAGTTATGCGGCAAAGTGCATCATTTGTGACGTCATAAAGACCACGCCTTGTTTGAAAAATCGGACATTTTGAAAAATTAATTAAAAAATAACTGTTGGGAAAGGGAAAATTAAAATATTTTCTTGGTCCATGTTTTTTTTTTTTTTTGTTTTTTGCTCATTCTATCCATTTCAATGACTAAAAGTAGTACTTTTGACTGAAGGAAACCACCCCATTAGGGTACAATTTCTGCTTCATGATAATATACTTTTTTAGCTTTCAATTAAATACCAAGTGCTATGCGACATCTTTGAAATATAAATAACTTTAAAGTACAATTTGAAGTACATTATCAACATACATTTTGGTTTTCTCGTGCATGTCAACTTTTCATGTTAACTTGGAATTTTTTAACTGAAATAATTATCCTTGTTGCACTATGAAAGCAGCACACGTCCCCTTTGAATTAATCCCGAAAGCATAAATACTGAAACTCATCAAAATTGACAAAAGTTTAATTTCCACCTGGATATCTTCCATTCTCGATTTCTGTTACTGATAATTAATCTTGTCCATTTACTTGCGTCAAGTATGCATTTCACAATGCTTCGCTTTCAAATCTATTTTGAGACTACAACTTTTCGATTTATGCAAAGCATAACTTCATCTTGTATAGTCTTTGGACAATCAGACAGTTCTATTTGCATAAACCCAAGCAAGATTATTCAAACTTATTCCAATTCAAGCATCCCTAATTAATTAATGCGTGGAGGCCTATTGTCCTGCGTCAGGTTTCTTGGAAAGCAATATTTTAAGCCGAAAGGCTTGTCTTTCAGAACGCAGAAGATGTATTATTTATTAACTCGGTGTGTAATGCAAAATCTTAAAACAAATTTTTTTGCATCAAAATATTCAACGTTAATCTGCGGATATAGAGTGGTGGACAAAATTATAGACTCAATTTTTTTTTCTTTTGTTTCAACTACAACATGACTCAGTTTAAATTATTTTCATTGAAGTAAAGATGAATAGTTGAAGAAATAGTTCTAAAATTAGTACATCTTATCAATTAAATAAAAAAATTCATAAAATTAGAAAATTTGCAAATTTAATATTTTACCATTATGTGAAACCTGGACAAAAGTATAAACTCAGAGGTAAAAAATCCAGGATTACGAGAAAGTTTCGTTCCAAAATGTTAATTTAACACCATAGAATGAATAAATGTTGCCATCAGTGATTGCTAAAAGTTTTGTTTTTGGAAATTAATGAGAAACATATAAATGCACCGCTGGACAAAATTATAAACTCTTTTTTTTTTTTTTCATTTTTTCAATCATAATGTTCCAGTAAAGATAAATAACTGACTAAATAGTCCTAAATTCAGTATAACTCATAAACTTTATAAAATAAATAATTTAATTAAAAAAATCTCAACTTTAATATCTTTATAATACATGAAACCTGGACAAAGGTATCAACTCAAAAGTAAGAAACTCTGAAGTTTGGTAGAATTTTATTCAAATACTTAATCATTTAATGTCCAAAAATGAACCAATGCTGAATTACAAAATTACAAACTTACAATACTGCATAAACACAATTATAAGCTGACAAAATTTTATTTTATTTTTTTTGAATTTAATTAAGTTACATTTGCAATTACTCAGTAAAACAAAAGCATAGATATAGGAAAATGTAATTTTGCTATTAACATGGATAAATTGAAAAAAAAAATCAATGTTTGAAATGTTTTAAAAATTAACACTGCATTAAATCTAGCCATTAGTGTAAACTACAAACTTTTAAAAACGAGTTGGGCCCCCAGTTTTCTGAATTACCTCAAATATGCGGCTGGGCATGTAGATTTCACAAGAGTTTCCAATAGCTGCAGTGGCATATGGTTCCATGCTGAAAGTATTGCCCTTTTTAATTCCTCTGTGGTTTGGTACTGGTGCCGATCATGATAAACTTTGCGAACCGTGGTCCCCCAAAGATTTTCAATCGGATTAAGATCCGGACTACGAGTTGGCCATTTGATAACTTCGATACCTCAGCGCTTGAACCTTTTTTTTGTACTTTTCGTTGTGTGTACACTCGCGTTATCTTGCTGAAATAACCAGTTACCTCCAGGAATTAGATGAGCAAAAGGTAAGAGATGATCTTCCAGTATTAATTGGTAATCTTCAGCGTTCTATCTTCTATTAAGAAATGCCAATCCTGCTTTACCATGCTGAGAGAGTTATTTATCTTTACTGGAACAAAAAAAATTTTAACTGAATTAAATTATGATTGAAAAAATGAAAAAAAAATGAGTTTATAATTTTGTCCAGCGATGCATTTATATGTTTCTCATAAATTTCCGAAAACAAAACTTTTAGCAATCACTGATGGCAACATTTATTCATTCTATGGCGTTAAATTAACATTTTCGAACGAAACTTTCTCGTAATCCTGGATTTTTTACCTCTGAGTTTATACTTTTGTCAAGGTTTCACGTAATGATAAAAAATTAAATTTGCAAATTTTCTAATTTTATGAATTTTTTAATTTAATTGATAAGATGTCATAGATTAATAATAAGAGTAGACCGAGCTTTCCCAGACTTGCTGATGAAAAAATTGGTTCATGGATATATCATGTGACTGGTGGAAGGGTTGGCGAAAACTATGGCAGCATGGTTGCTAGATAACAACATTATCTATAGTTTGGCACTCGACATGTATTTTAAGAAGTAATGTGTTTTCATTATAATTTTTTTCCATGTGCAGAGATTGAACTGTTTTTCTTTTAGTTATGCATTATTTTGACATTAGTAATTAGTTTTTGATCACAATTTTCCGTAACTTTTATTTCATTTGGAACTGCTACGTCAGCGTAATGGCGTAAACGTTTTGCGTTAACGCAAAAATGTACTAGTCGGTATCTTAAATTGAAATTGTAGGTAAAATTCTTACCGTTTGCTGATTCTTTTTGGGCGCTTGCATCTTTAATTGCTTAGAGAGTTATTGAAATTGACTAAAGAAAATGCACAATACTATCTAAACGAAAAACTCACTATATTAACAAAATATTTACAACCTAGAATAACAAAATTTACAAATCGGACTCCATAAAAGATCATTCTTCCGTGTTCCATCAATTCTATTAATTTTATTTCTCGCGTCCGTTGATCGTCTGCTACCATCAACGCCCGCTGTTGCTAGGATATCCACCAGTCACATGGTTTGGTTTATGAGCGGCAAAAGGGTTGCCATAGCTCGGTCTATTCTTATTATTAGTCTATGTAAGATGTACTAATTTTAGAACTATTTCTTCAACTATTCATCTTTACTTCAATGAAAATAATTTAAACTGAGTCATGTTGTAATTGAAACAAAATAAAAAAAAAATTGAGTCTATAATTTTGTCCACCACTAGTTTTTACAAATTTCTCGTCTATTGTGTATCACGTTCAGTTTTAAAATTTATTATCTTCTACAATGCATAAGATTCTTCGTATTATTATTTTTTTTAATTTATCGTCTGCGTTTTCTCTTGTTTCCTTGTAATGGCAACAGAAAAAAAATGATACAGAACAATTTAGTTTTTACGATGGAATTCAAAATAAGTTTTTTTCCTTGCCCCATATTCGCAACTCCAACGAACTATAGGGGGCACTGCAGTCACTGTCTAATGGCGGAATTAAAAACTAAAACAAACGCATGTGGTAACGAAGAAAATGCTAAAAGTGTTGTGATTTTTGTTGTTATGTATGATTTTTTCGCTTTATTCATTTGAAAAGATTTTTCAAAGTCTTTTGGTTATTCTGACCCATATAGAAAGAGATTAGAAACCAAAAAGTATTACGAAAGTAAACAATTAATGCAGAACACACAGTAAGTTGTTCTGAAGCAGCCATTTTCACGATGTTGAATTCGGAATTCATAAATTTTTGGTTCGCTTCGAACGGCATTTTCATTTTGTACCGTTTTTTCTATACATTAGTACATATTAAGTTCAGTTTCGTGACATTTCCGGCATTTGTTGACATTTTTGTCACATAGTGCACATACGTGGCAGACTGTCAAGAGTAACGTTTAACACTAAATAATTTATTTCTATGACTATATGATTGGATATCTAAAGAAATCATGCATTTAATTCATTCGTCATGGAAATGATTTACCTGATATGCGAAATCTTGTCAAGATACATTATTCTTTCACACAATTTTAAAACCATAACCTTATAAACAGATTTTTGGCGAACTTTTATTTTTTATTGTTCAAATTCTTAACGTTCTTTCTGGATTTTTCAATCTGTTCTGCGATAAATATTTTCAAGAAAATGTATTTGCATACTTTCTATTTCAGTAGGATACTGTAGTAACAAAGGTTATTTAAATCATTTATGTGGAATTAGGTTAAGGAAAAGTGTCCAGTCAATGTTGTTAAGTTCGTTTTTTTTTCTTCATCGAATTGAAAAACTGATATTTATTCAAATTCACTCAGAACAAAATAAATAAAATGTGTACTCACAGTTTATATATGGTGGTAGTTTTCTTTTCAGTTGATTGACCATTATTTCTTTTTACTTATCGAATTCTGAATTTTAATTATCGAATCATACTATCATTTTATTCCACTCATGATAAAAATTAAAAATGGTTTAACTAAAAACGCGAAATCTCGCCAAGGCTACTTTGCTCGCACAATTCCAAAACTATAACCCTAAACAAATTTGGCGAAACCTTTGCTGAGAATAAAAGGAATAAAGTAAATTCTTTCTCGGTTAAACATTTTTCATTTTGTTCTACGATAATAAATTCAAGAAAATATTTTGCATACTGTCCATTCCAACTAAATGCTGCTGTAAAGTATGATTAGTTAAATTAATTTAAGATTAAAAAAAACTCATATTCTTACAAATTCATACAAAACAATAAAAAATTTTACCTGGTATAACGTTATCCAATTTTGTTAATCCAGAGTTTTCTTGTTTACGCTTCCACCATTTAATACTTTTTTGAAAGAAATAAGGAAAACTAACACTTTTTTGAGAAGCTCGAGAATACTACTAAGGGACGAATTAATTTCTGTTGTTGAAGGCGTTCTTAGACATGTTGAATGCGTTACTCAGAACAAACTGACCGCGTTTACGTCAACAGATACACGTGGAGCGCAACGTGGCAATGTTTTAGTTGCATTCGCAGTTTTATAAATCACCGCAAGGTAGCGTATTCGAGCGCTGGAGTTCCGAATTGGTGGAGGACATAATTTATACTGTTTACATAATTGAGCGGTTAAAAATCTTCTTTTATGAAAAGTAATTTGATTTATTTATTGAAGTGCAGAAATATATTCATTTAATGAATTTTCGGAAGTGAAAAGGAGAAAACAATCAGTGAATTTCTTCTTGCTTCTAAACAATCTTGAACTCTATTCAAAAATGGAATTTTTATTTAGGAAAGAAATACAATGTTGAATTGGAAGAAATTTCAAGTATACGTATAAAAATGTACACAAATTAAAATATTAAGCACATTAAAGATATCATAATGCCTCAAATGTTAAAGACTTTCGTTATCTGTTACTATGCATTTTATAAACTTTTTGAGAAGAATGTTTTTACCAGGGCTGTGAAGTCGGAGTCGTTCAGAAAAATGCCGACTCCGACTCCGGGTTTCTTTTTTTTCCTTAATTTTAACTGACTCTCCTTACATTTTTTTAAAAAACTGTCTACCAATTAATTTGATTACATGTACAGTGGCTCCCAAAAGTGTTCGTACACCTACGACTTTCAATGAAATAGGACCCTAGCCAATGGTTAGAATATAGACATTTTTTAAAGTGAACGAAGACTTTTGTGAAATAAAATTTCCGGCACTTTTTGATTTTTGATTTTTAAAAAATTAAGTTTTAATATTTTTTTAAAAAATTTTATGTAGTTTTGTTGAAAATTGATCATAGATCTTGTAATTAAATACCTATTCCGAAATATTAATTCTAACCAATGGATAGAGGCTTATTTCATTGGAAGTCGTAGGTGTACGAACTTTTGGGAGCTACTGTATATATCAATTTGCATGTAAAACTTGAAAGTTGCATGCATGTTATGTGGAGAACATTCTGGAAATAAGACAGCACTAACTGGCCCGTGCAAAACATTCAAGCATGATAGTGTTAAAGTAAGACAAAACAACGTTAGAAGAAGCACAAATTTGTAAATTACAGCAGACACGTGTTTCGGCGTTACAGGGATGAGCTTATGGATGAAATCATCCATAAGCTCATTATTTTTTGCATTGAAAAAGGCGTTCCCTGTAACGCCGAAACACGTGTCTGCTGTAATTTACAAATTTGTGCTTCTTCTAACGTTGTTTTGTCTTACTTTACTGTTCAGCACACAGGTATTTATTTATCTTATGATAGTGTTAGTTTAAAAATCCGATCTTTTCTTAACTACAATTTTTCAAATAGCAGTAACAATGTGAATTGTTCGTTTATTATTCGCCAATAGCAGTGGAAAATAAAATAAAACGATGCCTTACTTTTGTAGTTTTATGAGGTATTAAAACAGACACTCCCCCCCCCCCCCAAAAAAAACACTAAACTTTTTTTTCTGATTTTAATGCTACAGCACAATGGGGTCGTTTCCAAAATTAAGAGTTTTTTTTTTTTTTTTTTGAAATAGCATGCTTAAAAACATAGAATCTGACCATTTTTTAAATAATTTATTTAAGTTTAATATTTTTTAAAAATTACTTAAATCGGTGCTCTTTCATCGTTTAACGCTTCTGCCTATGACATCACAAATGATGAAATGCCATTCAGTGTTGCTTCACGGTCCAAAATATTTAATTCGCATCTTTACTCACGTGTATTGGCAACGATATGGTTGATAGCAAGCGTAGAGCGCAATTGTAATTCGCTTCTTGATTATCATAACGTGGAAATGCGGTAGAAAGATGCGCCATAGTGCATCATTTGTGACGTCATAAAGACCATGCCTTGTTTGAAGAATCGGACATTTAAAAAAATTAATTAAAAAATAACTGTTGGGAAAATAAAAGTACTTTCTGAGTCCATGTTTTTTTTTTTTTTTGCTTATTCTATCAATTTCAGTGACAAAAAGTACTACTTTTGACTGAAGGAAACAACCCCATTGTGGTTCCTGCAATGACTTTAGATTCCACATTCTTGGAAATTTGGATCAAAATTATTCCGAAGAAAAAATGTAATTCAATACTACAAAATCGAAGGTGGAATAGATTGTACGACTTTCGCGTTTCTAACCAATTTTTTAGACGCTCTAACCAATACAGCTATAAATCTTCGCTTCGTGGGGCATTATTAATTAAAGCAATGCGTATTTAAAAACAGAATAAAACAATATAACTGCCCCATTGTGATATTTCTGTTTATTTTTCGCTGAAGGCGGCGAAAAACACCTTTAAAATAGTGCCTTATTTACGAAAATTGATAAACTCATGAAGTTATGGCGTTTTCACAAAACAAAAGGGGCACCTCTTATATTGTGATGAGTAAGGATTACGACGTGAGCTTTATCAAGGAGCTTAACGTAACAAGATTCGTCGTTAAATATGGTAACTGCTTGTTTCGAGGCTACTTTAAGAGCTTGTTTCCAAACTCGTAGGGTCAAAACTCAAAATTTGACTTTTTCGCTAGGAAACACAGGTCATGTCTAACACTATTTACAATTAGTAGAAGCTTCAAACAAAGTTTAGTTGTATTAAAAAACAAGATGAAACTCTTGTTTTTTTTATTCCGAAAAGAATTACATGTAAGTTTTGTGCCAAAAGGGAATTAATCAAGTTGGCGCAGTTGCAGCGCACTTTAGAGATTACGCGAGTGTCTTCACGTATAGCACAAGGAAAAAACATTCTTTCATACTTCCCTTCTGAAGTAAAACTTAAAAACAGTCTGAAACAAGAGGAGTAAAGCAGCTGTTTGTAATTATAAGTTCTCGAAAATAACGAATCAAACGTATATGTTTACATTTTCAAACAATCTTGCCACGATGCAACTAAAGCTGACATAGCTGAAAATAATAATAATAGCGATGAAGATATAGGTTTTGTAAATGAAGAGTTGTAGTGGTAACTATACCTTCCGAAATTATGCAACTAAAATTTATATACTGTATTTGCATAATTTAAAAAAAAAATACTTCGATTACTTTCGAAAGAAATTAAGTCCTTTCATTTCGTTATCTGTTTTGTTCTAAAAGAACGTTAGAAACAGAGTTTTAAAAAATAAATAACTTTTTTGCTTTCTTGATGTATGATTAAATGTTATTATGCTTGTGGGTTATTTGTTTTTTATGCATTCAAGTTGAATTTGCATACATTTTGATTTTTGCCTCAAATTTTTTTTCACCGAGCGTGCGGCAACAGCAAAGATGTATGCACAAACTCAACTTGAATGTATAAAAAGCCTAATAATCTCTACATAACTATGCTGTCAGGATATTACACCGTATAGTTTAGGATTTCTATAATACATAAATTATAGATATTGTTAAATCCCTTGCATATATTAAAGTAGAGGGCGCGTTGGCAGTGTGCGTCAAGTAGGTGCGCACACGTGCCCCTATGTCATAAAAACTGATTTTGATTATTTTTGTTAGTTGTTTTGTTGGTTGTTTGTCAGTTGTATTTTATGTTAGTGGTTAGGGCGGTGTTTTCAGTTTCTTTAGTTCATTGTATGATTTTATATTTACACGTTTTTAATAAATGTATTGTTTTGTTCAAAATGAGTTTATTGCCTATTGAAATACTGTCCACATAACCAACACAAGAGCATCGTACAGATATTATTTTTTGCCTTAAATTGAATAACAAATCGCACGTAACAAAATCGCGTTTTTTCAAGAATTGAAAAAATTCACTTCCAGACATGGGAAATAAAGCTCTTGATTTTAAATATTTTTAGCATTATACACTCATTCCTTGCTTGCTACCTGCAGACAAAAATACTAAATCCAGGAGTAAAAACAAAACATATAATACAGTCCCAGAAAAATTTGACAGGTTTGTTTTATCTGACATTGGAAACAGGCGAACGATTCAATATCTCATTTGAAAATATTATGCTTATAGCACTTCTTTTAAGCTCCAGACATACGTATTTTGCTACAAAAATAGACAAAAACATTCGAACTATCTAATGGTGATAAGGATCTAAAGCTTTTTGTGACAATCTGTTTTGAAGCCTGTAGCTCAAGTACAGAAAAATATGCCATGCTAAGCTACATCTCTAAGCCGGAATCAATGTTTGGCTAAAGCCCGAACATACATTTTACTTTCTATAGCGCAAATAAGGAAGTAACTACATGGAAACCTTTTTCGCTACTCAGCGTTAAACTATTTCATATTCATGTCGCAAACAAGTTTCTTATAAATAGTCAAACTGAAACTTTGTGTTATACTAAACGAAAAAGAAACAGGAAACTAACATTTGCAAGACATTTGAATTGCAAACTATTTGCTATGTATTCACTCAAATTGAGGAAAGAAAAAACAACAGACAGCTTATTTTATCATCCAGAATATCACTCCAGAAATATATTTGATCTTTTAAAATTTGTAAAACAATCATATTTTACCCTCAGATCCCGCTCATCTTCTTTACTTCTCAAACATAAGGCTTTTACGTTTTATCAATTTTAAAAAACAATAGTAGAATTCGTGCTAAGAGATTTTGTTTTGTTGATTTCAAAGTTTCTCCATTCCATTTTCCTTTAAATTGACCCTTCTACATCTTCATTACATTACAAAACCGGAAATTATACACGGAAGACAAAGACAAATTAGAAAATGAGTGCGTGCTCCAAGAAATAAAAGGATTTACGAACTGAAAGCATTTACTTTTATTGCTAGTTTTGTTAAAAACTTCAGGAAACTTTACTTTCAAAACAGATGGCGACAAAAGGAAGTACAGTTCAATTTTGAAAAAAAAGAAGTTTCGCATTTAAAGCAACTTCTTAAATCCACGCATTTTCTAATGGACCTCTATTTTTAGGAAGAATATTCTAAGAATTTCTCAAAGTTTTTTTTTTTTTTTTTTTTTTTTTTTTTTTTTAAGAAATGTCTTTTCTAAATAATATATTTTTTAAGAAATGCGGTAATTTTTTAAAAGTTATGTATACTTTGCGAGCAACGTACATTTTAAATTGCAACGAATTTCAAACTTTTTTTTATTTAGTACCACCTACATAATTATCAGTTATAATTTTGATCAAACGTCTGACCTAAAATGTAATTTTAAAGTAGTTCATTAAGATATTTTCCTGTTGAATATTGTTTTAACTTTATTTTGGGACTTTTAATAGAAGAAGAAAGAGTAGATGTTCATTTAACTGATTTTTTTCATGTTCATTTAACTGAATTCTGAAAGTCCACGACTTTCTGGTTGTGTAGATCAACTGCAGCGTCTTCTGATTAATTTCGCAACTGCTCCACATACCTAGTGAAAACTTATCCATGCTCATTTCTTGAAATAACAATCAGTGCACTAATTTCGAATAGAAATTTAAAATTTATAAATCGAATTTTGAAGCTGGCTTACATTTCAAAAAAAAAAAAGAAACTGAAAAAATTATTTCTGTATAACTCGATAGTATTGCTAAAGGTTGAAAGATGTTCATAAATGTCATGCTATATCCCTCGACTCTTCTATATAGCATTGCTAAAGGTTGAAAGATGTTCATAAATGTCATCTTAGATCCGTTGACCCTTCCATATAGCTTTGTAAAGGTTGAAAGATGCCCATAAATGTCATGCTATATCCCTCGACCCTTCCATATAGCTTTGTAAAGGTTGAAAGATGTTCATAAATGTCATGCGATATCCATCGACTCTTCCCCATATAGCATTGCTAAAGGTTAAAAGATTTTCATAAATGTCATGCTAGATCCTTTGGCTCTTCCCTTTACTTCAACTACGCAAGCTAGTTGATATTTGATACCCGTGAAACTAATCTATTTTTGCAGGGTTCATCTTTTTTGATATTTTAAGTAGGTGCCATCTCGATATCAATATTAGGACTGGGCGATATACCGTCATATATCGATACTTATCTACTACCGCGATAACGATATTTAGATTTCTATCCGTCCGATATATCGTTTGAAAAGAAAGTACGGGACTTAATTACGGAGAAATTAAAATGCTGATTTAAAAATACATAATCTTTCAAAGCTGTGTGTGATGGGTAAGTGTTTGAAATTTCAAGATATTTTCTGCATTCTTCAAACAGTTATTTAATTTTTAATTATAGTAAAATAGAAAACTTCAAAAAGCCGCCGAAGGTAAATGTGGGCCCCTTTGTCAGTTTGGTCTCCAGCTCCCCTCCCCTATAAAGTTTTCAAAACTTATACCACCATTCAGAGCGGGGTCCTTCCAAGGACCCCCGCTCTCTTTTTGACAAAGATGACATGGCCTCTCGTAGGCTCATAAAAGTGAACTTGTATTGGTTAAGAAAGCATCCTAATGCAACAATTAAAAACTAACCAATTGAGGTATCAACACGATTCATAGTTCAAGTTAAACATTTAACCATTGATATTTCGCTCAATAAAATGTTTAAGAAAAATACTGAACAGAATTATATTTAATTGAAAAAATTAAGAACGAAAAATTCCTAATAAGAATACTTATGTCGCACCTTTATCTCACTAGAGGGAGCGCAACTTATCATTTTCAGTTCTGAACTAATATAACTTTAATTCCGAAATTAAGAGGGAAAATATTGACGCTTTCATAACACACGGCTCCATTGAAACGATCTAACGAAATCTCGTTTCGCTTCAACCCCGAATAGAACGAAACTGAAACTTCCTAATTTCACCAGACAAGCGGCACATACGAATTGACGGAACTTCTAGGATGGATGCGCGAAAATAGGGTTTTTATGTTCTACGCATTAACGAATTTGAAGCCGTAATTGTTATAGCAAAGCGAATCCGAGCATACTTACGGTTTAACGTTACTTCGGTAATTCAGTGCAGCTCTTTTGTTTGGTATTTTTGGATTTCAGTTTAAGAATTGTCATCAAATACCGAAATTGGAAAAAGTTAAGAAATTTTCATATTCGTTTTTCGGTTAAACTGATTGTGAAACAATGAGATTGATGAGATAATTGATTTACCTAGTAATATGGATTTTAGATTGGATCTGCTGAAGAAAAATTAATTGCATTTTTAAAATCAATATTAAAATATGTGCGTATCGTTAAAAAGAATAGTCTTAAATGTATTATATATTTTAATTAAAAAATAAAGATTTTATTAATGCAAATTCAGTTTACGTCAGATTTTTGCCAAATATAGCAAAGAGGTCTTTTGATGCTCAAAAATTCTCATTGGACAGTTTTCGTTCGTAATCGGAACCCCCCTCCCCTCCACCGGGGGTTTCCTTTTACGAATCTACAGTTTTCGTCGGATCTTTACCAAATTTGATCTGCGATTCTTTGATGCTTAGGAATTTTCATAGTGAGTTTTTCGCCTACCGATGAGGGAGGGGAGGGCGAAAACACCCCGCCGAGGTTTTTCTTATGCAAATCCAGTTTACGTCGGATTTTTGCAAAAATTTTCCAGACAGGTCCTTTGATGCTCAAGAATTCACTTAGGGTAGTTTTTGTTCGCAATGGGGGGCCACCCTCCCTCCCACAGGGGATCTCTTCATACAAATCCACAGTTTTCGTCTGATCTTTGCCAAATTTGGCACAGTGGTACTTTGATGAATAGGAATTGTCATAGGGGTTTTCGCCTATTCATGAAGAAAGGGGGAGGGTGCGAATACACCCCACGAGGAGTTTTCTTTATGCAAATCCAATTTTCGTCAGATTTTTTTTCCAAACATGGCGCAATGGTCCTTTGATGCTTAGGAATTCACATAACTTTTTTTTCATCAAAATGGGGTGTATGTGCAACACCTTAGGGGGGAGGAGTCGCCAGAAAATCCAGAATGATTGCTAGAAAATCCAATGATGTCTAAATTTAAATTTTGAGTCATAAAATTGTGCTTTCTACACATTGACGGGAAATGTTTGTGCTATTTTTTTCCTTCTTTTTTAAACCTAAACATGCCACTAGACAAAACTTTTATTTTCGAGGTAGACCGTGCAACGTCGGGTAATGCAGCTAGTCACAAGGTAAATTAAAGGTATATTTCATAGTTCTGTGTGCTTAATTGGTGTATGGTGTGATAGTTCCCAAAATTTATAGCTGCATTCTTTAAAGAGATTTATTATTAGTATTTTATTCAATGTTACTCAACCAAGAAGTAAAAAGTCTTAAAGCAAGAGCTATTAAATGACTAAAAATAAGCTATTTAAGACGTCAATACGAAATATAGTTCAAAGTACATTCAAATTATTGAGACTGCTCAAATTGAAAGATTTAAACAAAATATTGAATTGAATATTTAAAACTTTTTCGTTGCGAAGCCCTTTTGTCATGCATTGAGCAATAGCATTTGCGCGCTCTCTCCCCCCCCCCCCCCAGGAAAGTTTTAATTAGAGAAATAATTGTATTTATTTTATTTGGAAATGTTTTCTGTTTTTCGATATAATATGCTCTTAACTATAACCTTTGCACTCCCCCCCCCCCCCGCAAGAATATATCGATATATCGAAAATATCGATATTAGGAGAGCGATATATCGCGGTATTAAAACTCTGATATCGCTTAGTACTAATCAATATGCGGTTCACCTCAACTCTGTCGTAAGCTTTTAATTTTTCTTTCATGCTTGTAATATGTCATACTTGTTACTAGTCACATTCCCAAGCAGCAAAAGATATTATTACTATTAGTTTCTATTTGTTTATTTTTTGGAATTTGTGCTAGAAATAAGAAACCAACAAACCTGTGTTCGATCAAAATTCTTTTTAAGAATTTGCAGAAGATTTAGTACCCCTCAGCCATGCACTGAAATTACTTTCTTACCGTTTCTGGCATTGCGAGAAGCGCAAACAACCAAATTCATTTTGCCCAAGAAATTCCTTTAGGTACGAAATTAGTTCAAATAATGGGTTGGATGTATTCATTACCTTAAGGAAAAACGACAGTCGTTAATGAATATTTATGAGACAATTGCTGTATAATTGCAGGTTAATGATCTGCTCTGTAATTACTTTTAAAACTTCGAGTGCAATCAAGATCAGCGTTTGTCACGCGTCTTAGTTCTCAACTTTGAGCGTTTGATTAATGACTGCTTGTGTGTTTTATGACAAAAATAATTAGAAAAATAGCAACGTCTTCCCCGTCCAAAGCAATAAACTCTGAGGTATATTTTACAAATGAGAACATTTTCGTTCGTTTGGAGCTAAGAACGTTGGGTCAATGCGCAATAAAGAAGTAGTTAAACTTATTTTATTTTTTCTGGAGTTTTTCTTACTGAAAACTTTTTTTTCTGGTTAAAAATAGGGTAAAAATACGTACGCTTGTTTTACTGGAAGTGTTTTTTTTTTTAAATAAGGTTAGCGTACTAATAAGAGACCATGTACTTATAAAGGACCCGCTTCTTTGAAAAGAGAAATATAAGTTTTATAAGGACCTTTTTTTTAAAAAATATTAAATAATAATTGATTGACTGAAATCGTTTCTTTTGAATAGACCAAAGAAAAAAACCTTTGGTGCACAAGATATTCCAATGATCCTGTTCCAAGATATTCCAGGAACACCATTAGTTGATTCTCAAAGCAGCATCGTTCAAGAACACTCATACCCCATTTTTTTCAAAACATAAGTTTTTATCTACAGTGCGTTAATGCAACTCCTTCACCAACAGTGAATTTTCTTTGCATTTAAATGTTTTAAAATTTAAGTGTTTCTTTCAAGAGGACTCGATAGTGCTACTTTTATCTGATCGCAGTTTTATTAGTTCTTACTAGGGTGGGTCGAAAAACACTTTTTTTTCCCTAATCAATTTCTAATAGCGCGGAAAAGTTGCAAATTAGCATCCTAATAACGGAAAAAAAATTTAAAAATTATTTTTAAAAAATTGCAATCGCGCAAGAGCCCTCAGGTTGAGAGAAAATTGAAAAAAATTGGCAATTTTTAAAGACGTATATATTTTTCAAAAAAAAAAAAAAACTTCATTTCTAATAGCATAAAAAATACACTTTATAGTTACTGAAACGTATAAATAAAACTTGGGGGCACATTGTAGATCATTTGAATTTACGCAGAAAGCCTTAAAATACCATTTTTAAAGTAAAAGTTCTATTATTTCAAAAACTCTTAAGCTGACAAAAAGCTAAAAAAATATACTATTAAACATCCTTTTTAATGTTTTACATAGATTTCTCTTTTGCTGAAATGACTCGGGACTCACCACATGCAGGACCGTCATTTCATATTTAAAAAAAAAAAATTTTGGGGGGTCAAGGGATGCAAATTCAATGGAAGTTTCAACGGAAAACATCAATACTCACGCCCACCCAAATGTAAATACATATTTATTTCTCAAAGCCGTGGTGAGGGCGATGGACCCCCCCCCCCCCCCCCCGACCCTCTAAAGAACGGGCCTAATCAGATGGCGGGCGGTGGCAGCAATTCGAGTCCAATTCACCACCCTACCCAGTCAACCAACATCAAATATCCAATATCAAATATTCAAGTTATGGCAGGGCTTTGACTTTCAATGAAAATTAAAGTCTTCTAGTTCCATATTTGACAATAATGGTAGTGATATCAGCTTACACTTGAGCCGATCAATAAGTTCAGGATAATCTACGGCTTGAAAATTAATTGATGAAAGTTTGAAGAATCTAACGTGACGTAACTACTGGCGGCTCATTTCAGACTTTCAGTATTCTCCCGTAGCATGATTCTCGACTATGCTCTGTGTAGTCCAATATCATCGCCACATCATATTCTCTGGATGACAAAAGAACGAGTTGCTATGAATGACGGGATCAATTATTTATTTTAATGATATTTGAAAATGTTTTGTCTTTTGAATGACCTTTTGCTTCGGACCGTCTTTCATAGTGTTATGCATCTTAATACCAAACCAAGCAGGAGCTATAATTTTTCCAGTATTTGCATTACGCTTGTTGGACTAATTTGGGAAATATGAAGTCCTAACACCCAATTAGCAAAGTCAATCGAAAGGAATAACTGAGAAGTCAGGTATATTCTTAAAAGCTAATTCTGGATCAGTAGTTGAAATTTTTCTGTGCTTGGGGGTTTGGAAATTTCAACGAAAAGGTGAAATTTCCTTCAATAGAAAAATCACACACAAATTGGATAGGTGTTGGAGGGGGGGAGAGAGAACTCGACTTGCTGCTACCTACACATATCCTGAGTCATTTTAACATAATGAAAAAATAAGTAAAGCATTGAAACGAATGTTTAATATTCTTTGAAAGCCAATGTCCAGCCACAATTCGAATATTTGATAACACAAACAATCGGTAGAGAGATGAGGAAAACTTGTGAGCCGCCAGTAGAGTACGTCACGTTATATTCTTCAAGCTTTCATTAATCAATTTTCAAGCCACAGACTATCTTGAACTTATTGTTCGACTCAAGTGTAAGCTGATAAACACTATTATTGTTGTCAATTATGGCAACGGAAGATATTGAACTTCGTTGAAAGTCAAAGCTCTGCCATAACTTGAATATTTGATACCACACTTAATATGTAGAGAGATGTAGAAAAGTTATGACAGAGGCTGCAAACAACTATTGCGAGCATGAAAACCCAGAAGGTTTTCATAACAAATAACAATCAAATCAAGAATATTTGATACTAAGTGAGAATTTGACGAACTTCATCATAATGAATCACAACCAAACTGGTTGATTGATTGGGTAGGGTGGTGAGTTGTACTCGACTTGCTGCCACCGCCAACTGATTAGGGCCGTCATTCAGGGGGGTCAGGGGGTAGTATATTGCCCCCCCCCCCACGGCTTTGAGAAATAAATGTATTTACATTTAAGTGGGCGTGATTTTGCTATTTTCTGTTGAATTTTCCACTGAATTTGCACCTTTTGACCCCTTCCCCCCGGAAAAATTTGAAATGACGTGGTGAGTCCTGAGTTATGTCAGCATAAGAAAAATGTATGTAAAACATCAAAACGGATGTTTAATAGTATATTTGTATAGCTTTATGTCAGCTTAAGAATTTTTTAAATAACGTAACTTTTACTTTAAAAATGGTATTTTAAGTCTTTCTGCGCGAATTCAAATGATCGACAATGAGCCCCCAAGTTTTTTCTATACATTTTGGCTACTACAAAATGTATTTTTTATACGATTAGAAATGAAGTAAATTATTTTTTGAAAAAAATATACGGCCTTTAAAAATTGCCGATTTTTTCTATTTTATTTCAACTTGAGGGCTCTTGCGAGATTTCAAAGTTATTTTATAATTTTTTTAATTATTTTTCCCGTTATCAGGATGCTAAAATGCGCAAGTTTTCCGCACTATTAGAAATTGATTATAATAAAAAAGTAATTTTTGACCCACCCTAGTTCTTACTCATTCCTTAGCTTTTTTTTCTATTACATAGAAATATTTTTACAATTAATTTAAGATCCTTCCTAGGTAATGAACCGTAACTAATCTATTGAAAGTAAGTATTTAAGCTATGGGCACATAGAGGAGGAGTGGGTTCAGTGATACTGGGAGAGCAGTGATACAACAGCAATTCATTTTCTATTTGGATATTTCCAGCCTGGTGAAACTTTTGAAAAGTTAGGTCGATATACTGTAAACAAAAATATAGAAGAAAGATTGCTCTCAAGTATCTTGTAATAAAAATAACTATTTCATCACAGTTTGAACCCATCGAAGTAGATATCGCCATTGTTTGTTGCACTGTTTCTAAACTGTGAATAACTTTACAGACTGATGTTATTAATATTACATTAGTTTATTGTCTAAGGTTCATTTTAGCAGTAAAATGGTGCTGTTAGTTTTCTTTGTCTGAGAATGGGAGCCATTGTGTTTATATTTTGCGATGAGGGAACAGTCTTGACAGACTTGATTACATCTATCCTGCTGATGCAAGTAATAATTAAATAAGTTTCAAAGTCCTGAACCAAAAAAATAAGGATACTTAAATATAATTATGACTTTTATAGCTACAGAATAGTATTACGAAAATATTTCCATTCTTCGTTTATTCTATTTGAAGGGTTTTTTTTTTTTTTTTTTTTTAATCCTTTCATTGCAATATGCTACATGTAATACTATTTCTCCACACTGAAAATTTACAACATGCCTTAAAAACGGAAGTCAGATAAGCTATTTTGGAGATTTTCTGAAACAGATAGGGAAGAAGCTGCTGTACTAGGGAAAGACAAAAACTACAGTGTAAGTATTTCATCCTTATCAAATGATATGTCACAGGATGAAACTTGAAGTCAATTTACTAATCCAGAATCATCTAAATCTTTTCATCCCAGTCCCAAACGAATTCGCGGTAGTGGTCACTACTGTGTGTCAAGACGACATGAAATTTACCTTGCCAAAAACAATAGCTTGCAACAAAACTAAACGACAATAATTATTCATATTTTTGAGGTAAATTTTGATTCTTTCAGATTTTGAAGAATATTTGTCTCACTATATAAATTGCATTTTTTTTTCTCGTTTGTATGAATTTGTAGTTTTTTCTAGATCCACTTGTATAATATATATTACAAGGACATATACTGTTCCATTTGAAAAAACTTATTTCTGCCTTTGTTTTTTGTTTTTTTTTAACAAAAAATTTCATTGAATTTTCGTGTCTCACTGTACCCACTCTTCCTCTATGACCGTAATTGTGTTTTTGGCCATTCTTACTCTCTTTTAAAATTGGTGTTAAAACGTAAGCTAAATTACAGAAACGACAAATAAAAATTTAACAGAAGAATTAATTACGTTTGTTTTATTTATTTTAGTTGTTGTTCAAATGAACCTTTCAAAAGCAATTTGTCACTTATCCACTTTTTTTTATTTTAATGCTGTTTGAATCAGTGGTTGGAAAAACTACATTTTTTTTGTAGCGAACTACAACTACAACTACTTTGTTACAAATGTAGTTAACTACAACTACAACTACTTTTTTCAAAATGTAGTAACTACAAACTACTTCTGAAATGTAGTCGCTACTTCGCTACTTTCCAAAAAATAAGTAAATACAAAGCATACACAATAGGTTGTCCCTCAAAAAATGAAAGTCAATTTTTCAAATTGCATACACTCTTGTATTTTTCCTCTTGTGTAAAAACAATCGTGAAAATAAATTACTTTTAAATTTATAAAAAAAAACACCTTCAAAAAATACCCAGGAACTAAAAAGCAAAAAATAACTGATTACACTTACATTCTATTTCCTACCCAAACATAGAAATGAAATTTATTTTAATTAAATGAAATTCCAGTACAAAAATCAACTGAACTAAGCACCGAATTATAAAATAAACACTGATTTAAATTGCTATACGATGAATTATTTTAAATACCTAACTAGTTATATACGATCTCTTAATTTTTAATAACCTTTTGAAGTCGGGGCCGCCTATAAACAACTACATAACGCAACTGACAGCCCACCGAATCCTGAATTAAACACTAATTTAACTATACGCGAAATTAGTCTTTAAAACTAAACCTACTCAGTTACGTTAGGTAGTAGTTTATAGGAGGCCCCGATTTCAAAAGGTTATTAAAAATTAAGAGATCGTATATAACTAGTTAGGTATTTAAAATAATTCATCGTATAGCAATTTAAATCAGTGTTTATTTTATAATTCGGTGTTTAGTTCAGTTGATTTTTGTACTGGAATTGTAATGTTTGGGTAGGAAATAGAATGTAGATGTAATCAGTTATTTTTTGCTTTTTAGTTCCTGGATATTTTTTGAAGGCGGGGGTTTTTTTTTATTCAAAAGTAATTTATTTTTTGCTTGCTAGTGGTGTAAATAACACGGCGAGCGTCTCGGAGACTTTCGACGACTGTGTAGAAAGGCTTTTGCAAATGCGTAACTAATTACAAAAAAAAATTGTCTTCATCATAAGTTGTTCAACTTTATCAAAGTTTGCTTTCCGCAAGCAAATGCACGAGTCACTAAAAAAATAAATAAATAAACGAAATCGCTTTAAGTTTAAATTTGTAAAATTGTAAATTTTAGAATTGTAATATTGTAAATTGTAATTTATGTTTCACAATACGTGTCATGTAACTCGTGATAAAAGTCGCATGTTTCTTCACATGGCCCCACTATAGATGAAGTTTAAAAATTCCACTAGAATGAATTTTATGTTTGTTTCAGAGAATCCTTAATTCAAAATTTTCATTAGCATTACTCCTAATAATCTATTTTTTTAGTAGTTTCTTTAACTATAGGTAAAGAAAGTATATACCTTTGTTTTATGGCCTTTGTTTATCAATGGGTTTTATATTTAATCGTTTGTGAGGGAAATTGCATGAAATTTATTGTTTTACCCTTAACTTTTCCCTAAAGAACAAATAGGGTAAATCAAAGATTTGGAACCTAAGTTAGACCACCCCTAAACAAAACCACCACTAAACAAAAAAAAAAAAAAGCATAAAAACCGGTTCACTAAGTGAGACGATATACAAAGTTAATAAAGTACAAATCGATTTAAATGTGAGTATGATATTTGACCTGAACAAACCTGAACTTGATGACCAATAGACCGCCGAGGAAGTATACCGTTTCAAACAAAAAAAGAATTTTCCTTATCGGTACAGGCAGGGGCGTGCATAGAAATTTTGGAGCCCATCATAAATGACTTTTCCGGACCCCTCTCCATATTGTTAACCCTATATTTCACCCTTAGTTATAAAAATATTGGGCCCCCTTTAGGCTCGGGCCCGGGCCAACAGGTGTCCCTCCCCCCTCCCTGTGCACGCCCCTGAGTACAGGTGTCTTCGAGTATTTATGGGACATTCTATAAAGGAAAAACAAATCCGACGAGTTCAGAACCTCCTCCTTTTTTTTTTTTTTTTTTTTTTTTTTGAAGCCTGCTAATTAATATAACCCTAATTTCAAATTGAACTGGCGGCATCGTGAAATAGTAAATCTAGAATATTGGTCAAACTTCAGAAATCATACACAGTTATAATGTATATTATTGAATAATATAAATTAAATCGTGTGGGAGGGGTGGTCTGTATTCAATTCCCCCGCAATTGAACACTAAATATATTTAAAAACTGGAATATTAAATAAAGAACATTATATTTTAGTGCCTAAATAAAGTTATTTAGTAGTAAATAAAATATTAAGGTAATTGATTCAACTATTAAAGCAGCAAAATATATTTAATTTACTGCTTTGCTACGCAGTAATAAATACATTAGTAACACCTATAATAAAAAAATTACCATGCGGCGCAGCGTTGAGAAAAGTAATCATTCATGTGCCGCAAGAATTAAATATCGTTTAAGAGAAAGCCAAAACCTTAGATGTGAAAATACACCGATCACAGCAAAACCACGTGACCGTGACGTATGAAATTTCAAGTTTCTTGGATTTCTCCGCGACCCCTTATCAGATCCAGAAAAAGTTACAATGGGACCATCTGGGAAGTATACCCTTCCAAACAAATTTTTTTTTTTTTTCAAATCGGTCCAGTAGTGTTGGAATAATTCGAAAACGTACATAAAAAGCCGCAATACGAAATCATAACCTCCTTTTTTGAAGTCGGTTAAAAAGTTTCATATAATTTGCACAACGGCAACCCGTGTCGACTTGCACCTGAAAGTGTAAAACAGTACTTGTATGCTAGGCCAAATCGAAAAAAAAAACTTTTTTTAGAAACTCGAAATTTATGCTGATAAAACGTTGTCCCTATACCCAACACCCCACATGTACCACAAGAACATTTATTGAAATTAAAAAACATTTAGATATGCCACACTTGACCTAAAATTTATAATTTTATTTAAAAAAATGATTTTTTTTTTCAGTTATCTTTCAAAAAATTACATGCAAATTTAAATAAAATATCAAGTTCAAAAATTACTGGCGAACACATTTACAGATCAACAATTACAAACGAATAATAAAAAAATAATATATTTTAAATGAAAAATTTAACTCAACCTGAAAAAAATCCATATCTTTGAGAACTATGTGGGAGACTTAAAAATTGCAGGAAAACAAAAATTTCTATTTAACGCTAATTCCCTACTTTTCTACTTTACTGTTTATATTTTTCAGCTTGATAATTTCGTAAAATCTTACATATCTGAAAATATGTATCAAAAACTTAATTTTTTGAAGAAAATTATAAATGTTAGGCCACGTGTGGGATATCTAAATGGTTTTTTTTTTTTTTTTTTTTTGAATAAATATTTTTGTGGTGCATATGTGGGGTATAGGAGCAACGTTTTATCAACAGAAATTTTGAGTTTCTAAGAAAAACATTTTATTTTAATTTGACCTAGTACTACACAAGTGCTGGTTCACACTTTCAGACATAATCGGCACTTTGTTGCCGTTGTTCAAATTATATGATTATTATTATTATTATTATTTTTTTGACGTAAAAGGATAAAATATAAGAAAGTGTGCGACTTGAAAAATCAACTTTCGATTTTTTTGGGGGGCGGGACACCCTAATACACAAACACACCGTAAGAGAATTGAACAAAAAAGATTGATAAATTAGCTCATCAGAAGACACTAAGAAAAATGTCCGTTATCATACTCTCATACACTGTAATGCTCGCATTTATTGTAAGTCCTCCAGAACAGTTCAGTTTCATCCTTTTCTATAACAGTTTCAGTAGCTTCTTTTTATTTGGTGAATACTGTCAAAAATTTAAGCCTAGCTAAAATATTTTTGTTTTTCAATCTTCGGTCTGTTCATGTAAAAATCATCAAATTTTCAACTTGCGAAATCACCGATATCTTCATTTTCACGAAAATAAGTGCTTTTTTCAATGTAAATATTGGTGAAATATAAAAAATTACGACGGCAAACAAACTAAAGGCGTCGAACACATAGCAGGTATGGCGTCAAAATGAAATACCTGAGGTTAGCTCGTATTTTTATTAGTCTTATTTCTCATTGCATCTGCTGATGTACTTGTGTAAAATTTGCGCCAGTCAAATTCGTTTGAACATGGATTTTTTTTTTCAGTTTATTTGAAAGTAGTTTCCAGAAATCGCTACAAACTACTATTTTTTGTAGTTAACTACTCACTACACTACTTTTTTTAAAAGTAGTGCGCTACACTACAAACTACTCAAAAATGTAGCTACTACAGTAGCGTCGCTACTTGTAGCGCGCTACTTCCAACCACTGGTTTGAATTAGTAAGATACTTTTTTTTTATTTTATTGTAAGAAAAATAAGTTTTTTAATATTTTGATTTTGTGTGTGTGTGTGTGTGTGTGTATTTCCTGAGAATAACTGCATTCAGCTAGCATGGCCGTTACAAGTTTTTAGTATGACCATAACTAATCCAGTAGAAACACTACTGGTCAAACCAGTGTACAATTAATTTCAAAAAAAAAAAAAAAAATCATAATTGAAAATTGATGAAAATATCACAACTATAAAAGGGAAATTTCTTAGTTCTAACACAGTTATACGTAGTTATTTTTTGCATGAACTAGAACTGCAACATTTGTATCCAAATTAGAAAAAAAATATTTAAGCAAATTGATAACCCTATACTCTCCATTAATAGATGGTGGAAGACTTAAACGAAAACAACCTGCACCTATTTTAATATCAAGCATTTAACTCATTACACTGGTGGAATACATCATGTATAAACCACATCTACGTTATTTACATTAAAAATTCATTAACTGGAAGATTTACCCATTAATGCGGAAAACAGCTCTTATTTCTCTCCTGAGGATCTCCGTTCCTTTCTCTCAAAATCTCCATCGAGCCACGCGCTACTGTAATGATACGTCCCAGCCTAGTGATGACCTTGAGCTAGGGTAATTAAGGAATATTTATTGCGTGTACTTTAGTTTATTTGGTGCAGTTGTCGATATAGTTGACTGATTTAATTTTAGTTAAACATCTCATTAAAAATGCAAGCAATATTTTTCATTTTTTTAGACATTTATCGTTAAGTATTAAGCTACAGGTAAAACTTTTGTTAGACTAGCCCACTTTCCGTTAGATCCATAAAATAAAAAAATAATTTATCTTTAAAAAAAAAGTTGTTTTTTATTCTGCTTTAACATTGGTAGCTTATTAATTTCTTACTCGAAATTATTCCTTATTATTTGCAATGTTTTTGAAAAGGAGCTGATGTGTGTGTGTGCATCGCATGACTTCCTTTTACTCCAATTTAAAGATAATAGTGCCTCGGAGTGAGCAAAGAAACACTTTAAATATTTTCACCCCAAGTTTATTGCGAACCGAAGCAAAGAAAACGCGTTATACAGATAAATTTTCGCAATATTGGCAGTTTTAATGTGATTCAATGTTTAACTCTTTAAATATGACCAAATTGAAACCAAATTGAAAAAAAAAAAACCGCCAAATTTTTGACAAACCTTGGCGACCAAAAGCTTGGCAATATATTGCCAAGTGTTTGCTAAATTATAGCACCGCTTGAGTTTACATTGAAATTAACAGTGATTTTACCCCCAAAAAGATGTAAAAGATCCCCTTTCGAACATCCGAATGCAACCAAAAGAGAAGGTGCACAACTAGACCTCACTTGGAGTCTATGTACCAAATTTCAACTTTCTAGGACATATCGTTCTTGAGTTATGCAAGATACATACGTACATACACACATACGAACATACGCACGTACATACGGACGTCACAAGAAAACTCGTTGTAATTAACTCGGGGATCGTCAAAATGGATTCTTCATGTGTCTATACATTCTTAGGTATGTATGCACGTGTGGTCGGGTCGAAAAAAAACTCAACATTCATTCGGGGGTGAGCAAAATGGAAATAAAGGCCGATTTTTGAGTGAACATTTTTTCGCGAATACAATACTTCCTTTTTTGTAAAAGGAAGTAAAAACTGTGACAGCATTATTTGAATACTATATTTAGTAATGGATGAGCAAATATCAATGACAGTTTTAACAAGAAGCTGCCTCTGTCACTTAGAAAATTTAAAGGAGCTAAAGGCGTGACTAAACCAAAACAGGCTCTTTTTTTTCGATTCAAACATGCTAACAAATACTTTAGTTATAGGGGAACGTCGTTACTGAAATATTTGGTTTGTTATTGTAAAGAGTATTAAAATTCCAAATTTCCTTGACTTCAAGTCAATTTAAAAAAATTAGTTTTTTTTTCTTTTTAATTAAAGCTGGGCTAGTTAAGCTAAAGTAGTGGGTGTCACAAAAATCGATCCATTTAGACATCGCTGACAAAAAGGCGAGTTTCCCTAAGCATTTTTCCTAAATACAGCACCGGCTGCAGAACCAAACTCAAGTTTACAAGCTTAAGATTCTTGCATAGTAAAATAGCAAAATGAAAATAATTTGTGCCTATTTAAAAGATATTTCGAACATTTAACAGTCGAAAGTGCTCTTCCACTGTGTGTTAAGTTCTTTAAAAATAAATTTTTATGTTTACTGATGTGAAATTCATTGTAAATTTCATTTATTTATAGCACATTTTTTTTCTTGAATTAGGAATAGCTTTAGAAAGTAAAAATCATATACTCGAAATATCAATTTATATGTTTTGGAAAATTAATGTAAACATGTTTCATGTATGTGATCTTTGTCCGAAAAAGGAATCTCAAGACTAAACATTACTCTTAATAAATTCCATATAGATTGAAAAATATTTTTCAAAATTAAAATTTTTCAATGTAACAAATTAACTGTTAATGTCAAACGAAGGATACGTCTTAGAATGAAAAGTTCAAAATATTTGTAATTAGCTGCGCAATTAAGTCAACGATTTCTTTTTTCAATTAAGGACACTAAACAAACCCTTGTGAATATTTCAAAATCGCTTCGGGAATTTCAATAATTCTTAAGATTCTTCGGGAAATTCATTTATTTCCCTTCAGCAAACTTCAAGTCAAGTTGACTTAATCGATAGTACGCTGTAAGATAAAGTATTTCGGATTGATTTTAAACATACTTCAGTTTGCAGGAAACTTTCATTTATTTTGGATTATCATTCTGAATTTGTGTGTGGCGTAAACCATGAACAAAGCGGGTTTTTTCCATTGTCATTATAATGACATAATGTAATGCAATAATTTCTCTGAAAAAATGTTTGCCAAACTTTTCTGAAAGTAGTTGGTGCTAATCTGGAATAAATAAGCACGGCTAATGTTGAGGAAGTACTTTTTTAAAATCTTCAGGTTAAATTTCTAAGATGTGCAGCCAAAGTTTTAAAAACGTGTCCAAAGAGTCGAAAACATCCTATGAAGAACTTAAGTTTTCTAGCAATGCTCGGATGCCTCTAAAATGGTAGAAAATATATTTTTAGACGCAATAAAAAAAGGAGGAAAGAAAAATGTGCTCTAAGGTTTTGCACACTTATATAAAACCTATGTAGTACATTTTATTGATTTTAAATTATTGTTATTGATAATTGTATTATTACTGTTTGTAAAAATGTAATACTTTATCTTATCACATTTTTACAAAAATTCATTTCATATTTTTAAATGCATTATCTTCAACTACGTAAGCATTTATTGATTTTTTTGGAATTTTTTATGTTTAACAAAATATCACTCCTTGACGCATACTCTTTGCAGTTGAAACATTAAACACAGAGCAATGTTGAGAAAGTATCTTTACGTGTGTGATCTTTTCTCAGTTCAATTGTGAAATAACGCTCCAAACTAACGATACGAAAATAGTTTTCTGTGATAAACTTTTATTGTGGCTTCCAACATGGCAAAGGAGAGATTGTCAATTGAATATTTGAAGTTGATGTTCATTTTACTGAACGGAAGTCCATAAAAATAATTTTAAATAGAAAAATTTTATGATTCTAGCAAAATTCACATTTTCTCGGTACAAAAAATACTGAATTTTACCAGAATCTAAAAAAGTATAAAATTGGTATGTAATAGAGAATGGATCGTTTCCAAAATTTTAAAAGTATTTTTTTTCGAAAGAGCATGCTTAAAAACATAGGATTTGACCATTTTTTAAATTATTTGACTAAATTTAATATTTTTAAAAAATACTTAAATCGGAGCTCTTTCATTGTTTTCGCTTCTGCCGATGACGTCACAAATGATGAAATGCCATTCGCATAGCACAATTTTTAATTTGCATCTTTACTCACGTTTACTGGCAACGACATGGTTTATAGCAAGCGTAGAGTGCAATATTTGATTCGCTTGTTGATTAACATAGCGTGGAAATGCGGTAAACATATGCACCAAAGTGCATCATTTGTGACGTCATAAAGACCATGCCTTGGTTGAAAAATTGGACATTTTAAAAATATAAATTAAAAAATAACTGTTGGGAAAATAAAAGCATTTTCTGGGTCCATGTTTTTTTTTTTTTTTTTAATCAACTTCAGTGACTAAAAGTAGTACTTTTGACTAAAGGAAACAACCCCATTCCTATTTATACTTGCTACCCGTTATTAAAGCTACTTTGTCTAGTCTTTTTCATAGTTCAAAAACTACTTGACACTGTTTTTCCTGCTTTACAGCATTTTTTAGACAGCATGCAGTGCTATGCTACAATATGTGAAATCGCTAAATTTGGTTTGAACTTTAAAAATTAATTTTTGAATAAAATAAATGTGGCCTTCTGTTCGCTAATAGTAAAATGACATATTTACAGCGCTTGTTTTGTAAAACTTACGAATTTTAAATAATGTTTAAAATCATGACATCAATGTGTCCCCTCCAGGATTTATTTTCGCTAAAATCGGATCAAATAAAAATCGTATAATTATGAATAACATCTCTTATATAATTAAAAACTGAGCGTATCTATGTGTGTCCAACCTTCTTCTCCCGAACGACAGTGAACTGACCATCGAACCAGGTATCGATGGATTCCTAATCTTCCGGTCCTCATGTTTGGCTATTTAACATAATCCTTCGATAATAATTAGCGGAGATATCAATTAAAAACTATTAATTATAAAGCTTGGATTTCGACACAAAATCCCTATTTTTCGAAGGCTTTCCTCCATTCAAATTATTATTCAGTGCTTCATCTCAACTTTCCGCAACAACGCTTTTATTAAAATGTATAGCGTGAAGAAAAATCCCAACAAAACATAAATGTGAAAAAGAAGCCAAGTTCGGTTAAAATGAGGTGCGGGAAAGATGGTGTCACCGACAAAAAAAATTTCAAATCTAAACAGTTACCAAGTTCCATAGCAGTTCCTCATAGAAGTTGGATTTTCCCATGTTCTTCAATTCATTTAAAAAACAAATTTTTACTTTCTTTGATAATGGATTTTTAACTTGCGGCAAATTTTAGTCATCACTAATTTTTTTAAAAAAAATTCAAACTTGCCAAGTTTCAAATCCAATATCAAAGAAAGTAAAAATTTGTTTTTTAAATGAATTGAAGAACATGGGAAAATCCAACTTCTATGAGGAACTGCTATGGAACTTGGTAACTGTTTAGATCTGAAATTTTTTTTGTCGGTGACACCGTCTTTCCCGCACCTCATTTTAACCGAACTTGGCTTCTTTTTCACATTTATGTTTTGTTGGGATATCATTACTTTTTGGAAAGCTAAATCAAAGGTTATGTTCTAATTCAGACAGTTATAAATGCAAAAGCGTATATTACAAATATATGATTTCCTTTTTTCCCTGCTGTTACGGTTTGCAGTTTCTTTTTATTAGAAGTTATGAAGATATTTTGATAACTGGAGACTTGGCGCGATCGCCAATTTTGGGCAATAATCATCTGTTATCCAATTTATCAGCAAGGCCAACGTACTATAGCTCTTGGTCTCTGGCTTCCTCAAATTTCTCGACAATTAGGAAAATTGATAAGACTCATCTCAAAATCTGTCTAGAGTTTCTTTATTGTCCGGAGGGATTATCATAAGGTAGATCGTAAAATATGCAGAATTTTATGAAAATACTAGAGGACCCGACAGACGTTGTTCTGTTCAAACTTTGTCAATTGAAAAGTTGAAAAATGTCAATAAACTATCGAGTGTTTAAACCGTTTTGTTGAAAAAAATAAGTATAAATAGAAAATGTTTTAAGCTGCTTGGTGTCAAAATGCACATATTTATTACAACTTGATTTATCTAGTGCCCACTGAGCAGCTTTATCAACTATTTTTTCTCGCGTACTTCAAAGATCTTCAGAGATTGTATGGTTTGCTCCTATAGCCATACTCAAAGGATAAAAATCATCCTCAGATATTAAGCATAAAAAAAAATAACTTTCCCATTTAGTAAAAACGGGAAATCCCGCTGCAACGTCCCTCATATGAAAAAAAAAAAAAAACAATCGAATGGATATCGTTTAAAAAAAGGTAAATGTAAAAACAGTTCCCTGAATAAGCGAAAATCACTCCCCTACCCCCCTCCCGATGTAAAATAAACACTTTCTTCAATTAAATAGACTAAACCCTCTTTAAAAACCAAAAACAATTCTTTGCAATTTAAAATATTTCACCAAATGAACAAAAGATACAATAAATTACATTAGCAGTAATAAACAAATAATCACGCAACCGTATTGTTATGACCAAAGTCGCCAAGCCACCAAGTTTCTGTAATCCAGCCGATCAGTGAGCGAAGCGAACTCCGACCGATTAGCGGTCCCATCTTTGGAACGAAAACTTCATGTATTCCTAATTTGTTCTTTTGAACCAAAAATAAAAAATCTTCCACTGCACTGATCTTGTGTGTACAGAACTACCCTGTTGTAATTTATCTGGACGAAAATAAAATTTATTTCATCTTCAAATTCCACCATCTTTTCCTTTAATAATGTACTGATTAGTTTGATAATCCCTAAAGTATTTTTGCCATTGGTGCCAAAACTCAGATGGATTTGAACCGAGAAAACAAATGTTGTTATGTACGGTACTATCCGATCATTTGGTTAGGAAAACCTAAAGCACCGACCCGGTCACATAGTTTAACTACGACGAAAAATACGCGTTTTGTGTGAACCTAGTGAAAGAAATCCGATTTCTTCCAGTACTTTACTTTCAAATATATCACTGGACCTAAAATCCTTGCTTTCAAGAAATAAAGGCTTCACTCACTCTCTCTACGTTTTATCTATTCTCAATAGACATGTCGCAGTAGGAAATTTCATTACAAAAAGCAGAACTGGATTTCTTATTGTCCTTTGGCAACAGGTTAAATATTTATTTCAATTCTCGCTCAATAATAGGTTAAAATAAATATTAATCATTTGGGAGATATAACCATCCAATGTTTTAATTAATTAATTAATTAACAAAAACGATTCCGATTCGATCCATCGCGCTTCAAAACCATGCTTGCCACAACTTAATTACACACAAAAAATTCGATCAAAATCGGTCCAGCCGTTTAAAAGCCTTATGGTGACAAACGTCCGTACAGAAGATTTTTATATATTAAAATTTCTCAATTGTTGAAATTATTGCTGCCATTTTTGCTCCTCCTGTAGTTGTTGTCGTCGTGTCCAAAGAAGTGCAGAGTGCGAAAGCTTTAAATGGCTCCAAAAGTCTTAAAGACAAGATCCGCTAATTCTGGAGCCCGATGACTGTAAAGGATTTCATGTGCTGGTGCTCCAAGTTGGAGGAGGGAGCGAATAATGGCCTGGCAATTAAAGACATGGTCTGGGGTTAGTTGTGAATAGGGACAGTGCATGCAGATGGAATAGGATTTAATATTATTTGGTAGAATCTTCATGCCCTTGAAATGTCCAGTACGTAGCCTAGCTATTGTAGAAGAGAGGTTTCTTGGGCAGTGGAGGTCAGGGACTGTTGCCTTGCTGAAAAGCTGATTATAGATCCTTCGCCTGGCTACAGCATTATCGTCTTTGAAGGTGGCTGTTAGTGGTTGGTCTTGGTCACGTGCCTCCTTTGCAAGGGCATCTGCACACTCATTTCCCTCGATTCCGACATGAGCTGGGATCCACTGGAGACTGCAGGTTGTCTTGAGTGAGTGGAGAATGAAATTAATTTCTTGTGTCAGTCTTGTCATACCGTTACGTATGGCTTCAAGTGCTGATTTTGAGTCGGAAAAAATCACGATTTCTTCTATTAGGTCTTCAGGAGTAGGGGAAGAAAGACAATGAGCAAGAGCCTCTTTAATAGCAACAAGTTCGCTAGTAAAGTTTGAGGCGATTTGGCCAGTGGGTATTTTAAGCTTGACATTATTTCCTGAGGGATAAATGATGGAGATTCCTGCGCCACCTCTATTACAGTCAATGTCAGAGGAACCATCTGTGTAGATTAATACACTGTTTTCTTTTTTGCCCCTCCTGTAAAATTCTGCATTTAGTTGAGATCTAAAGTGTTTATAAAATTTTAAAGCCGGTTATTTTTGATTTTAAAGGCTTAAGCTCTAGATTTGCAATTTTAATTATTTGATGGATCATTTTTCATTTTAGCGGAACTTAAAGTATTGTTTCAAGCCCCATTTTGGTTAGAAATTAAATTGTTAATTTAAAACATGAACAACCTTGGTTTGGCAACGTTTGACCAGCCCATTTGTTTTGATTTATTTGGCGAAATATTTTGCAACCGCGCGGTGAAGTGTTTACGCCGTTATGCTCATAAAAAATAGCATAGTTTTTTACTATTTTAATGTAGTTTTTTGACTTTTTAGATTTTTCCCTTTACATATGCATGAAAATCTATCTTTATGCCAAATTTCAAGTATGTGAGACGCTTGGAAGTTCGTAAACATTTTGATGAGTGAGTGAGTGAGTGAGTCAGTGTAAAAAATGACACTTTTCAGATAGTAATAATTCCATAACTATAAGAGGTACATTCATGAAATTTAGGATTATAGGTCTGCTAGGCAGCTCTATCAGACATACAAAATTTCAAGCACGTAGATTTAATAGTTTTTGAGAAATGAGGGAGTCTAAAGTAGCTTGAAATGGTTCGTGTAAGATACACACTGGCAGATGTGTCGCCTGATTTCCGAACTTGGCTGACACACTGCCGTGTGTCTAAATCATTGAGATGAAAGATCTGTTGCCGATTTTTTTTCTCGTATATGAACAGGTAAAATTCTTGTTTTTGTTTTGAGGCTTTTCCTGTTATCAGGGGATTTAAAATGTTTACTTTTTGGGGGGTTTTCCGCAATCTGCCGCAAAATTTTACTGACTTTTTTTTTTGGTTCAAGTCTGAGTGTTAAACTCACGTCACTTAACATAACTTTTATTTTCGAGGTGGACCGTGAAAAGCCGGGCGACACAGCTAGTATTTATAAAATAACTGAAATAATTTATTTTATAAAAGGTTAGAAACCAAATATTGAAATTTACTGTAATGTAACTTTAAATTTAATCACGTGCAAAAGTGCTTCACTCTTTCAGTTTAAATTTTTAAAAATTAACTCTATCAAGTAATTAAAAAATAAAAGAATATAATCGATTTCGGCAATGTAAAAAATAATCCTGTACTTAATAACTTATTTTCTACATAAACATAAAAACTGTGTCGTAGCAAGTCGTTTTTAAGTCTCAATTAGACTTTTTTTTTTTTTTTTTTTGAGCAATTACGATTGCTTATTGCTTTTATTTGACTGTTTTTGGCGTGCTATCATTTTATTTTCCCAAAGCCACCCTCCTCACCATCACCGTCGACCGGCTCCTCACGATGCTGCTCCTATAGCGAAAGCCGTCTCCAGGTTGCATCCATGTCCTACACACACGCGCATACATACACAACTACACACACACACACACGCACACATACACCTACACACATACACAAAACATACACACACGCATACATACAGACACCTACATATACACACACACATACACATACCCCTACACACAAACACACATACCCCACACACAAACACACACGCCTACATACACACACTCGTGATTGCGAAAAACATAATTTGAATTTAAAGTGTCAAAATTCAAATTAATTTTTCTTTTTTTTTCTTTCCCCCCCCCCCCTTTTTTTACGGGAAAGTAGGTTAAAAAAGAAATAATTGGCGATGACAACGAATTGATTTGAATCAAGTTATTTAAAATTCATAGTACCCAAAATGTCTTCAATGCCCCTCATGCTGTAAGTTTCAAAATAATCAAGGCTGTAAAAAAAATCTTAATATTCGTAGTTTAACTTTAGATTTAAAAAAAAAACGAAAGTTTTCCCCACTTTTGGCACGCTTGTCTCTTTATTCCTCATGTCCCTCTTTTGTAACTCTAAATTGTAATAATTTATCATGTTGTAAACTATTAGGTGCATACAAAAAAGAGTAATTTTGAAAGTGCTTTCAGGATGGAACAAACAAAAAAAAATAACAAACTTTAAAGAGCACTCTTATTATGTTGGTAACATTAAAGACTTTAGAAAGTTTATCTTAAGCGAACGACGATAGAACAAAACACGGCTTAGTTTTGAGCAGCAGCTTCAATATTAAACAGCTTCTTAAAGGACTAATTTTCTAAAGTAATCTACTTTTTTGCATTAAAAGCCTTTTAAGGAACTCTGACCAAATAACCCTTGGTTTCGCACAAGATAAATATTAAGGAAAACCACTAATTTAACTTCATAGTAAAAGTTTGTTCTTTCTTTGTTGTCGGGTTCGAAAACTCTTCAACGTGATGTATTTAGTGATAAATGGTGTATATTCCTTTAAATAAGGTTTCTTTCTAACAATATATTTTTTGATAGTGGCAAAGTAACAACAAGAAAATTCGGCTTGTTGTTACAGTTTTCCCAAATTATTTGAAAATATTTTTAGAAAAATAGCAATGCAGGAGAAATACATTCTTGAAAAATTAAGTAATGTTCACTAATTTACTTTTTTTTAATATTATTCCTTCGTTCTTTTATTGTCATATGATTCGAAACAGATAAGTTGATTTTATATTTTTGAGCTAAAAAATTAAAAACGCGACTTTTTCTTTTGTTTTCTCAGGAGGCAGGATGGCATATTTTTGCACAAATGTCAATGCGGGTATAGTTCCAGAGTTGAATAAAATCTTCACTGCTACACACAATTTATTTCCACTACAAGCAAATTTATTCATTGACAATCGTAAGGTTCTCTACACAAGAGTAAAAAAAATCAAAAGTTACTGATATGCTTGGTTTCTGCATCAGTTTTTGGGAAGAATTTATTGATTATGTTGAATTGTGTTTAAAATTAATTGATATTTCACAAGATGTACGCTTATGATAAAACGCTCGGCTTAGTAAAATAGCCCTGCCGACAAAGCAATGTATGTCACGGATATTTTGCCAATATTATAAAGTTAAAGATATGTATAAATGTGTATTCTGCTCACAATACGAGGATGAGGAATGAGTAGGGTTGTCAAAAGATAATTAAGACCATTTTACAGTGCTGGCGAAATTATTAGACTAAGACTGCTTTAAAAGCAAATTCTTTATTGATTACATAACTTATAGACACAGTGAAATAATTATCTGATTTTTTTTAGTACGCATTCCCTTATTGTTCTTGATGAGCATTTTAAGTCTTTTTGGCACATTTTTCACAAGGTTTACACCATTTCTTAACACTTTTTGAAAAAAGGAGGTAAACAATTGTTTATACTCCCTATTATATATACTCACAATACACATACTCACTAATTACCTAAAACTAACTTTAAATGTAACAGAATACATTAATAAAAAGAAAAAGTGAACTGTTTAAGCTGATTGAGGTTATGTTCCTAGTAGGTAGATAAACAAAGAACATAAACAAAGCAGACAGTGCTGCCACTTGCAAACATTAAATTATGCTAAAATAACGTAATAATCAGTGTACAGTATGTACTGTACTTTAACAGTAAAATAAATAGTATTTTAGTACAAATAGTGTACAAAAAACAAAAAAAAAAAACTCTGTAGTCTAATAATTTGGCCAGCACTGTAATTGATATCAGTGGAAAAATATTTTAGATTTTCATTTTTGTCCTTTATCGTTTGTTCTCTTGAAAACACATTTGTCAATGAGTGCCGTAAAACGGGGTGACTTTGCCCGATTATAATTCAAAGATTTTCCTCTTAAAAGTAATACATTAAGACTCCGCTTCGAGGCACTAAGATAGTGCAATATCATCTCTGCTTTGTGTAGAATGCGCGAGCAAGGGACAGAATGATTATTTATAAGCTTTCAGTCAAACACGTTTTTCGTTGTCTGTAAGGCAATACAAGAAAATTCGTTATATTTTCCTGTTGCTATCATAATAAGGAAGAAGTAGCATTTCCATTTTTTTTTCAAAACCATACACCTTAGGTATAATTCCTATGATCAATTTCACCCTGCTTTTTCAAGAAATTTGGGGTCACTTTGCCCACTTTATCTACACAAAAAATTGATGCTTACTTTAAAATGTAAGAATGAATAATGATTACTATTAATATAGTATGTATTACTATTTGCTTCATACAATCTTAGAGAAATGCCACGCACATTTTAAGGAAAACTAAGGCACCACTAATATGCCTCATAAACGAATGCTATGCTCGACAAGGCAATTTCTGATGGTGTTGCTGACCAGGGACTGTCGATTTGGTAAAGTTGTCTATTTGGCTGGAAAGCATGAGATTTTTCGAATAACTTACGGCAAACCTTAAGACAAAAACATTAAACAGTCTGGGGGGAAAGCATGCCTATCAGAGTCAGAGGAAAGCGAAATAATCAAACAAATTTTAGTGCGCGCTGATTAGGACATGTCGCTGTCATAAATGGATGTACGGCTCGTTGATAAACATTATTTGTCTCGAGCTGGCAAAGTGTGTGTGAAGTTCAAGAATAATCTTCTTGTGGAACATTGGTTTAAGTCATTTTTGAATCGTCCTTAAAAGGAGCTCTCAGAGAATAAATTTCATAATATATCCCTATCGAAACCCGAGTGGAGGTCCTGAATCTATATCTTTTTATTTTGATCATCCGTATGAACCCTTGCATACCGTTCCACCTGAAAACACCTTAAAACTGATCTCAGTGTAATGACCTGGGTTCCAAATTAATGATTTTTTGACACAGAGTGAATCCTGAAGAGTTCTAAAGGGCATTCTGAATATATATATATATATATATATATATATATATATAGGGGACTCTAGATAAGATTAGGTTATCTCTAATTTTCGCTGATACTATTGCTGGTGAACAACTAATTTGACTTTTAGTGTATGAAACAAAATGGTTATTTTCCCCCATTTTCCTGTACATTTCAATGTTTCTGTTCATTTCCTACATTCCTTTGTTCAATAAATGTTTTTAACTAATAGAGAGTGTGGTTTGTTTCACCCCTGTCCAACAAAATATTTGAAGGCGTTTCCGATGAAAAGTATGAGTGAGCTAAGTCACCCCTTTTAGCAGGTTGACTTTGCCAACTCAGTTTTTCATTTTTTAAAAATATATCGAGTTAATCAAAAATGAAATACACTAGCGATCTCGATTCCTTTTGCCTACCCCCAAACTACAAAATTTTCATCATTCCAATATTCCTGCAGCAAGTATGAAAAAATTGACTCTAACGTTGAAAACTGCACTGTATTTTAAAATTCCCTCAAAAAACGGAAAATGTACTGGCAGCAGAGTTGCCGACAATTTTCCGGTTTTTTACAGAAGTGGTGTTTTCCATTTTTATCACGGATGCTTTCCGTTTTTTCATACTGACACTTTCCGTTTTAAAACTGCTATTTTCCGTTCTTAATCGGAATATTTTCCGTTTCATGAACTGATGTTTTCAGTTTCTAATATAGATATTTTCCTTTTCATGAACTGATGTTTTCAGTTTATTATATAAATATTTGCCGTTTTATACGTATATTTTCAGTTTAAAAAACTATTATTTTGAAAATATAACTGGGCAATTAAAGCATAATGAATAACCAATGGCAGATTTTAAATGCCCATAGATTTTTCTTTTTTTGAAAAACAGCAAAAAAAAAAAAAAAAAAAAGAAAAGCAGTTTTATTAAAGCATTTACACGAATTTCTTCATTAACTTCCAAAAATTTGTGAACCTTCCTAAAAGTGAGGAAACACATTTTTACTATGCAGAAACTATCTTTCTCTTTTGAAGGTATAGAGGGAAGATGTAACAGCCATCTGGGAATGTATTTGCTTTGCATTTAATTATATTGAAATCTTTTATCAACAAACAATTGTAAAACATATGAAATAAACGCAAATCATACCAACTGTTTTTTTTTTCTTTTTTAAATCAGTCTTCACAAAAATACCCTCCTCTTCCCCCCCCCCTTCCGGCAAAAAAAAAGCAGTTCCTGTAGTTAACTGTGCGATGTTTTATTTAACAATAACTGTCATAAAATTTAACTTCATCAAAATTATTGAAACTTATCAATTGTGCATAGTTAACATTGTTTTCAATAAGACAAAACACTTATTACAAGTACAAAATCATTTATTGCAGATCTTGTGCTACACAATTTTTAACATTATTTGCTTGCACCAATGTCAAATTAATTGTTTGCTTTGCTGTCATCATCAATACCATTGTTATTTCTGCACTCATATATAGAGATCAAATCATAGGTACAACTGGGCCATCTTTCGACGATTCCAATTTTTCACAATTAATGTCACAAACCTAAATTACAAGAATAAGAGTATCAATGCATTATATCAAAAATATTTAACACATGGACTTTTTATTGAGTAAATTATCAAGTGTCATGTCATAAACATGCAGATGAAAACATCACAATTACCTACGGTAGGATATTTGACTACAATTTTTCTTGACAACTGGGTAATATGCTGACGGTAAGCTAAAAAAGTAGTCAACAGCACTGTGTCGAAATTTGGAGAGAAATTAGGCATCTTACTTTAGAAACAGTTAATTTGTAAAAACCCGTGCATATATATATATATATATATATTGCAATAATTTTTTAATTAATACTTTCAATTTTACAAGTGGCAGTGTGGAGTAGTAGATATGTTAGAATTGAACGTGCCAGCCAATAGCTCAAAAACAATTCTCGATATCTTTTAATTCTCGGTTAGCTATAGTTGGGGCGAACCTAACCTGGCAGCCAAGTAATACTGAGCTTCGGATGTGCTTATCTTTCACAATGCTTCCAGGTTAAGTTTGCCCCAACTATAGTAAGTGTAACATTTTATTTGCTAACTCAATTTTTGTACCGAACCTCATTACTTGACTCTCAAGAAACAAAACAAAACTTATCCATGAAAAAATAATATTTTAGCAGGTTATAAGAATTGTTTCGAGCATATTAATCAATAACTTCAAAAGAACTGTCATGAAAGGAATCATGAATTTGTGAATCACAATAAATATAATGGAGTTGTACCTGGATGTTTTTTTACTATATTCTCTCCCCCCACCCACAAAAAAATTCACTTTTTTTTATGTTTATAATTTGTCCTTGTACTGTGCTTTCAATCTCCTTTTGCATTTATGTGGAAGGATGCAATAATGCACAATTCCACAAAATCATATAAAATTGCAGCTGGTGCGGAAATAATTTTAACTACGAGAAGACAACTTTTTCAATGTATATGTTATAGTTGAACTTAAGTCAACGAGAGCCAAGGTTAGCCCTTCTTAGTTTGGTTGCCTTAACCCCTCCCCACATAAAACTGTAAAAATTATATTATTCCGATTCTGACTGATCAGATTGACATGGCCTCTCATCGGTGCACCGATAAATTGAGTCAAATTTTAACTCGCATATTATACACCTGAAAAACTTTTCATGGAAACTTTTTTTCTCATAAAAAATTTATTTTTAAAACAGTAAACATTGTTAGGCTTTATTTCTCAGGGCCAGTCGGGTTTTTAAACTTAAATTATATCCTTCCGCAAGCGGAAAGACTTCTGTTTAACATCAATTTCTCTTTAAATTATCATTGAATTCGGTTTACAGACATTCTGCATTTTAGAACAAATTGTGAAGTGTGTTGGGTTAGGATAGGCTGCCTGCTTTATTAGTTTTATTTGCTAAAGCAGCTATGTCGTTAAAACTAGATGACACTGCAATAATTAAAAATTACTTTTGTTAGACTTAAAGCAGAAAATTTTCATGTGTGTAAATTTTGTTGTTATAATTCATAGTAATCTAGTAGCTGATAAACAGCCAGCCATTTGTGCTGAGTAGGGCAATGTGGGGCAAAGTGGAATAGTCAAGATGACTGAGCCTTTTCAAAATGAAAAAATTAGAAATTTATTTTGAAAATTATAGTACATAAAGAAAGACCATTCTATTTTATAATAAAACTGACATTGAAACTGTATTTTTTATTTTGGCAGTAAATTTGCAATTTGAAAAAAAAAAAAAAAGTGGAAATTTTCAATTTTTTTTTTTTTTTTTTATGGAGCAAAGTGAAAAATGAAATATTTTTTATTCAATTACAGAAAATATTTTTGATCAATTGAATCAGTAAATAAAAGGTTTAATGAGTAAATGAAAAGATACTGAAACAATAAACTGAACCGCCCAGCCCTAATGCATATGTAACACAACATGTTTTATACTTACAATTTGCATATTTGCAGCGAACTTCCCTTTTCTGTTCAAGGAGTTCTGTTCACTCAGTTGCACATTTGAATCCGCGTTCCATCAATACTTCTCCAGCTCACTTTGAAAGGTTCCAGCTCTGAGAGGGTGAAAAGTGGACAGCATCTGGAATGTTAAATAAAGTGCTTAGAATAATATGATTCAAAGTTCTCAAAATAATGCTTTTTTTAATGATTGATACATTTCTTTTATATTCATTTCCTTAAAAAATTATGTATTATATTCATTAATATAGATAACATTTAAAAATTTGAAAGAGAGGGGGAGGGGGGAGAGAATCAATATTTAAAATTGTTTTCTTGAAAACCCAAAAACTAGATGCTTCAACTTGTTAATTGAAATCTAATCAACTGCAAGAAGCAAGTTTATACAGACATAGTTGTTATTCATAGAAATTAAAATAAATTAATAATAAAATAAAACAGTAGTATTTTAAGTAAGCAATATCTTTACATTAAGCTTACATGTAGGCAGAAAATATTCTTCATTAACAATAAAACAATCAAGACTCAATGGTGTCCCATCTAACAATTACTTAGTTATTCGAAACAATTTTGTAAAATATCCTCTTAGCAAACAAAAGTTTTTAATATTATTAGAAGTTTTTTAATTTTAAAAACTTGTCACGATGTTTTAAAGTTTAAACAAAGGTCTGCGGGAAATTGAATGTTCAAACTAGATAAAAACTTAATTTTAAGCAGCAATCATCGTTACAGAATTCAAAAAGTATTTATTTGTAGTAAAAATGTAAACACTCACCAGCAAGCAATCCCGGATGAGAAGATACCAAAAAATTCCTCGTCGGTGAGAGCGATTTCTGACCGCTACGGCATCCGGCTTTCCTGCAAGATAAACAAACCGTAGCCTACGAACAAACGCTCGAAGCGTTTCAGTTAATGCCGTATTTAATCGAAACAATTTGATGTTGGTGGAGAAAAGGAAAACGTTCGAAAAATGTTCAGTATTTCAGTCATGGAGTCTATCAGTATACATTTCCATGCACGAAATAAACAACGTGCTTCGCCGCCATCACTCATTTGTTGCCATTTCTCAGTACTAAAAAAAATCTTCAACGCTGGAGATATTCCGTTTTTTCACCGATAAAGGCTCCCTCTAACGATCGCATACGGACATGTTCTGTTAGTGCGCTAAAGTAAAAGAAAATTTCCAGTAATTCCATGAAAAGTTCCGTTTTCAATCCAGATCGGAACTTTTCTATTTATGAGGGGAAATTGTACAGTAAATTTACGGAAAAGCATTAGTAAATTAAATGAAGCAATTTTACAGTGTGGGCAATGTCACCCCAGTTTACGGTACGTAATTTGTTACACATTTATGTTTTTCACTTCCCAACTACTTCCCCAATACAGTAAAACCTGTAAAGTTGATCACCTTTGTAAGTTGACCACCTGTCTATGTTGACCACTAATGTACCCCAAATTTGGTTTGGAGTATTGTAAAAAACTCTTTGTAAGTTGACCACCTGGTTTATTTTTTAAACTCAATTTCGCAATTATTTTATTTTATTATTATTATTTTTATAGCTTTCCAAGAATATTTTTGATGCCAGACCAGCATTTTACCAACTAAATAATAATAGCATAACTAAACCTATTTGTATGTTTAACCACATTGGAAAACTACTAAGAACCCTTTTATTTTCCAAACTTGGTTTTCTTTTGTTGTTCTATTTGAGATTACATTTTGTACTCTCTGTTCAATGAAAACATGTGTCAATAGTACAAAGTATTTTTTTCCAGTTGCAATATTTTGTGGCAACAATGGAATTGTGCTCTAAAGAGTAAAGTTACTTGCATTGCAGTATTTCTGGTGCATGGGATTAAGAGATAGGACGCACACATTTTTATTTTCAACTGCCTTTTTGAACTATGAGAGTCCAGCTTGTTGCTCTTTGTGTTATAGTTTTACATAAAATGGCTTCAAAAAGAAAGTTATTTGAACTTGAGATTGATATAAAGTATGAAACATTAAAATTAATTGAAAAGGGAGAAATCCAGAGAAAATTAGCTGGGACACGTATGAAATTTCCAAAACTAATCTAATAAGTGCACCAAACTTCAATAAGGAGTTATTTTGTTGAAAAGTAGATCATCATGGGGTTATAAATGTATATGAGAAAAAAATGAAGCGAAAAATCTGTAATTTTTTATTAGCTATGAATTTTTAGGAACTATTAATATCAAATGAGTAACTTTTCATAAAAAATAAGACTTTTTTTTTTTGATCAATTTACTAAAGTTTTAAATTTGCACGACACATTATACGTCATTCTAGAAAAATAATCTCTAAAAATATTTGAAATACATTTTAAATTATTGTTTCAAAGTAATGCTAAACAATGAAAGTAAGTTGAACAGAAAGAGTAAGCGTCAATTGGTCAAAAAATGAATACATGGTGCAAGAAATGACAAAAAAAAAAAAAAAAATCATTCCCCCCCCCCCCCATAAGTTGACCACCTGTCTAAGTTGACCACCAAAGTACTGCACCGCAAGTGGTCAACTTACACAGGTTTCACTGTATTGGTAATTTTTTTATGTCATAAAACAGGGTCGTATCACTTTAGCTGCAAAGGGTATGTACAAGAGATATCATTTAGAAAACTGCAATGCATGCATATGGGAAAAAAATGTCATATTAAGAAACTTTTTTTTTTCAATAGTCAGATAAAGATTCCATAAATAATGCCCCACTTTTTCCAATATTTTTATCCTCCCCCTCAAACCCCCACCCTAGTATCACAAAGTATCACACTTCAGCCTACCCCCTCCCTTTGCCACATGTCACTCTGCTTTATAAGTACATTCTCATGAAAAAAATTGATGTCACTATCATGCTCTAAGTCTTCATCGCCCCCCCCCCCTCCCTCCCCCTTGTCACAAGCACCCACAATTTTATGAACTTCCATGTCTCTCAAGTCGTAACATCATTTGTGGGCAACCCTTAAATGAACAAAACTGTTTTAGAAAGTGAGTTTGAGTTTTACCAATGGTAGTAATTACAATAATCACATAAACGTAGGTCTGTCCATCTCGTCCCACTCGTCCATCTTATGATAATTTTGTTCTTAAAATTGGAATAAAAAAAGAACCACATCGAATTTTCAAAAAATCGCTTCGAGGTGCATACCCCCATGCTACAAACTAACTTTGTGCCAAATTTCATGAAAATCGGCAGAACGGTCTACGCGCTATGCGCGTCACAGAGATCCAGACATCCTCCGGACATCCAGACAGAGAGACTTTCAGCTTTGTTATTAGTAAAGATAAAGATGTATATTTTTCCCACATGCTTTCAAACTCACACCAGGCATCAAGAATTGCTATCTATTTCTGCAAGCTTAAGCGTTTTCGCGTCATAGGACAGTTTTAAATCTTGCATTAGATTCAAGCATTCTATATGAGTAAAACATAGTAGCAGATGAGCGGCAGTTTATGTGCTGTTAAGTTTATTTTTACAAAAACGTGGTTGTATTGCTTGACCACGAAAAGAAGACGGATGACCTTGAAGTAAAAACATAATTTGTATCATTTGTAATAGGATTTTTGGTATTATTTTGGAATAGATACGATTAGCGAGACCGTACCTCTTACCATTCGGTACTTTCTGGCAGATTCTTCCTATTACGAATGATACAAATGATGTTTTGCTTCAAGGTTATCCGCCATCTATCCGTGGTCAAGCTTTAGAAGGCACCTTATAGTAACGAAACGTAAAACCATATTTGAAAACTTCGGCAATAGTTTTAAATTGAAAGGCTTAAAGATATCGTAAATATTTCGCTTAAGTTGTGATGGTTTTTGAAAAAATAAACTTAAATAAACTTTTAATGTGTATCATCTCGTCGGTTTTTTTTTTTTTTTTTTTTTCTTTGCTCAAAGAAATAACGTAAAGAAAAGTTTCATTATATCAGAAAAGAATGGAAAAACATATGACTTTTTATACATTTTTTTTCTTTTTTAAGATAAGCCTCTTCGTTTTCTTACTTTAAAAAAAAAACTCCTTTCCGAACACTGAGAAATTTCAATGCTAAAAGCAATCTTTTTTAGTTGCATTTGAGGATAAGACGTTCTTCAACTTTGAAAAAAAATATTTCAAAGCACTTAAAGATAGTATAGGAAAAATAAAAGTAATCATAGTAAATAAACCTTAACAAATAAGTTAAAAGGCGTCAGCATTAACTCGTTTCGTTTCGGAAATATTTGTAATAGCTTACTATTAAAGTCCGCCCATTGGTCATGTGATTTATTTTGAAAAGTGAAAGCATGCGGTAAAGTCTCACGTTTCTTTCCCCTAAATGTATCTGGATTAATTACTCAATCAGAAATTAAGAAAATATGATTGTAATTTTTGTTTCTTACTTCACATTCTTATGATCTAAATTCAATACAAAACAGTATTTCAGTGTGGCACATTTCACAAAATTAATGGTCAAAATTGTGGTCAAAAAATATTAGATTAAAATGCATACGCCAAACCGTTTTTGGTTGGTTGTTAATATAAATATTAAGTTCATCAAAATATGTTATTTTCAAGATTTTTTCTAGGAAACAAAGTTAAATAATCCTTTTTTACTTCCTTTTTCAAAAAAGGAAGTATTCTATTCGCGAAGAAAATTTCACCCAAAAATCGGCCTTAATTTCCATTTTGCTCACCCCCAAATGAATGTTGGTTTTTTTTTCAACCCGACTACACGTGGTTATGTGCCTAGGAACGTACAGACACCCGAAATATACATTTTGACGATCCTCGAGTTAATTACGACGAGTTTTCTCGTTACATCTGTATGTACGTTTGTATGTGCGTATGTGTGTATGTATGTCGCATAACTCAAGAACTGAATGTCCTAGAAAGTTGAAATTTGGTACGTAGACTCCTAGTGGGGTCTAGCTGTGCACCTTCCTTTTTGGTTGCATTCGTATGCTCCAAAGGGGTCCTTTCCCCTTTTTTGGGGGGAAATCATTGTTAATTTCGATGTAAACGCACGTGGTGTTATAATTTTACGGACACTTAGCGATGTATCGCCAGTCTTTTGGTCGCCAAGTTTTGTCGCCAACTTGGCGGCAAAATTGGGGATTTTTTTTTTTTTTAAATCTGGTTTCATTTTGGCCGCTGTTGGTGATATTTAGAGAGTAAACAATTGAATCAGATTAAAACTGCCAATAATAAGAAAATGACATTAAATTGGAGTAAAAGGAAGTCATGTGATGCACACATTAGCTCGTTTAATAGAAATTTTCTTTATATCTCCATATTTCAAGCTCACTAGTGCTTTTCCTGAAATAGTTCCATAAATTTCCACTTTCTGTAATAAAGTTCTCCAGAGTATCGAGTATTTTTCGTAGAAAACCACATAGAAAACGTCAGAAGCTCTTCGAGAACAATTTTATTCTTATTTTATTTTCATTGCATTCGACGAAATTTCAAGCATTTCTTTCCTAATTTGGCAGCTGAAAATATTTAAAAGATTATGCTTCTAACATTTTAAATAAATTCTTTATCATTTATTTTTGCCTTCATATTTTTCTCTCGTTGGGATCTTTTTAAAAAATAAATGTGTCACCAAATTCAGCTCTTTCGTTTAGTATCAAAAAAGTACTTGAAAACTAGCTACTCAAAGACAAGCAGCACTATTTTAAATGCCTACTGTTACGTTTCGGTTTAATGCCTTCGGAATAAATATTTTTTGACTTATTTTTAATTTCATTTTGTTTACAGTTAGAGTCACTTCAAGGTATACTCAAGGATTTATTGAAGTGAACAAGGTTGAGATACAAACACCAATGTGCATACATACTACTTAAAAAAAAAAAAAAAACTGCGAATGCTTTCACAAAAATAAAGCAGGTACCATACATTTCTTTCGCGTTTTGATTAGTTGATAAACAAAGTATAGGGTACCAGTTGGCTTGTTTTTTGCACAAAAGGGCAAAAATATGTGGTAGTACCCAGAAAAAAAAAGAAATGCCGAAACGTTACTGATAACTTCAATGGAACCTTTCGGTATTTCGCAGGTTTTCCCCTACTTCTAGTGAAAATTATATATATATATATATATATATATATATATATATATATATATATATATATATATATATATATATATATATATATATATATATATATATATATATATATATATATATATATATATATATATATATATATATATATATATATATATATACACAGGGGCGGACTGGCTACCTTTGGCCCGGCCGGCAAAATCATATTTTGGCCCACCATTGTGAATTTAAAAAAAAACAAATGAATACTGTTTCGATATAAGCAAAACTACATTGGCCCTATTTTACTTCCATTTTGTACCGCTACTTGACAGCCACAAGTTTGACAGTTTGAACCCCATACTTCAAAACTTAAATGTTTATAACAGGTTAAAGACACGTGTAACGATAAGAACTAAAATTGAAAAAAAGGAAAGAAACAACAATACTTGGCACTCAAAATGCTTTAAGTTTTTAATCTGTATTTAAATTACATGAATATATGGTACAATAGCACCATTCCACGGAAAAACGAATATTTTGTCAAGAGCATGACAGCTCATATATTTCATAAAATATAATAATTTACAAGGTTAATGAACAAAATTTTTGTGCTTAAGGAATCGCAAACGTATGTGTAATTTATTATGAAAAAAAAAATTGTTCGTTACATTTTAAAATTATTCCTTTTTGATAAAATAGATAACTTTTCACGTGCGTGACAAAGTTGCGGTTTTTTCGTGGAATGGCTCAAAAAGGTTGAACTGTAAAATTTGGTCATTGAAATAAAGAAATTAATTTCACTCAATCGTTGAGCAACCGAGACAGTTCTGCTGAACTGGAAGCTATACTGTCAATCACTTGATCATAGTCGTAATTAAATGATCGCTCTACATGAATCAGCATGTAGTCCTCTAGAATTTCTTGTCCAATATTTGAACGTAAGCGATTCTTGCCTACTTTTGCACAATTCGATAAAGTGCACAGTACATTTTGCGCTCAGTTTCCTACTAGGAATTTAACTTCAGGAAAGCGAGCAGGATCTAGCCAAGCAATGTCTTATAAAAATGGTTCATTTGCAACAAATCGTGCATTGAGTACTGCAATTTTGGTATTCAAAATACCGTAGTAGATATTCACCTCAAACTGTTTGGATGATGAATTTAACAGCCTTTCATAATTATGAGATAATTCATCAGGATTTTGCTTTATTATTGGAATTCCCTTTTCCGGAAGAAAACCCTCAATATCGACGAAGCAACATTCTTCAGTTAATTTATTCTGCAGATAAGAAGCAAATTCACTCTCCTTTTTAAGAATACCCTTGTTTCCTCTCACGTCCTAAAATTACGGTGTGGATTTTTTTGGTGGCTGTCAAGTAGCAGTTAGTAATTTGCTTCAAAACTAACTGACAATTTGTTGACTTTGGTTGAGAGAAGAACAATGATTAACATGACTTTTGAAACACCAAAACAAAGTAATGTTGCAAATTTTTGAAATTTTCATCGAATCTTTGCATAAATATTTAGTTTCATGAAGTGAATGTTTTGATGGAAAACTAGTCAAATTATATATAAGCATGCTGCTTTATTTTCAGTTCCGGGAAAGTTGGGCAACACCGCAGCTTAAAGCTTTGAAGTGAAATTAAAAGCATCTACAGATATTACTAGGATAAAAACTAGTCAACATACTTCCTAATAAATTTGAGAGGCAATATTCTGAGCTTGGAAGACTTTTAATGTATGCGGTTATTTTGCCATTGATTTTTTGTGAATCTTTGCAAAATGACGATTTTGTAACATGGGTAGGGCAAAACTATCAACTTCCCATTTGTAACTTATTGGACTATATTGCCGTGAACAGGTAAAGAGCAGTAACAACAATTTTTTTTTTCATCTATTGTACGTTTTATTGTGCAAGCTTGCGTATTTGGTTTCTGCTGTAAAAAAGAGCGAAAAAAACGTTCAATTCCAGCATTTCCCGATCATTAGTAGTGAATCCAAAACGCGTTTCTCCATCTCCCTCGAAAACTCATTTCTGTAGATACTGCCGTTTACCTGCCCACGGCAGGATAAAACCCTTGCTCTCTCGAAAAATGCGTAAAGTATGCAATTTAATAAATGTATTTAAATTCTTAGCTCTCTTTTGGAGGTGCTGGCTTTATGATTATTTGTTTTCATTTAGAAAACGTTAATTATCTCTTTACTCCCGGGTTTGAGAATGTAGCATTTCAGCACTTCTTCAGCTGGGGTCACTAATTGGGGGTTTGAGTTCATTTCTCTTTATTGTACGATCAAGTTGGCTGTTTGACGAAAATCTCTTGAGAACGGGGAGAGAAGCTGTGCTCATTTCAGGCAGTTTGTTCGATATTCAAAAGATTCTCATGTACAGGGGGGGGGGGCACAGAAATTTTGTGGCCCGTCACAAATGTCTTTTACGGGGATCCCTTCATATGGTTTACTCCTAAATATATTTCACCCCTCTTTTGAAAAATCTTGGGCACCCTTCAGACTCGGAACCGGGCCAACAGGTGTCCTCCTCTGCATGCTCCATCTCATTTATAAACACCCCAAAACATGGCCCGCTCATTTATAGAAGAGTCGGGGCCGCTTTATCTGATGATGCAGACCCCTTCAGTTTTTGTTAATAGACGCACAAATTGTATAAGTTTTTAACGCTCCTTTTTCATAACGGGCCCTTTTTCAGTCCGCGTCCGACCCCAATTTCTCTGGCCCCTCCCATTTCCCCAATCATGGAGAGAGGAAAGCATTTACAAATGTGGACTTCGGCTATTTACTTTGGCCCCTGCTTAGGAGGAAAAAAAATCAACCTGTGTCTAAACGTTTTTTTCACATAGAGTAAATAAATTACAAGTTTATTATTATTATTATTATTATTGTAACATTTTAAAAAATGTTAGGTGGGAGCTTAAATGTATTATGTGCAATAAAAAAATTCCTTGAAGTGGCCCACTCAGAGGTTGGCCCAGTCGGGGATCCCCGACTAGCCGACCAGGTCAGTCCGCCCCTATATATATATATATATATATATATATATATATATATATATATATATATATATATATATATATATATATATATATATATATATATATATATATATATATATATATATATATATATATATATATAAAGTTTTCTGAATTGCTACAAGTTACACGACTGCAGACTTCTCATTGTGGTGAAAAAACTTTTAGCTACCAGTTTAAAGATTAACTGAACGAATTTATTAAATGTATCGTCTTCAGGTGAATTACGTGCCGTCCAGATTAACTAAGCTCCCAATAGGTCTCTGGACTCCGCAGCTTTGCAAGTATTGCAATCGAATGAGAAGCTTGGTACTTATTTGCAATTCTGTGCTAGCGTTTTCCCTTGTTGCAGTAATGATTTCGGAGCTTTCTTGGTAAATCAGAAAAGTGCCAAGCTATTATTTAAAATCTACTCAAATTTTATCTGAAGGTTAAAAAAACATGACAGATTTGAGATTTATGTATTATTTAACTCCTTCAGTCGGAATTATTAAATACTTGATCAAAAATGTTTATATTTGGTACACAGTATACTATGGTAAAGGGTATCTTATAGACAAAAATTCAGGTTTGTAGGAGAAAAATTAAAAGAGATAGGGCACGTCCAATATTCCAGACTTATATTTTTGAAATTAATATTTCATATAAAAAAAAGATAAAATATGAGACAAACTTCGTTATAAAATGTTGTTTAAACAATAATAAAACATAATATAAGCGTTTGAAATGATTAATTAAGAATTAAGGTAAATGCACCAGTAGTGGCCACTGCTCCAGTAGTGGCCACTTTAAGGTTTAAATTTCAAAAATAAGGATTCCAGGTCTCCCAATGGATTCAAATTTGCAGGAGGTAAAGTTCAGGCTATATTGTAGTGAGCAGTTAAAGGAGGAGTAGGTAGAGCGTTATGGAAAATTGTTATAAATTATTTAGTACGGTCGTCTGGATTGTCCATGTTTTTTCAGCTGTCTTCTAACGCTTCTCCATAACGAGGTATAAAAACATTGTGTTGTGTTATAAATAGAACAATACTCAAAAATAATATTTTTAGAGATGTAACCATGTTATGAAATGTGAAAGAATATGTTTGGAACGTTTTCAACTCCAAATAGCTGTTTTCTCGGCTGACAATTTATGTGGCCACTACTAGTACCAAAAATGTTAGGAAATTCAAAAGTGGCCGCTGAGTGGCCACTACTGAATCAGGAAGGTTTTTCATAAATCATCTCGATTTTCCTTTTAATAGGTTGTAATACCTTAACATAATAACTTGCCTCATTTCTAATGTAAAATTATTGTGTGATCTAGTAGTGGCCACCCAGTGGCCACTTCTAAACAACCATATGGCCACTACTGACTCATGTACAATGGCCACTGATGGATCAAATTTCAGGTTTGGGAAAAAATTGAGAAATTGATATTCTGGCATTAAAAAAAGTTGGACAATTGAGGAAGAGTAGGGCTATAATATGCTCATTGAGTTTCAAATATGGTACTTAATTGTAGCTCCACAGTTTAAAGAAGCCACAAAATATGCTTCACTGTGGCAACTGCTAGGTGCGTTTACCTCTTGTATGGACATGCTGGGGCCTACAAGAGGTGCGTTTACCTCTTGTAGGCCCCAGCCTAGGGGCGCATATCACGGAGGGAAAAAATTATGGAATATTTTGTTGGTAAAAAAAAGAAACAGGAGTTTGGCGCGCTAGTATATATAGAGGAGAAAAATTCAACTAGAACCGTTTGCAACTTGACTGCTGAGCAGGTAAAAAAATGGAGGGGGAAGGGCCTAATATTTGATCGAGGTAATCCCTTTTCTAATCAAAGCAGATAATTTTTAATTTCTTAGGTTTAAGAAATCATTTCTTAAAAATACAGATTTTCTTATTAGAAGTAAGTTATACACCGTAAAATTACTAAAAGCCATGATATATAAAATTTTCAGTTATAAAGCTTGTTTAAGGAACCATTTTCCTCTTGGAAGTCTTTAAATCATGTCATTAAGTATGTGTTTTGCAATTAATAATCTATTGATTCATATTTATTAAGGACTGCTAATAGTCAGGGGCACCCGAAATTCAAAATTTTTGGGAAGGGGGACGAACCGAATACCGAATAACAAAATGCGAGCATTGTACTACTAGTAGTTTTCTAAAATATCTGTGATTAGCAATAATTTAGTGCTTACTAAAATTATGTTTACAATAAATAACATAAATAATCAGAAAAAAAATAAAATATGAAATCAAAGTACTTAAAAATTAATTTACCAGACAATACCAGATATTTACCGCCAAAGTATTAGGATAGGTTACAAATATTGTAAAATTTCCGAATTTGTGAAATATGTAATATTTACGGACTTTTTAAAAAATTTACCTTTGAAAATTCCCTGATTTCTGTATTTTATCGATATCCAAAACGTCCGTAATTAATTCTTCAGACCGATTTTATTTTCTAAAATCTTCATTAACTCAAGACACAGCTGAGAATTAATGATAATTTTTATGAGTCTCTTGAATCAAAACAGATGAATTAATATTTTCTCATTAAATGCGATTGGCAAAAATTACAAGTCTAAAAATCCTCAACTACACAATGAGACATATAAGGAGGGTTAAAAATAATGCTAAATACATAATTATAAATGTCCAAATGGTAAAATCTCATGAAAAGAAAAACGAGGGAGAATTAGAAAAGCGGATGCAATCGGATTTCGAAATGTGTGAAAAATTGGGATTGACGAGTAACAGCGTAAGAAATAGCCAACATGTGTACGTTTGATCTAATGTGTAGAATTCGATAAATATTCAAAATGTTCTTCAACTCAAAATCCATGACCAATAGACAATTTCCATGATTTTTGAGCATTTTTTGCCGAAAATCATTGTTTTCTATGAACATTTTCGATCATAGCCGAATTCCATGACTTTCCAGGTGCGCGGACACCCTGCCTTTAGTAGTATTGAAAACTTATGCTACCAATATCTGATATTCATTGATGTGCCATCGTAAGTTGTAGGAAACAAATTGTCCTAGAATTACATTGAATAGTGTGCTTACCTTATTATTAATTATGAATGATTTTGAAGTGATGGTAATTATTCAGTTCATACTTACCAAAGTTTATAGGTATAATACTTATATAAGTACATACATTTTCTTTTACTTTATTTTTTAAATTAGCGTACAAAAATTACAAATGCAAATTTTCTACTAAAAACTTCTTCCTTTATCCTAAGTACTTATGTACTTTGAAGAAAGAAATAAAAATGTGATTAGTACAGTGAAATCCCGTTATAACGAGCTTCAAGAAACCGCAAAATTTGTTCGTTGTGACGAGAATTTCGTTGTAATGGAATCCCTGTAACGCAACGGAAATGAAGTCGGGATTGAAAAGTTCTTTCGCTGAAACGAATATTTCGTTGTATTGGTATTCGTTGTAATGGGATTTCACAGTACATTGTGGTACTTAATGTAACTATCATATTGAATCAATTTTATTCATCAGTTATTTAAATTTAAAGCAAGTAATGTAAATTCTAAAGAAAGGATGTCAGATGGCCACTACTGACTCATGCATGTGGCCACTACTGAAATCTCAGATTTTGGAGTGGCCACTAATGGATCAAATTCGAGGTTTAGGAAAAAATTAATAAAAAATTGAACAATTGAAATTCTGGCATTTTTGTAAAATGGAACCATTAAGGGAGAGTTGGGCTATAATTCGCTCATAGAGTTTTGAAATTAGAATTGATATTGTAGATCCACAGTTTAAACAACACACAAAATATCCTTAACTGTGGCCACTACTAGTGCGTTACCTTATATAGTTTTTAAAAAATCAGGAAAAAAACCTAGCTTTTTGGACGAGAATCCATGGTTGGAAAAATGAGCCACTCTCTATTTCTCAATTCTTATATGTCAGTGTTGTCAATCCCAAAACGAAAAAATATTTCGCAAATTATAATAAGCAGAATGTAAAGAGTCAACTACAAAAAAAAATCAAGTAATTTAATCAATTATTAAATGATTAGCAGCTGTTTTAAGAGTATGTCCGGTATACCGGACACCAGGTCTGAAGGGGTTAAAAAGATTCAAGTACAATTTCAGAAAGATTACTGATTTATAATGGAAAACATTCCTGTTTTTTGTAAGATATGTTACTGGCAGAAATTGGGCATATTTGTTGGCCTTTATTTTTAGGAACGTTTTTGAATTGTTATTGCAGTGTATATAACCTCTATTTACTAATCTACATCATAAAAAAAAAAAAAAAAAGTCCCTTACCATACGGTCTGTAACTCATTTTAAACCTTTTCTTATTAAGCAAAAACGAAGAAAAATTCTTTATCATTAATCGATTTCGCAGTAAAATAAACCTTCCTCTCTTTTACATAAAACGAAACTATAAAATTTTCCTTTAAACGTTTATGCGGAAAAAATGATAAAGTTTAGTATGATTACAAAATTTTACGGTTTTTTTTAGATTCTTAAAAACCCAGCTTATGTATTTTAAAGATCATAAAATAAGAAAAAATTGACATGCATAAATTTAAAGGTTCAATGATATAAGTATAAACTTAATTTGGAACTTATTTTTGAATATAAAGAATTCAGACTCATACATTCTGTGACTTACATCAAAAAAACATTACTTCGCTTTATTATAGTAAACGCTATACAAAACTTTTTCTGGCAATCGAAATGTCAACTTTGCGTGAATATCTAAATTATATATTACTCTGATAGTTAAAGAAAAATAAAAAAGTTTTGAGACATCTACTCATTTTCTTTAACTTTGATTAGATAGCATATTGCGCTGAAACGTTTTTATAGTTTCTCATTTTTAACAGTTAATGGTACGAGAGTCAAATGCAAAATTTATTTAGTTCAAAGGACATGATGCGCAAGTTATTCATTACCAGTAAATAAATAATCACTTCCTGCTTCCATACTAGATTTTTTACTTTGAAGCATCCTAAAACAACTCATATGTGTTAAATCATTCATTTATCTTCCTTATTACACTTAAATGTAAAAAAAAGGAAAAAAAGTAATTTAATTTTTATCTTAGTAAAAGTGACAGTTTCATTTCTTAAGATTATTTAAGATTAAATTGTTTTTCAAAAAACTTCGTAATTTGTGAATTTAAATTTTAGGATTCACTACTTGTCAGTTTTAATCAATGAAAAATGAGTTCTCGATATTATCAAAACATGTTGCGGCTTTTTTCAAAATCAGTCGCCTAGTTCAGCTTCAAAATCTTATGATCGATAATTTTACAATAAATTTCAGCCATGTATTGATTGTCTTATGCTTAATACACATTTTTTTTAACGATTAAATAAGGATGATGTTTTAAAATATATGAATATTTTTTCCGTTTTATACTGTAAATCAAGGTTTCAACTGGTGGCCCGCATAACTGGTTTCTGTAGCCCGCGAAACCACTTGTTTAAATAATGTGCTTAAATTCCATGTTCGTATGCAAGAAAAATTGTTTTTGAAAAAATCCATTTCGTTTCCAAACGCTGTTCATTTGTGAATAACCAATTTTGCGGACTATAAAATGCACTTCTAAAATTCAGATGTTTTTATACACGAAATATTTGAGACTCTTCACGCCAGAGCTTGAGCTCTTTATCTATATATATAAAAATCTCGTGTCACGATGTTTGTTCGGGGTAAACTCCGAAACTACTCAACCGATTTTTCTCAAATTTCATATCAATGTGTCATTTGGTCCAACTTAAAAGATAGGATAGTTTTTATAATTTTTTACTGCAAATTTCATATTAATTATGCAATAATAGTGTGAATTAATTGTTTAGTTCTAAAAATTCTTAATAGATGGCGGTGTAAGTTAATTAATCGATATAACTCTAACATCGTATGACTTACTGCTAAAAACACCATGATAAAAAAAGCTGAGAGATGTTGCTTAGAATTTCCATATAACGTTTCGGGACATTACAGGTTATTATTTACTTCCTGAGAAAATCAACTATATTTTTCAAAACGTTTCCTTGAATTGCTAAAAATTGCAGATTTCACACCGTTGTGAAAAGTATTTTTCTCCACCAGTATCAAGATTAACTAAACGTATTTAATAGGTGTATCGGTTTCGGAGTGATTGCGGTTTGTCCAGATTGACTCAACACCCAATGAGTGCGAAACGTTATCTGGATCACGAAGCTTTGCAAGAGTTGCAGAGGAACTACATTCGAGCTACTTGCTTGAGAGTCTGTCTTCGCGTTGGCAATGCGTGTATTAATGCTTTGAAAGCTTTCTTAGAAAAGCAGGAAGGTTCCAGGTTATTACATTAATCCTGCGTTAGGCTTCTCTGCAAGTGCCAGAATCATAACTGCCTTTTTAACCAAGAAGACTACTGAATTCATCAAAAATATTCCAGGTTTATTTCAGGAAAGTTAATGAATTTAAGCGGAAAACAATTATTTTCTTTATTTTGTTCCCCAGGAAATTTTTAATATCATTAATTCTTGCAAAGATACATTCGCAACAGAAAATTGCAGTGACAATTGCATCGTCAGGCATTGCTGCTACTTTTTTTAGATGGTACACGAACAGCACATTCAGCTTTAAAGTTGCCTATTAGATATTCATAACAAACAAAACACAATGTGTACAATAAAGAAAAAAAGACGTGGTATGGCTGTAGTGTTGCAAGAGAGTGAAATTATAATTTGGGATGAGTGTACTATGGCTCATGAGTAAAAGCATTCATTCGAAGCACATCATAGGATTATGCAAGATTTGAATGGCAACGATAAACTTTTAGGCGAAATTGTCTGAATACTGTCTGGGGACTTCCGGCAGACATTACCAGTTATTCCGATGAAATCAACGCATGTTTAAAAAAAACGTTTTTTATAGCGTAATGACGAGATAATGCGATTGGCCATGAACATGCGAGTATAAACGCAAAATAATCTAATCGCATAAGTATTTTCTAAGCAATTGCTGAGTATTGGAAACGGTGAAATTGAACTGTATCAAAATATACAGTACAACAAATAACCAGACAATTTCTGCACTGCCGTTGAGACGAAAAGTGAACTAATTGAGAGTCTATTTCCAGATAAATTTAATTTTTTAAAAATCATAATTGCCTCTGTAATCGCGCAGGTTTTGTAGCAGTTTTGTTTTCGGTAAACATTCCCGAACAGACAGGAATATTTGTGGATCGTCAATTGTCGACTGTCAAATACATATCCTGATGCATGTCGCAAGTTGTATTTATTGGTAGCACAAAGTCATTGGGAGTTGACACTTTCTAATGCAGGTTTGACATAAGGAGAAACAGTATTCGTCAACTGTTTAAAACAATTTTGACGACATACTATCCAACACAATCATTATTTTTTAAGGAGAAACTATATTACTTTCACGTTTGAAGACGCATTTCATAAAGTTTAACAAACACACAAATGTCCAAATCCAGATTTTACACCAGAGATGAATATGAAGCTTTAGTTTTAACTGAAGGTTTTTGCGTTTCAATTTCAAATTTGCCACTTAGTTATTATGATATGCCGTCACTTGATAGTTGGGCCACCGACTTAGTTAACACTGATTTGCTACGTATAACAACAGAGCAATGACTCTGTCTTAGCTACAATTATTGCGAATAATGAGCCATTACTGACGGCTTTAAAAAAAAGCTCTCCATTGATGCTGAACAAGTTGTCAATGAAAACAAAGCAGTAAACACTCCAAATGAATTTTTAAATTCCCTGGATACACCAGGAATGCGTCTACACGATTTCCGGTTGAAAATTGGCTTAACAATTTATTCTTTTTCGCGATTTAAACCCACCTAAATTACGCAACGGTACACGTTTCTGCATTAAAAGTCAACAATATTTGTCGGAAAAGTTTAAAGGAGAAATGTTTGTGTTGCCACGTAATCCATTATTAACGTCATAATTTTCAAACACATTTGAAAGGCTTCAATTTTTGATTCGTTTAGCTTTTGCAAAGACCATAAATAGATTTAAAGAACAAAAAATGTCTTCTTTCGGTTTTTTCTTGAAACATAAATATTTCTCTTATGGGCAACGAAATATTTCCTACTCACACGTGGAAAGTTATCATACTTTTCGTATTAGCAAAAGACTGGTTGATCAAGAACATTGTGCACAACTTAGTGCTTAGACAGTTTTCAGTTTTCAAATAATAGAAACAATAGTTCGAAGTCAATGTTATCTACTTGATTGAAAAAATTTAATTTTTATACATTTTTAATTTAGTTAGTGTATTTTGTAAAGAAGTTATTGATTACAAACTATAGAGAAAGCTAATGTGAATAAACTGTAGTGTAGAATCTAAAAGTGTATCGTGGTTTACGCTTAGTTTCTACATTCGGTTATTTTACAATCAGTTTCGATATTTACTATCACTTTCAAGTTATTATTATTATTTTTTTTTTTTTTTTTGCGCAAGTTATACTTACAAAATTTTCTAAGCGTAAGTATAGTGCTTTTTCCATAGAAAATTTAGTTAGTACTTATTGAATTCAATAAGTACTTTCTTCAGCCTGCACGGTAAAAAAAAAAAAAATCCGAAACGTTACTGAGTAAAAATTTTCGATAATTGCTTGCAGTTCTGCCTAAGCTTTGGCTATGTTTGCATTACTGCTTATAGAAGTTCCTTAATAAATCAGGAAGGTGCTAAGCTTTTTTTTTTTTTTTTTGTATCCCTTCCTAAGTTTACACTAAAGTTCCAGAAACACGACTAACTTCAAACGGGAAGGTCTTCGAATTTTTCAAGAGGCTTCCGAGATGATTTCAGGAAGGTTATTAACTTTTATCGGAAAACTTTCCGGGTTTTGGCTTGACATGATACTGGCAGAAATTGGCCACATCAGCTGCCCATAATTTTCCAGGAACATTTAGGAATCGTTTTTAAATTGAATACCGCCCATTATCAATCTCATATGTCATAAAATCGGCTATACTATTTTAAGCTCTATTAAAAATATTTATTTGATTCTATCAAAATAATGAGTTCAAGTTTATTTTAATCCAACTTCTTTGCCACAGCAACGCGTGGCTGGGTCAGCTAGTATATATATATATATATATATATATATATATATATATATATATATATATATATATATATATATATATATATATATATATATATATATATATATATATATATATATATATATATATGTATATATATTTACGGCTGCAACTATGTTGCGGCCCGCCACTAAACTTTTGTTTTCATATGTGGCCCTCAAGCACTTCGAAGTTACAAACCCCTGCCGTAAATATTGACTATCATTGAATTTTGCCTTAGCAATATTTTCTTATAAGAGTCGTTTGATTAAATTTTTTAACCAATTAGTACATTTTGTTTTAATTACAAGTACGAACGATGAACAGGAAGTGCTCAAAAATAAGATTTACATTTTAAAAATACCTGTTCAAATGTTCTGAGACTTTCCTTTCGTGATTTGATATGTTTCAGCCCCAAGTCAGATGTCCTGAATTGGGTTTGAATTCATATATTTTCAGTTTTATTTCCATCTACGTACAGCTCAGTCACAGAAGAACTATGTTGTGAAAAACAGGTGTCATTTGTGGTTCATCTACGTTAAAAATGCAATTAATTAAATTAATTAAACGTAGAAACCATAATGTCATTAAAATTGCGTGATTTTCAACTTTTAATTAATGTTTCAGATCTTGTTCCTCTAACCAATTAAATGGGACAGATTTTGCGGGAAAACTCTCCTTGGATCAAAAAAAGGAATGCTTCCGAAAACTTGAAAAGTTTAATTTTGAAAAATTCTAACTTTTTTGTTTTCGATCACTTTAAATGATTTCCGTGTGGAAATTTCTTAAGTCAAAAAAAAAAAATGTTTTGTCAAAATGGATCCCCGTTTACACGTCGATTATTTCTTTTTAAAGAAAGGATAATTAATTATCGAAGGATTTTAAATTAGTTTCCGAAGAATACTTTATGTTTTGCCTATCAAGTAAAGCATTATTTTCGAATTATTGTCATCCGGACAAAATTAATGGATTATATCTGTTTTCATTATTTTTAAAAGAACTTTGACTTTTAATTTTCTTTTGAATAAAATACCTTCAAAATTATCACATCTAATAACACGTTTGATAATATTTTACTGTACAAAAAGGCAAACTGTAAACGCTAGTCTTATCGATGTATTCAATTTTGTTCTTTGCTTTATTCAAATCCTTCGTTTCTCAGAGCAATATAGATGTATATTCATGTAAAAACTATAGCAGACTAGCAATAACAAATTAAATTAACTATTTAATTAATTATAAAGAAAATATGATGCAATTTGCGTGAATAATCACTAAAACTGCTGAAAATATCAAAATGAAATGAATGAAAATATCAAATGAAAAGGCAATATTTCACCTCTCAAATGTACTTCGGTAGTGTATTGGAAAGTCGATGACATTAAAGGAAAGGTGGAAGACGATGTATTTTTTTTTTTTCTCCCCAAATAAGATACATTAAAAGGATTTTTTTCAAAAATAGTTCCATTTTTACTTTCTTATATATCTAATATATAGAAGAAAGTATTGGATTCGTGCAAATTTTCGAATTTCGAATTTTGACGGATTCGAACGTTTTGAGGTGTGCTGAGTCCATTTCGACCATTTTTGGAAAATGTCTGTCTGTCTGTGTGTGTGTGTGTGTGTGTATGTATGTATGTGTGTGTGTGTGTGTGTGTGTATGTATGTGTGTCACGTCTGTGTGTGACCAGTTTTTTGTGGCCGCTCTACAACAAAAACTACCGCATGAAATCGAACGAAATTTAGTACACATATGTGACCCTATGTGCACTTGTGCCCATTAGTTTTTGGCGCGAATTCCTCCAAGGGGGGTGGAGCAATGGGACGTTTTTCGAGTTACGCGTGCTTGCTATTCCTCAGGAAGTTACTGGCGGAATCAAACAAAATTTGGTCCATATGTTGGTATTAACAGGAACAGGTGCTGATTCAATTTTGGTGTCAATAACTCAAACGGAGGTTGAGCTGTAGAACGTTTTTTGTCGTCAATTGTGACTGCTGTATCTCAAGAAATAATGAACGGAATGAAAGAAAAATTTATCGGCAAGTGGCCCTTAGTGGGTATAAGAACTGATTTTATTTTTGTGTCAACAGCTAAAAGGGGGGTAGCGCAATCACCCGTTCTTTTTTTCCATTTTGAGTGCCCTATCTCAAGAAGTAATGCTACGTTCTGGTTGAAATTTGGAATATATGTGAATCCATATGTAAACAGGCTTTGGTTCTATTTTGACGCCGATCGCTCCAAGAGGTGTTGATTTTTTTTTGCGAATAAAAATATTTTTATTAATGCAACAATAAGAAAGATAAATCGTAATAGATTGTCGTCTGCGTATTTCTCGTGATTTTAATTGTATGGAAATGATCGGAAATATTATCTCAATGATTTAAAATTTTGAACTGTTGCCATCTTATGTTTGTTAACAAATAAAATATTTGTAATTCATTCAAGCAAGGCTTTTAAAATAACTTTCAATTTTCGCTCTTTGCTTTGCTTTTGCAATAATTCAGACATTGGGATAGTCGTCAAGTTTTTGCATGTGTCATTTTGTTTTTGTTGGGAATATTGCTTCCTCGTCAAGCATGGGGAGGGATCAGAAAAAAAAAAAAAAGAAAGAAAGAAAAATATAGAAGAAAGTTTCGTGATGGCCACAACATACTAGTTATTTTTACTTTCTTCTATATCTAATATATAGAAGAAAGTATTGGATTCGTGCAAATTTTCGAATTTCGAATTTTGACGGATTCGAACGTTTTGAGGTGTGCTGAGTCCATTTCGACTATTTTTGGAAAATGTCTGTCTGTCTGTGTGTGTGTATGTGTGTGTGTGTGTGTGTATGTGTGTGTGTCACGTCTGTGTGTGACCAGTTTTTTGTGGCCGCTCTACAGCAAAAACTACCGCATGAAATCGAACGAAATTTGGTACACATATGTGCCCCTATGTGAACTTGTGCCCATTGGTTTTTGGCGCGAATTCCTCCAAGGGGGGTGGAGCAATGGGACGTTTTTTGAGTTACGCGTGATTGCTATTCCTCAGGAAGTAACTGGCGGAATCAAACAAAATTTGGTCCATATGTTGCCAGTAACAGGAACAGGTGCTGATTCAATTTTGGTGTCAATAACTCAAACGGGGGTTGAGCTATAGAACGTTTTTCGTCGTCAATTGTGACTGCTGTATCTCAAGAAATAATGAACGGAATGAAAGAAAAATTTATCGGCAAGTAGTCCTTAGTGGGTATAAGAGCTGATTTTTTTTTGGTGTCAACAGCTAAAAAGGGGGTAGCGCAATCGCCCGTTCTTTTTTTCCATTGTGAGTGCCCTATCTCAAGAAGTAATGCTACGTTCTGGTTGAAATTTGGAATATATGTGAATCCATATGTAAGCAGGCTTTGGTTCAATTTTGACGCCAATCGCTCCAAGAGGTGTTGATTTTTTTTTGAATAAAAATAGCTTTATTAATGCAACAATAAGAAAGATAAATCGTAATAGATTGTCGTCTGCGTATTTCCCGTGATTTTAATTGTATGGAAATGATCGGAAATATTATCTCAATGATTTAAAATTTTTAACTGTTGCCATCTTATGTTTGTTAACAAATAAAATATTTGTAATTAATTCAAGCAAGGCTTTTAAAATAACTTTCAATTTTCGCTCTTTGCTTTGCTTTTGCAATAATTCAGACATTGGGATGGTCGTCAAGTTTTTGCAGCATGTGTAATTTTGCTTTCATTGGGAATATTGCTTCCTCGTCAAGCATGGGGAGGGATCAGAAAAAAAAAGAAAAATATAGAAGAAAGTTTCGTGATTAAGGGTGCGTTCAGAGTAACGGCACGAGGCGACCAAGTGTCCCAGCCATGACGTCATAAAAATCGTAAGGGGCAGAGCCCGAGCAGTTGTGCTCTGGACAGCGCTTGGGCCACTTGGGTGAAAACAACATGGCGGACAACGAAGGGAAATTATGTTATTTTGATAGCGCTGTAATTACTAGAAGATAATAGCGATTCTGAAGAAAGCTTATCGACAGAGGATGAAATTGTAATTATACATGCATCAAGCAGAAGAACTGACGTCCCCAGAGTTCAGGGCTACTGCGAGAAAATTTCCTGAAATGCTGAATACAGACTTCAGATGTCACTTTCGAAACAGTCGCGAAAGTATTAAAATAGTTGGGAAGAATGGTACAATGAACTTACTGGTGGATTAGAAAATATGTAACACTGATCATGTCACATTTCATCACAGTGAGATGGTTTTGCATAAATTTGGACTTCGTGGAACTTTTTTCTGTGTCTTAGAACTTAACTCAAAATAATTTTTAGCGGATCCAAGAACACATTTTTCTGTGATTCTTAGTTAATTTTAATTATTTTTTTCATGTTCATTGAACTTTTTTTCGTGCAATTTAGCCTAAAGTACGTACTGCAATGGTATTTTGCAAAGGTTTTCTCTGTAAGGGATAAGCAGGTCCACTCCTAAGGGTGATTATTTTAAAATGAAAAGCAACTCTGAGGAAGAAATGTTTATCATGAAATTCAAAATAATTGTGAAGACCTAGAAGAAGAACTGATTATCCAGCCACAAAAGCTGGTTACTATGTATTTGTGAAACTTGCATTAAAAAAAACTATGAAGTAATATGTAGCTCTAATTTTGGACGGTGATGCAAATGAAAACAATACTGCTAAATTTGAAAGAAAGATAAGAAATAGTGACACTTTATTGGCTTGGTGCAGTTGAAGTGATAAATGATTCAGCCAACTTTTAAAAAATGCTACCATTTAGTGTCTCTATTTATTTATTTTTTTCAACCTGTAATTGCTAAGTTTCCAAACTTCATCTCAATCTCAATCAAATATGTAATGTTCATTCAAAATTATTTTATATATAACAGTACAATATATACCTACAGGCTTTCAATAAATTTCACAGATGTAATTGTTTTGTTTTATAATTTTCCCATCAGTAGATATCTCGTGAAATAATTTATAAAAAAAAGTTTCATACGAATGGTAAAATCTTCTTATATAAGCTTATTTTAAACTCGAACTGGCCAATCGAGGGCTCTAGCCGTAGGGTAGACGGACCAGTGAATGAACACTTAAACGAATTTTAATTTTGAAAAATCCATAGCATTGTTAAAAATTGTCGTACAGTGAAACGAATACCACTACAATGAAATACTCTTTTCAACAAAATACATTTTCAGTCCTCATTTAATTGCCATTACATTACTAGAATTCAATAAAAACAAAATTCCCCATACAACCAATATTATTTTGGGTCCTTTGAAGTTTAATGTAATGGGATTTCACTGTATTAGCCACATGACAGAAAAATCATATCAAATGATGTATTTATATTTTGTAAAAAATGTTGTGCAGTGAAATTCCGTTACAACGAATGCCACTACAATGAAATAATCATTTCAACAAAATACATTTTCAATCCTCATTTAATTGCCATTACATTACTAGAATTCAATAAAAACAAAATTCCCCATGTAACCAATATTATTTTGGGTCCTTTAAAGTTTAATGTAATGGGATTTCACTGTATTAGCCACATGACAGAAAAATCATATCAAATGATGTATTTATATTTTGTAAAAAATGTTGTGCAGTGAAATTCCGTTACAACGAATGCCACTACAATGAAATAATCATTTCAACAAAATACATTTGCAGTCCTTATTACTAGAATTCCATTACAATGAATATTATTTAGGGTCCTTTAAAGTTCAATGTAACGGAATTGCAATGTATTAGCCACCCTGAGAGTAAAATCGCATCAAATGTATTTATTTTTTTAAAAAATGTGAGAATTTTTATGGTTCTGCATCAAGGTTTTTTTTTTCGGGGGGGGAGGGGGGGGAGAGAAAAAAAAATGTTCCGATCCAGAGAATGAACACCCCAACCAGTGGACAAACGCAGCATTGTTTTGTCAACCAGAGTACCAACGAACAAAAACTGTTAAGATCTTTTTCTTTCTGGAGATGGGTAAAAGAAAGTTACTTCTGCCAATTCACTTAAAAAAAGTTTTAAAACCTTATTTTTTTTACAAAACGTCTGAGGTGTTTATTCACTGGATGGTGTTCATTTGCTGGTTGATAATCCCTACACAAAATATCCAGATTCTATGATTCAAGTAGGAGTAACTATAGTTGAATACTTTTCTACAATTGAAACTCTCATTGTTTTCAGACATACTCATATTAAATTTTAACTACTTGATATTGGCAGAATAAAGAGTCAAAATTGGTCCGAGTACCGAGTATATACCAAGTACTCAGTGCTGCACTAATGTGTACTATCATCTCACTTATCTTCCTCGCAGCAAATAAAAATAAAAGAAGTTTTGGTAAAAAATGGATATTTGACTTGCATGCCATGCAGTCGAGTGACAAATTTATTAACAGAGGGTACGGAAATATGACCAGATTTTTCAAGCTAAAAATCAGGACACATGACGGGGGGGGGGGGGGGGGGTAGAGTAGTTTTTTTTTCCCCACAGGCTTAATATTTTAAGTAACAGAAAAATGCCAAGAAATAACTCAAATGTACCAATAAAGAACAGCTCCTCTTCAATCCAAATCATGGTGGAGGTAGTTCAGCGTATTAATCATTAAAGAATAACATTTTACATGGCGTTCTTACATTTGCTCACAGCAAAAAAGCGTTTAAAAAATCTAGATTGTATGTTATATTTCTTGTGTGACGGAATTTAAACAAAAAAAGCGGGACTTTTTCGACAAAGCGGGACGTCTGGTCACATTAGGGTAGGGGCACAAACAACACACACAATGCAATAGCCAAACCTCTCAATGACGAACCTACTCTGCTGATCTGACTGGGGAGATAGTTAAGGATTCACAATGTCCTAATAAAAAAAAAAAAAAAACTAACACATTTTACTCTTTTAAATGGAAATATTAATTAATGTTTGTGCAAAACAAAACTTGAAAAGTTTGGTGAAATTCCGTTAAAATCATATTTTGATTCCTGCATTTAATAGTCCTGGAAAAAGGTGGGGGATGCTAGTTAATGAAATATTAAAAAAGTAGGGGAACTGCGTCCCTGAAACATCCACTTCTATATGAATATACATATAGAAGTGCCGGATCATGGGGGAACAAGCTGGGACCTTTGCCCCAAGACAAATTCAATCTATTGCAGTTTATTTTTCTTGAAAGTCAATATACTTTCAATTGAATGAAAATGAGCAAGAGCAGCATTTTAAGAAACAGCGAAAATCATTTTCCACATCCCCAACTTCTACAAAAATTAACTGTTAAGTCTGTATTCAACTTCTACAGAAGTTTTTTGTTAAGTCGCTGATGTTAATATTTTGCCTTTATTTATGGCTTTAAACAGTAGAACCTCTTTAATCCAAATTAATGCAAGTACCAATTAAACAAAACAACCCATAAATTGAACCCAGGTACATAAACTACTGTACTGCCGTGTGCAGGTAAACGGCAGTATCTGCAGAATTGAGTTTTCGAGACATTTGAAGGAATGTGTGGTGGATTCAATACAAACAATAGGAAATTGTTGGAATTACGTGTTTTTTTCAGCGGAAACCAAGTAAGCGAGCTTGTAGATAATGTACAAAGATGACAAAAATGCAAAAAACTGCAAAATTTGCAGTTACTACCCTTTACCTGCACACCGCAGTGTACTTGAATGTATGCCAGCATTGCACATTGTTTATTTAGCAAAAAATACCAGCTATTTGATAGTTTGTCCAGTTATTCTCATAGACGAATTTGCTTTCATTTCATTTTGCAATTATATCTGAAAATGAACCTGTGACATGTATTAACTCTCAAATTAATCCACTGACCACCTAATTTTTTTCCCTCGGCAAGAGTAATTTTCTTAGTCCTGCTTCCATCTTTGGATATTTTCAAAAGTCAGATTTCTATCACTTAGATGCAAAGCTAGCACCCTTAAATGTATTTTTAGTGTAACCAAGGACACATCTGCTGGACAACCAATTCGTTACTATGCACGTTGTAGCAAACCAAGTTCTACTTAAAGTTAAAACTGTACCATCCTTTACATTTTACAATATTATATTTTGATTTTATAGTCAAGATTTCTTTGAAACTTTTCTGGTAATTAGAAATATGCTATGTTTAAAGTGTTTGATACAATAAATAAGGACATATACTTTATTTAAAACAGGGGTTCCCAACCTGTGGGTGGCAACATTATAGGACACTTCATTTTAATTTTTTAAAAATTGGAGAGAATCTCCAATTATCAGAATTGATTGGGAAGGGACCCCTTTCAGATAACTGGACGTTTCTGAAAAAGGGGGTATATTTTAATCGATACTGTATGAATGTTGAAAATGAGGGGAAAAAAAAAAGAGTTTTCAATTAATCCAGTAGAAAGGCAGGGCTTTTTATGCTAAGCGTACCAACAAGTGCTTTCCAGGATGGCAGGATATTGCATGCCTCCTCAGAATCATTATTTTGCGAATTGTAACAAGTGCTTTAATAAACTCGCTTGAAATTTTTTGCTCAAATTCTTAAAGCGAATCGGTAATTCAAAGTTTGGATAATTGGAGCTCAGTTATATATGTTTATGTATAGCATATAATAAAAAAAGCTTGGAGTTTTTAAGTAACAGTTTATCAATTCAATTTTGAAATGCATAGTACTTTTGTCATTTATAAATCACAAAACAAGATACATGTTAGTGTATACGTATACACATACAGTAGTCTCCACTTAATGCAATTACTTAGACAATGACTTGGAAAACTAACCGATTAATATGAAATGTATCATGAAATCACTAAAATTCACATTTTAAATCAATTGCATTTTAAGATTTAACAGTAGTTTTTCAAAATAAAGTGAGGAAGCTCATCTTATATTTAGAATATTACCTGTAAAATATTAAAAACAAACATAATTTTTAAAAAATCATCAAATGTTGTCTAGAATTTTTCAGAAACTCCTTTATAAATTACTCATAGTTTTTTATGTCATCAGAATATTGCTGTAGTCTATGCAGGGGTTTATACAGATTACCATTTTACGGAGAACGAATCTACAGTTTTGGGCACGAAAAATTTCTTCAAATGCATTGATATTGATAAAAAGCACGAAATCGGTCAGGAATAGAGCTCCTAATCAGCCTAAACGTTGCAAATTAATATCAGAAGCACTGAAAAGGGAAATTTCAAGAATATTTAATGAATTGAAAAGACAACTGATATCGTTTACATTTTATTCAGTGTTTGAACACAATATGGACAGTTTAGGGGGGGTCATGAGGCCCATGACCCTCCCCTTTTATCTGCCACTGAGTTTACGTTTCAGCACTCAATGCATTTCTCATTTGAGCATTAGTAGAATCTGGCTAATCATCAAGTGGCACTCTTCATCTAACTCATTAATTTCATTATCAGTCTATTTTCCTATAATCAGAATTATCAAGTGCAATAAACAATACCTAAGTAAAACTCAAGGAAAATGAGGTTTTATATAAAAGAGTTTGGTTAATTTGTTCAGACTCAAACCAGGTTTCTGAAATTGTGTTCCCCGGAACCACAGGGTTCCATGAAGTTCCCTCAGGGGTTCCATGAAACTTATATGTTTTCATTCCACATCTTTCAAACTTGTCACTTAAAAAATCGATAAAAAGGCTTTCCCAAAATTAAAAACAAATTTCCTTTTATTTTCGTATACTAAACTAGCTGTTTTACCCATCAGGGTTAGTCACTATAGGAATAATTTATTTGTCGCCTGAAATTGTGCCTTTAAGATTCAACTTCGAAATTTTTCCAATATCAGGCATAAAGCACCTCTTTCTGACTTTTAAACAGTGATGTTCTCATCAATTTTTCTGAGGGTATACTCCTAGTAATCAGTTATGCATAATATGTGCATGGAGATCATATACTACATAACATGTCATTATATGAAAAATTTTGAAGCTTGTGGGTATACGCTATATGTCTAAAAAATGTTTGAGAGTATACGCCTATGGAGTATACCCAATGGGAACACCACTGCTTTTAAACACTTCAATTTCGAAAAAATTCTGGAAGAAGCAACTGACCCCTATCACCAAAGATAGTTTAAAAGTGATTTCAATGTTGAAAACCTTATGGAATGACACTTCAAATTCCCTTTCCTGCATCATTACCAAATATTGCCTAAATTACGATTTTTGAAGTAAATTTCAAATATTCTACTATTAATACTAGCCACTCTCCCAGTATCTATGGCAATTGAAAGCGCATTTTTAACATTAACGAGGACCAATTTAAGTCCATAAATACCATGGTCTATAATGAAGTCCATTTAATGATCAATTTAATGATAAATAGTTAATGGGACAGTCTCTTTGAGATAAGAACCTGGGCTCTCTCTCAAACAAAACCATACGCTACTGCAAACTATTAAAAAAAGCCGAGGGTTCTATGAAAAAATGAGCGTTTGAAAGGGTTACACTGATCAAAGAAATTAAGAAACGCTGTATAGACGAACAGGTGAATGCCGTTGACAGAAACATTTTTAAAGTTTACAGACAATTGTTATATTTGAAACAAATTTATGTATCACTAGTTACTACACTTTCATGATAAGCAACAAATGTTGGTTGCAAATTTCGAGTTTCCCCCAATTAATAATAACATGCTGGACTCATTGCGGAACTCTACTCACTTTCAACTTGATATTCTTGCAGTGGCCCACAATATAAGACTTGGGAGAAATACAGTGGTTTTTTGCAGAAAATTTTAAAGATATTATTTGAGTTTGCAAACAGTTCTAATGCTATCTTGCTCTGCTTGAGGTGGTGTGCTCTTAAGGCTGTGTTCTTAATTTCCAATGAAATTCATCGGCTTTAAAGAGCGAAACATGCAACTAAAAACAAGTAATTTCATTCGTTAATGGAGTTTTTTTACCAAAACAGCAAACAATATCAAGATATCCTAATCATTACATTACGCAAACAAATACAACTTAATTTAATAGTAGCACATTAAAACACCATAATTGAAATTACATTGGACAAGAGGTATTCTCACCTACCAGTCACAACATGTAGTGTAGCATATAAAACAAAAAAAGTCAGCAACAGCGTATGTAGATTTTAAAGTATACTAGCATACTCTTTTGCTGCCCATTTTGTAATTGATATTTCCATAATAAGGTTTGTTTGTTGCAGTAGTCTTCTGTTGTGTTACTTCACATTCAAAAAAAAAAAAAGATGTTGTCTTCTCAATTAAATAAGAGCTTATTTTTAGTGATGGTATAACTATGCATTTACTTTCTTTACCGGCTTTTAAGAAAGTTTACGTTGTCGGTATTACGTTGCAGAAATTTTGTCAATTTTCTCTTTATGGAGCTGCGTAAATTCTAATAAATGAGCGCATACACTGAGTTTTTTCACTCAAAAGTACCATCATTTCTTTCTAAACAAATATGAGCAACAAAATCTTCTTGATTCGAAAATAATAATAAACAATCGCAGCAAAAACCATTACAAACTTCTCTATTTTCGAACTCGAACGTGTGAAAAGTTGATAAATAACAGCGAAAATTTTTAGCCAATGAACATCATCCTTTGCGAATGTCCCAAACACGTGACCTATCTGCCCAGCTAAATTTCTTGGGCTGCTTGCGCTCTGTCTCGAGTGACTCGGGCCACTACTCTGGACAGCACTTGGGACATTCGGGCTCTTCGACCTGCTACTCTGAACGCTTTGGGACATGACCCGAGTGTCACGAGTGCCTCGTGCCGTTACTCTGAACGCACCCATTATCTCAATGATTTAAAATTTTTAACTGTTGCCATCTTATGTTTGTTAACAAATAAAATATTTGTAATTAATTCAAGCAAGGCTTTTAAAATAACTTTCAATTTTCGCTCTTTGCTTTGCTTTTGCAATAATTCAGACATTGGGATGGTCGTCAAGTTTTTGCAGCATGTGTAATTTTGCTTTCATTGGGAATATTGCTTCCTCGTCAAGCATGGGGAGGGATCAGAAAAAAAAAGAAAAATATAGAAGAAAGTTTCGTGATGGCCACAACATACTAGTTTTTCTTTGAAATGGAAAAAAATCTAAGCACTTAATCTTAAATCTCATGACGTGTTGTATAAATGATATTACATGTGTATTTAGTGAATCTATTAAATGACCAGAATATGTGAATAAAAAGTTTTAAAATATTACATCGGTGACGAATACAAAGTATGGCCAATGTGATTATTGTAAAAATAAAATATTTTGGATAAAAAAAAACAGCTGTTTGAAAGTTTCATTAAGTATCTTTCTAGATGCTGATTTTAGGTTACCAAAACACTAAAGAAGCATTTTTAAAACGGGACAAAGTTTGTATGAAGTTTCCAGAAACCAAATATTTTGAATAAAAGAAAACAGCTGTTTGAAAGTTTCATTAAGTATCTTCTTTGATGCTGAACTTTGGTTACAATAAAAAAAAAAGAAGCAATTTCAAAGGGGGACAATGTTGTCATGAAAAATAAAAATATTATATGGATTCATAACAAAATGGGGCGTATTATGTCATACAAAACCTTTTTCTCATTTTTTCTAATTGTGTAGTTTATTAATCTACCATCTTTCTAATTGCATACATTTGACCATTTTCTTCCTCACGAATTGATATTTCAATTTGCTCTTTCTTATTTCCAAGCATTCGAACTCAGCCCTAATAAGCAAATAACAAATGCAAGTTACATGAAATATACCACCAGCTCAGTCAATTGCAGCCGAGGACTGCTGTTTCGTGCTTATTAGCACTCATCAGTCCGGCATAGGAAGTGAATGAGCTGGAGGTGGAAAACCTCTTAAGGAAGCCAAGAGTGCCAAACAAACAAGCTATAGGGTGTAACTTACTGAATTTACCATGCCTTGCCTTTAATTTTCGAGTTGAATCGAACCATTGCTTCAGTCACTCGTCTGGTCTGTGCTTATTCCACATTAGCTACCAGTTTGTTTAGCACTCTCGGCTTCCTTAAGAGGTTTTCCACCTCCAGCTCATTCACTTCCTATGCCGGGCTGATGAGTGCTAAAAAAATAATCCACATTTTTCTTCCAAATGAATAATACCCATGCTTAACAATTTATGACCGGCGCAATCAGCAGAAAATGTTGTAAATAGATAACAACATGAAGTATAGTTGTATCGAAAGGAAGACTTTAAGGTATTTTCCTTTAAATATATATTTCGCTAGTACATTTCAGTTCAAAATACACTTTCAACATTTCACAGATCTTCATTTTTTATCACTTTGCCTATAACATTTTAGAAGGTTTCTATATTTTAGGAGAATCCATATTTTTGATTGCAATCTACATTATTACATTCAAACCCACCACCACAAATCTAAGTACGCTTCTGCTTCTGGGGTGAAGAAGATAAGACCAGAGAAATTTTATATTCTCCCAAAAAAAAGGGTTGTGAATTTTAGCTTTCAGAAACAACATATTTTGCTTTCTAATAATTGTAGAGATTAAATATGTAAATTGTACTTACAGAACTAGGAAACACATTTAATCCCGTATATGCATAACAAAAAGCATACTTTAGAATTTTTATTTTTACTTCCTTTTACAAAAAAAGGAAGTATTGTATTCGCAAAAAAATTTTCACTCAAAAATCGACCTTAATTTCCATTTTGCTCACCCCCGAACGATTGTTGAGGTTTTTTTTTTTTTTTTCGACCCGACCACCCGTACATATGTACCTAAGAACGCATAGACGCCTGAACTATCCATTTTGACGGTTTCCCGAGTTAATTATAACGAGTTTTCTCATGACGTCTGTATGTACGTATGTATGTGCGTATGTGCGTATGTGTGTATGTGTATATGTATGTCGCATAACTCAAGAGCGGTATGTCCTAGAAAGTTGAAATTTGGAAACTCCTAGTGGGCTCTAGTTGTACAACTCCCCTTTAGGTTGCATTCGGGTATTTCTAAAGGGGTCTTTTGCACCTTTTTGGGGGGAAATCATTGTTAATTTCGATGCAAACTCAAGTTGTGTTATAATTTGGCGGACACTTGGCGAGATATATCGCCAATCTTTTGGTCGCCAAGTTTTGTCGCCAACTTAGCGAGAAATTAGGCGGATTTTTTTTTTTTTTTTTTTTTTTTTTTTTTTAATTTTGTTTCAATTTGGCCATTGTTGGTGATATTTAGAGAGTTAACTTTTGAATCACATTAAAATTTCAATAATGGGGAAATAACATCAAATTGATGTAAAAGGAAGTCATGTGATGCACACATCAGCTCGTTTATTCCAACTTAGATTATTAGACTAAAAAAAGCAAAAGTTTCATACTTCATGGACTTTCCAAGCTGCGAAAATAAGCTGCAAATTTCTTTAAAATTTTCTTTAAAATACGTATAATTAGTGTTTGAGTTCAGAATTTGTTCCCAGTAAATTTAGGATTTTGAGTGAAATAGGAATAGTTTATTGGTCAATCATCTATTTTTCAATAATTTCTGAAGAGCAATATAAAAATTAATAAACAATATTTTTTGTTTCGATTGCAATTATTAAACAAAGAAAAAAAAACAATTCTTTTAAACATTTTAAACTCATGTGAGCACTCCATAATATGTTTTTCATATTTTGTTTTTTCAAATGCAGAGTCTGGCACATTAACCTCACGTATTTGGAGAGGGCGCTGTGTGAGTTGTGGTGAAAATACGGTGGAGAAACCGGTATCGACATGTAGCAGAATATGTTCCATTTACATTAGTAGCAACGGCATGGCGCGGTAAGCATCATCATGTGTCGAAATGGTGGGTTTTTTTTATTACTACTCAGCAAATATTTCGCATTCAGTCCTAACTTGGCCGACATCAACTTGTTCGGCTGAAAAAAGTATTCACGTTGTGAAGGTCGCACTGTAAAAAATTATGTAACCTTTTTTGAAAACCTTACTCCATAAAATCGGTGGCAGCATAGGTATATAACAAAACAATAGTCAACAATGAGCGCTATCTACTGGAGTTTAGGGTTCATCCACTGGAGTTAGGGTTAAAATTTCAACTATCAAAATATCACCAAACAGGCAATGGCTTCGTTCAAATGTAGAAGCAATTTCCACCCGTCATACCTTGAAGGAGGATTTTCTAGTAAGAGAAGAAAAAAACTACAATTAAAACAATGCTACTCAACGCATGTACATAGTTAAGACGTCATTTAAATTAAAATTTATAGAAGTAAACATCTTCTGGATCATTTTCTCGTAGGAAATTCTTTGTTCTCTTGAAAAGGTTTTTTCTATTCAAAGTAGATCAGAAATTGTACGAATTCCTCAAATAATGAGGTTAAGCCGCGACTCCACATCACCGGAAAGTCGTCGGAAACGGACAACGGAAACAGAAAAACCTTCCCACTTCCGGTTGTTTCCTTTTCCGAGCGGCAGAAACACGACGGAATCGAGAGTTGAAACATTTTTAACTTTTTCTGTTTCTGGCAACGGAATCCGCTTCGCAACAGCCAATAGGAACTCTTCACATTGTCAACAACGTTTTTCTTCAGCAATATCGACGGCAAGTGGATCCATGAAGACAGAGCCGTGTCCAAGGGGAGGGTTTTAGGGGTTAAACCCCTCTCATTGAAAAAAAAAAGTATGTCAAATGAAGAAAACGATTGATTTAAATTAACTTTAATGTGAAAGCATGGTTTAACGCCCCCCCCCCTTTCTCTCTGAAGTTTTTCTGTAATTTTAACTCAGTAATTCTGTATTTTTTCCCCTCTAATTCAACTCAGTTGGACCTAAACGCTTGCATTTCTTTCTCTTATAACTTAAAAAATTTTGCATAACATTCAAATGTTATGTAATTTACAACTGTTAAAGCTTTGCCGACTGAAATAATATTTTGGAAAAACAGTGGTGGTAGAACCGTTGAATTATCTACCGATACAAAGCATTAATATTACTTATTGTAAGGAGGTAATGATGAATTTGGCAATTGTTGCAGCTATGAAGGTGTATTAGTGATGGTGTTTAGTAATGTAATTTTGCATCTACAATAAGCTCGTTCTGAGCATTATTTCAGAACATAAAATCTGATATGCATTCTCTTACATAAAAAGAATTCGTTTAGAGTTTTAAACACTTGTTGCAATAAACCGCACAGTTAACAGATTTAATTAAAAAGAAACAAGCAAGGTTTTATAAAAGTGAACCTGTAAAATGAAGGAATACTTTGGTCACTTGAGCAATCAGAATTATTCTGCTAGGGGAAGAGGGGGGGAGTACAGCAGTACTTACAGGTGCATAAACGCCATACTGGGGTCGATAATTTGTGGTAAAACTATGAAGGTTGTGAGGGATTGAATCCCCCTCCCCCAGGTAAGATTAAAACCCCTCCCTTTATGAAAATCTGGACACGGGCCTGCATGAAGATACATTTAGAAGTATTTTTAGAAGAGGTCAGGAAATATCCTTGCCTCTTCGATAAATAAAAAAAGGAAAGATTATAAAGATGTAAAAATGAAGAAGAGTTTGTGGCCTGTCATCGGCTCCAAATTCAATTTGAGTGGGTAAGTCGAACATTTTTAGTCGCTGTATTTGAATGGTATAAACTATGCGTTTGCAATCAACAATCAACTGCAACAAATTAAATTTTTGCAGGTCCTGTAGCAGAAACAAAGTGAACAGTTCAAAGGGACCGGTTTACTAAAGAAAAAGAAAAGTCAGGGACAAGTTTGGGTATAGGAAAGGGAACCCTTGCAGTCTATGTTCCCAAATGGTTCCTGTACCAACAAATGCAATCTATTCTGAATGTGTGTTCATCAGAAAATACAAGAATAGTTATTTTATGCAGGATTTGGAAATATATCTTTCATTCCTTCATTTAGCCTAACAAATACATTGATAGCTTTTTTTTTCTGCATATAAAATTAAATTTTGTTTCACTTATCTAAATTTTTAATCAACTTTGATCTGTAATTTTCGAATTTAACGATTTAAAAATTGAAAGTTACTATTGCAGGGTGCTGGATCTAGGGGAGAGCAAGCGAGGCAGCAAACGCACCCTATTTTTTGTGTTGGAGGTTTTTATTCTAGTTAAAATTTGATATTAAATCTTGTTGGGAAATGTGTAAGTGCAGTGGTTTCAATGTTTTGACCCACCTTGTAAAAATTATGTATTGAGTACTGCCACTCCGTTTGATCCTCACTACCTAAAATGTTGCTAATTTGGAAAGGTTAATTTGTAAAACGCAGGCCAATCATTTAAGGGCACTTGAGAAGATAATTGTCCCTAAATTACGGGCTTTGTGAAGTCAATGCATCTATATGAGTGGATATGGTTTTTGTTTATCCAAGAGCAGAGCTGTTATATTAAGAAAATGTAAACTCATCATTGCAAAATCTTTTTTCTTTCTTCGATCCATCTTTCCCGCTAAATACACAAAATTAAAGTGAATGTCTAGAATCCTTCACCAGATGGCGCTCCAAGATTCCGCGTAAGAATTTCCGGCCAGTTGAACGGAAATACAACGGAACGGAAAATCGTACGTTTTCCGTTTCAGTTTCCGTTTTCGTTTTTCCGGTGATGTGGAGTCGCGGCTTTAAATTGAAAAAGTAACTTTTGATTAATTTTCCCATAATAATCGAAAAGGTGCTATTTTTTTTTAATTTGGAGTATGTAATTTAAGTATCCCCCCCCCCTCCAAATAACAGCATTTGCACAATATCTTCTGCCTAATCTTATTAATTAATCTAAATCTGTCTGAAATTTTTAAGTTTTGTTCGTGAAATAAATTTTTTACTTCAAAAGAGGAGAAAGTAATCGGATTCTAATTTCATTTAAGGAATAATCAATCAAGTAGCAAAGAAAAATTTTCAAGGTAGAAAACGACATTGAATTTCAATAAAGGCAATCAATTTTCTTTTCTTGAAACGCGCTTCCGCAAACATTTAATTTTTGCATTTAGTAATGCATTTAAGCACTGACAAAAAAGAGAGAGAGAGGTAGGTGAAGAGTGGATAGAGTGAGACACGAAAATTCAGATACATTTTTATCATTAAAAATCGCCGAAATTAAATTATTTTAAATCGCTGATGGACAATATTTGTCACTGCAATGGGTATTAAAAAAGTGGATCTAGAAAAAACTACGAATTCACAAAAACGAGGGGAAAAAATTAAAACAAAATGCAATTTATCTCACTATTCCCACTGACTGGGGGAGCAGGAGACGCATAGTTTTTGAATTAGAGAACTTTGAAATAATCTAAATTTACCTGGAAAAAATATGAATGATTATTTCCGTTTGGTTTTGTTATAAGCTATTGCCTCTGGCAAGGTGAATTTCATGTCGTAGTAGCGACATCTAACACGTATTTGTTTGGGACTAAGATAAAATGACTTAGATCATTTTAGATTCGTAATTTAATTTAACAACGTCCCGCTCGCTCCCGTGAAAATACCGTACTGGGGTTTCGACCTTCATTTCTCGTTTCCGTGGTAGTGCCGTGCTGGGGTGTGCAATATTAACGCGACGAAACTATTAAAACAAATTCATTTATTTTTCCCGGAATACATTTTATTTCTCTCTTTATACACTAGATGGCAGCATCAGTCCATTTTAAATGTAAATGCAGATTTTAAATGTAATTGCAGAGATGAAGAAAGGAAATTTTGTATTAACTTACCAGATTGTGAGGTTGGTCTCTGTATCTCAAGCTTTGAAATTTACCACACAAGAAAAATTTACTTATCTTTACTTATATTACACAAAATATTAATGAAATTCTTTTTTAATATATAAAAGACGAATTCCTTAAATTTTCGCTGCTTGCTTGGGCTTGCTTGTTGACTTTTCATAAAATTTTTATTTTTTTTAAAATTTCAATCTAAAAAATATTGAAAATGAAAAAATGAATGCACATGTTGTTCATACACTTATTTTTATATCATTTTCTTAAACAAAAAATAGAAACTTATATGACCGTTTTCTTGAAAATTATCCGATCGTTAAGGGGTTAAGGTGTCATCTTGTGATGCAGCAACAGATAAGGATGGAATGCTTTCACTGTAGTTTTTGTCTATTACTGGTACAGCAACTTTCCTGTCTGTTTCAGAAAATCTTCGAACTATCTTATCCGACTTCTTTCTCCAGGCATGTTGAAGTTTTGAAATGTGGAAAAATATGATTACATTTAGCATATTGCAATGAAAAAATGAACAATAATTGAAATGGAAAAAGTACGAAATGGAAATATTTGTGTGATAGTATTTAGCAATAAAAGTAATAATTTCATTCAAGCATCCTTATTTTGTTGATGCTGAGCTTTCAAACTTATTTTTTTACTATTGCCACCGACAGACTAGTTGTATTTAAATGTAATTCAATGTACAATTTCTCTACTTTTAATTTAAAAGTAACATGGTAGCAGTGAATAACGAATTAATGGTGTATCACTCTTTCTGTCTCAATCTAATTTCATTGCAAAATATTAAATTAGTGGCTGCCATTCTCAGACAAAGCACATTAACGATTTCATTCTACTACGAAAATGAACCTGAGTTAGAAGGCTAGCAGTTTAATATTAATAACGCTAGCCTGTAAAGTTTATCTAACAGTTCAGAAATAGTGTAACAAACAATGGAGATATTTTACTTCGATGGGTTCAAACTATGATGACATAGCTATTTTTCTTACATGATATTTTAAAGAAAGTAATCTTTTTTCTATAACATTACTCACAGTATGACGATCTGACTTTTTAAAAGTTTTACCAGGCTAGAAAAATCCAAACAGAAAATATATTGCTGTTGTCTCCCTGTCTCACTGCACCCACTTTTCCCCTAACTCCCTATCCCCCCACCCTTTGCCACACCTTGAAATATCTAAAATGATACTATAGTCAATGGTTGTTATTTATATCTTGGGTATTGGATTTATTTCCCGAACAAATTGCATTGAAAGTATTTTACCTTTATTACCGATGATATTTTACGCTAAGTTAATGCGTAAATTGCGTAAGAAGTATTAATTGTACCAAACATCAATAAACAATAAAAACCAAATGTATGAAATTTAATTACCTTCAGTGTTGGACCCGGGTTTTACTTAAAACCAGTAACCTACAGTCGGTTGGGGGAAGTGAGTCCCTGGGGTGAGTAGGCTACCCTCCTAAAACTGCAAGTTAGATACTGTAGTCTTTTTAAACAAAACAATTTCAAACTTATAACGTCAGAGCACAAAACACCTTTCTTCTAACAATGACAGCATCATTATAAAAAATTATTTATGAAATTATCTATATTAACAGTCCAATCCCGAGTTTTTAATTTTATTCAATTTAAAAATACATGAGTGAATGGGATTGCCCGCTGAGCTTCACTACCCTGCTTTCTCCAACTACACCATAGTTGGCATAACAATGTACTAAAAAAACATGAACGTACAGCTACAGGGTTCCAGCAAAGGACTCCCTGGTTTCAAAATTAAATATCTCGAAAACAAAGGACGATATTGGAATAATATAAACGGTATGTTTATTGTGTTTGTGAAAGTCATAAAAATCATATACAGGAACTTGTAAATTAGTTTTAAAAAGTTCCAACAGGTGGCGCTGCACGCTGTAATTGCAAAAGAAATCTCCATTAATAGTGCTGCGAAGAGGTTGGACGATAATTTCTAACGTATATGTAAGCATATCTGAGAGACTAAACTACTGCTGAAACAACAAACCTCTTCACAGCACTACTTATGGAGACTTCTATTGCAATTACATTGTGCAACGCCACCTGTTGACAGTTTTTAAAACTAATTTCCAAGTTTCTGTATATGATTTTTATAGGTTTCACAATAAACATATCGTTTATTTTAATTCAATATCGTCCCTTGTTTTCGAGATATTTAATTTTGAAGCCATGGAGTCCTTTGCTGGACACCCTGTAAGTGTACTTTTTTAGAGACGTAATAAAGATCTAAAAGATTATTTGTGTTCACGGAATTCAAGTAAAATGTTACAGAATTTTTCAATGGAATAGTTAAAAACCAACAACGTGAGGGCATAAAAGATTACTTCCGACGATTATTACATCATTAGGGACGTTAAGAAGAGATAAAATGGAGGGAGAGAAGACTTTTATTCTTGAAGGAAAGACCCCCAAGTCACGTGATAGATTTTAAAGAAAAGCATTAGAAGAAATCAGGTTTCATTCGCTACTTTCACGCAAAACATGTCAGCCATTCGTCGTTGTTGAGTCACGTGACTTGAGCTCTTTGCCCAAGCTTTTGCTTAGCCAATGATGGACTTCCTCCCTCCATTTTAATTCCTGCTCTAAGGTTAGGGGCTGTCCATAAATGATGTCTCGCTTTGAGGGGAAGGGGAGGTTCATGAAATTACTATTTTATAACAAGGGGGAGGGAGGGGTGGTAAGTGTGACATTATTTTTTTCCCCTCAGAATGTGTTTGTAAAAAATATCGTGGCATAGGAAAAAAAGGGAGAGGGTATAGCAAAGTGTGACATTTTGTGAAAATAAGAGGGAGGAGGGGGTCAAAAATGTTGAAAAAAAATGTGACATCATTTCTCTCTCTCTCTCTCTCTCTGGAAAGCTCGCTTTAACGGACGCTCACAGTGATATTTGTTAAAGGAAGCGAGCGGGGGGGGGGGGGGGGGGGGGGGGGAGCGCTGATAGCAGACTTTCAATAGAGTTAAGTTTAAAGATATTTGTGTGTATGCGGTATTGAGCGTTGAACGTCGTTACCCTACTTTCCCCTAGTACAGTTGCTCATGCGTACACTGTTAATAAAAATCCTGAAATTTTACGATAAAAGTTACTGGCATCCATCTTGACAGTAACTTTTATCTGTAGAGATAAAAGTTACATATTAATAAAGGAAAGTTAAAAAATGCTAGCCGCAGGTTCGATTTCGGGTCCTTTCGGATTGGCGGGTGGCTTTGCTGCCCACCTTACGAGTTTGGACACATCGGCTGTCGCGCAGAAGTCACGTGTTGTATCAATTGGCGCTGAAATTGTTTTTTTTTTTTTTTTTTTGATAAAATTTACTGTAAATTTTTTTCTGTACTCTAAACACTCCATTTTACAGTAATATTTACCATAAAAGTTTCCTGAATTTTTAACAGTGTATTCTGAGTTTAAATTTTGATAAACGTATCTGCTTCTGTCCCCATAAGCTAGCCATTAGCTTATAGAAGCATGCAACAAAATTAAGCATTAAGCTTTAATTTGGAAAAAAAGGAGGTCTGCAAATTGAGTTAAATGAATAAAAAAAAACACATTATTGCTATTTTTATAAAATTCCACATATGTATCATATTGTATACTTGTGTAAGTTACACTAAGGCAAAAGAATAAAGCACATTAAAAGTAAATTTTGCGTTTATGAAACTATTTTCTTCAGTTGAGAAAGCCTGTGCTCTTAAATTTTATTGTCTACGGTTTAAAGTTCACCGTTATAGCATAGTGCTCCAAATGCAATAGATCCATCAAATGGTTTGAAATTTCAGACGGAAAGGTTACTTCCTTCAGCCTTCTCAGAATTGTTTTTCAAACTAATCTTTGGAATAAATCTGAAGAGCTCTTACGGGGACAAAATATTCGCTTTTTCGGAACGCAATCTTTCTGAAGTCTTGGATTTTCTAAGGAGCTTTTAATACCAGGTTGATTTGTTGCACTTATAAAATGTAAGACCAATACCCTACGAGAAAAACAATACAACAGTTATTTTATTATGCGATTATTTTTTAAAACATTAAAATGTGTATCTAGAATTATGCTTCATATTTCTAAAAGCAATATCAAAAATGCATTTATGTGAGTAGTTAAATTCAATGCGTTAGCAAGGTTGGTTTAGTTCACTCAAAAACAGAAAAAAAAAGTAGGAAATATTTTTTTTATAGACTCACAGATTTGTTCCTACACCATATTTCAATAACGGCAACAAACAATGCATATTATTTTGAAAATAATAGATTTCTCTTCAAGGACGTTCACATTAACATTCATCCGCTGCTATGGCAACCACCTTTTTTATCAACTTCGTGATGAAATAGCATAAGGCCGTGGTGGCCTGATCGGTAACGCATTGGACTTGGGGCCGGAGAGTCTCGGGTTCGATCGTCGCTGGTCGAAGATCCACCGTCATCATTAATGGTGACTGGGCGACGTTAAATATGCTCGTGGTCACAAAGTCCTCCAAGTGAAACGATACCTCTGGGGGTACCAGACCAGAAAGCTATTCGGCTCCTGGCCTGGTCCTAAATTCTCAAACTGTCCATACACTGTAAAAAATCTCTAAAAACTCTCTGAATATACAAAAAAGCTTTCCGTAATAAACAGATTCGTACGCCCTCAGCAGTTTTCTGCTCTTATCAAATACCTTTCCCGTTTAACAAGAAAGTAAGAGTCGACGCCTGCGCAGCTCACACGGCAATTTTATAGTCCAGCACCAAATCCAAACTGAAACTCGTGAAAGCACGCAATGAAAACAAGTGCTGACTCATGTGCGAAGTAACACTCATCAAGGGGATTAGTAGAAGTTTTCTTCCTCGCATGAATTCACTGAAGATAATTTTAAAGTCTTATGTTTTCTTGCTAATGTATCGTCATGAGATTGAATTTGAAGCTATGTCACTTATTTTTAAGTACGAAGTGCAACTTCGCGACGCATGCTCGCGGAAGGAATACAAACTGAAATTAAAAACCAAATAACTGCCGAGAGGACGCCATGTAAATTCGTTGCGTCGCATAACTTGTGTAGGTAATTTACTTTTTTCTTGGATACTTTTCTTCTTTCTACCAAATGGGTAATTTTTGTAGGCAGAATTTTATTCTGTCATAAAAATCACCTTTTTGGTGACCAAAGCCTGCAAAAGACCACCACCGACGAATAGGTAAGTCGCTTTGCAACTCTATTACTTTAAAGTGATTTAGTTCATATAAATCTCGTTAAAAAAACTATTTTCCTCAGTATCATTTTTTCGTTGTGAACTATTGCAATTTGAAAATATTTTACATTACATAGAACACATATTTAAAGTGCAAGTGTGTCTAGTTTTATTCTGTAAAATTTATGAATTGAAGATTATAAAAAACTTTAAATAAGTGTTATTGTGTACTTTGTTTTTATGTGTCAATCTCAGTTAATATTTGGCTGAACATTTATGCATCGAGCATTACGAATTAAATGTTATAATATGCAAATTGTCAGGTTTGATAGTTCGTCTTTAAGGTTGCATGTTTTCATTCTCTTGTAAACAGTGTAGCTAGATTGTATGAAGTAAAAAAAAAATTATCTCTTGTAATTAGGAACATAGTGCTTCAGTATTATCTAAATGACGATATCTCTTTAAATATTTGCATTAGCGAAACGCTTTAAATTAGTTAAATGTGTATTAATTTCTTTAACAAATCGATTCATATATGTATTTAAAAGTGTCTTCATTTTTTTCGTTTTACGAGCCTCAATTTTACCAAAAGCAAAAAAAAAAATAAAGACTTAATAAAATAAATAATTTTGTATTTTTACACCATATTAAAGTATTTGACTTATAATTTATATGATACTTTGATTTCTAATGTATATGATACTTTGATTTATAATTTATATTATACATAAAATATTATTTATCTCAGCAGAGCTTCATTAGTACGATTTATTTTAGTTGCAATGTACCTGCCCTTAAGGGAAAGAAGCTGCAAATATAACAAACAAGAATTTTTTCTCAATAATATATTTTTGTATATATACGAAATACACAAGCAATGTGAATAGCAATGAGAAAAAGAAAATTAAAAGTAGCAATTATTCGAATAAAGTTGAAAGGTTGAATTCGGAGCTCATCAGCCGTGGAAGATTCGATAAATATGGTCAAAAGACCAAAAGATATTAAACTACTTACTAAATAGAGAGTGTTTAAGCTCTAATACATGCATTACATTGGGCCAAACGCACCATGTGCTAAACTATATGCAATAAACAAGAACTTAAACCTAAAATTAAAAGTAGGGTTTTTTTACCTCGGCTAAATTAAGAAACAAGTCCCTATAATTTGTCTTCCTCAGGACAGTACCTACTGCATGCATACTAGTTTAATGTAGGACAGTCAGGAGGAATGAGTCAGTGGCAAAAATGGAACAGCTGCATTTACATGCCAAAATAAAAAGTAATATTATTTCATGTCATTGTTTTAAAAGTGATCATTTTTAAAAAACTATGTTATTAATATACAATGTACATATGGGGAGAAGACGAGGGGCGTTCACCACGCAGACTGTGCCATTGACATTTTCAGGGGGTTGCTTTTTTAAGGGGGGGGGCACTTTATAGCATTTTATGCGTGCACCATCACTCTTATGGGGGGGGGGGGGGGGGATTCTCGTATATATGAAATGGAATAATCATGTAATAGAGTTTAATGTTTTAATAAATAAAATATATATTGCATTTTGCGCACACTGTAAAAATAAAATCAGTAACCTACTTTGAATAAGTATTTATATTCGTGATGAGCTGGAAAAGGGCAAGAACAGAAGAATCAACCCGAATGGTTCCAGCAGGGGGACTTGGTGTCATATTTAAATTCACCAATTTCTCTGTTGGTACTTTTCGGTACACTTTGTTCGTCAGAGAAATTGACTTGAGGTGAACGAATTCCGGAACGCGAAGGGTAGGTAAGTCCTGTCAAATTTTATCCGAAGATAAAATCTATCAAGTTTGATACAAGATATGTTTTTAAGTTCTGCATTAAAAATACAATAAGTTGATAGTTTTGTCCATAGACTAATAATAAGAGTAGACCGAGCTATGGCAACCCTTTTGCTGCTCATAAACCAAGCCATGTGACAGGTGGATATCCTAGCAACAGCGGTCGTTGATCGTAGCAGACGATCAACGCTCGCGAGAAATAAAAAAAAAAAATAGAATTGGTGGAATACGGAAGAATGATCCTTTATGGAGTCCGATTTGTAAATTTGTTATTCCAAGTTGTAAATATTTTGTTAATATAGTGAGTTTTTCGTTTAGATAGTACTTTGCATTTTCTTTAATCAATTTCAATAACTCTTTAAGCAATTAAAGATGCAAGCGCCCAAAAAGAATCAGCAAACGGTAAGATTTTTACCTAAAATTTCAATTTAAGATACCAATTAGTACATTTTTGCGTTAAAGCAAAACGTTTACGCCATTACGTTCACGCCAATGCTGACGTAGCAGTTCCAAATGAAATAAAAGTTACTGAAAACTGTGATCAAAAACTAATGCCAAAATAATGCATAACTAAAAGAAAAACAGTTCAATCTCTGCACCTGGAAAAAAAATTATAATGAAAATACATTACGTCTTAAAATACATGTCGAGTGCCAAACTATAGATAATGTTGCCATCTAGCAACCATCCCGCCAAAGTTTTCGCCAAGCCTTCCACTAGTCACATGATGTATCCATGAACCAATTTTTTCATCAGCAAGTCTGGGAAAGCTCGGTCTACTCTTATTATTAGTCTATGGTTTTGTCTTGAAAATATTGAGAGAAAAACTGAAGTTTAAGATTGTTTAACAAACAATCCCCACTTTTCAGTAGGTACCCCCCTCCAATTCCCCGACGATTTCGTGATTAGGAATGAAACTACTAGATTATTTCATAATTTTTCAAAAATTTATAACTGTGCATATGTTATGCTGTTAACCATGCTATTTGTCATTAGAAATTCAAAAAAAAAAAAAAAAAAAAATCCAAGAATGATTCTAAAATTGCGTGTATTATTGCTCTTAGATATGAAAGAATTGAAACTGATATGGTATGCAATACTATAATAAAGAATTATATTTTAGAAAAAATCACGGAAAAAGGATTCCGAAATTCTCGGAAACGTTTTTGAAAATTGTTTGGAGAATTCCGAAATACTCGGAAACGTTTTTGAAAATTGTTTGGAGAATTCCGAAATACTCGGAAACGTTTTCGAAACTTTCATGAACCACAGCTGCACAGAATACTCAGAAACATTTCTGGAAATTACGGAAAGAGGATTCCGAAATACTCAGAAACGTTTCTGAAAATTACAGAAAGAGGATTCCGAAATACTCAGACACGTTTCTGGACATTACAGAAAGAGGATTCCGAAATACTCAGAAACGTTTCTGAAAATTACAGAAAGAGGATTCCGAAATACTCAGACACGTTTCTGGACATTACAGAAAGAGGATTCCGAAATACTCAGAAACGTTTCTGAAAATTACAGAAAGAGGATTCCGAAATACTCAGACACGTTTCTGGACATTACAGAAACAGGATTCCGAAATACTCAGAAACGTTTTTGAAACTTTCATGAACCACAGCTGCACGATATACTCAGAAACGTTTCCGGATTTTTTTACAATGTAGATGGCAGCACCGTCTTCTAAAGGCAAGGCGCCTGGCACGCAGTCCTTCATAGTTTGAGGGCCAGAGGTCCTTTTGATAGTTGATAGTTGAAATAGCATAAAACAATTCCATGAACAATTTAGAAATCCACTTGAGGACAAGTACTGCTTGATTCAAGCATACTAAACTTCACGTAGATGGGGAGGGTCAAAAGGGGTAGGTAGGCTCTCAACACAATCTTCTAAAGCAGAGGTTCCCAACCGGTGGTTCGCGAACCCCCAGGGGTTCGCGAGGTGCAGGAAAGGGGTTCGCGAAAATTTCGGTGCAATGGCGGATTTTTCCTAGTTTGGTAAAAAATTATAAAATATTCAATTTGCACACATAGTTACTAAATTTTTTTTTAATTTGAAAACGCGCCAGACTCTTGCATTAAGCTCAAAAAAAAAAAAAAAAAATCTTTCAGCGGTTTTATAATCTTGGTTAAAAAGAAATTTTCTCATTTTTTTTTCGATAGACAACAAAAAGAGATATCCTTCCTTCTTTATTGCGAGGCGCCATGCAGAAACGTTGTATTAAGCTGTGGCGGGGATCACGATGACCTTAAAAAGGCGCCATCGCGTGGAGTCAATCAAACAATATACATAATATACATATGTCGAAAAAAATAAAGAATTCTCAAACAATGCATCATAGGGGTATTATTTCTAATCTGGTTGAAATATAACTCGGGAATTTCCGTCGAATTCAGTCACCGAATAGCAGACATGACAGCAAAAGGCTCCAAACTTAAAATTTATTACTGGATTTTACCCATCTGTTCGTTTTCAAAAATATATAACATCAGCATGCTCATAGTTCTGGGGAAATAGTTGTTAACAGACGTATTTAGAGATACTTTAGAGATGCTTGAAAACAAGTGATTTTGTTTGCAATTGGTTTTGCTACGTGAACTTGCTACTCTGTTTGTGAAGTTATAATCGTGTTGGTAATTTTTATGATTTAATAACTTTCTGCTATTATGGATCGATGGTTAAAAACTGGTAGTTTGGTTGAGCGACAAATGGACAAGCAGTCAACCGATCAACCCTCAACATCAGCAGTAACTTTCGAATCAACACAGGATATTGAAATAGATAGCTGTAAAGAACTGCCGCCTCCCCCGACTAAACAGAAAAGTGAACTAGGGGAGAAAAAAGCGAAAATATGACAGTGACTATTTACAAATGGGCTTTTATTTTACTGGAGAAGAGTCTGAACCTAGACCGCTTTGTCTTCTCTGCAACGAAGTTCTAGCGAACAGCAGTTTGAAACCGTCACTTCTGAGAAGACACCTCAAAACAAAGCATCCGACACACAAGGACAAACCTATCGAATATTTTAAAAGAAAATTGGAATATAATAAAAAGTGTAGCGTCTCTACGTTCCTGTTAGAATCCAACGAAGATAGTAAAATGGCCCTTGAAGCTTCATATCGAGTTAGTTATAGAATTGCAAGATCTGGACAGCCACATACAATTGCAGAAAATTTAATTGGACCGTGTGCTAAAGATATTGCTAAGTGTATGCTGGGAGAAAAGTCAGCAAAAAAAAAATTGACCTGGTTCCGCTATCAAACAACACAGTATCACGCAGAATTACTGATTTGGCAAGTAATGTGGAGAAAGAACTTGTGAATAGAATAAAAGAGAATAATTTTGCGATCCAGCTTGATGAGTCGGCTGATGTAGCAAACGCTGCAATATTACTTGTCTATGTTAGGTATATTTTTAACGATACAATTAAAGAAGATGTACTATTTGCAAAACCTTTGAAAACCAACATAACTGGAAAAGCAATTTTCGAACTGGTCAACAGTTACTTTGAAGAAAATGGAATAGATTGGTCTTTGTGTGTGATGGGTGTGTGCACGGATGGTGCAAAATCAATGACAGGAAAATTTGTTGGCTTTGTGGTGCGAGTAAAGAAGATCAACGAGAAAATTGAATGGACTCATTGCTGCATTCATAGACAAGCATTAGCATGTAAGCGTATTCCCGCAGAATTATCCGCTACTTTGAATGATGCGGTAAAAATTGTAAATTTCATAAAATCACGTGGCACAAACTGCCGTCTATTTCACGCGCTTTGTGAGGAATTGAGAAGCCTTCATGTTACTTTACTTCTTCACACAGAAGTTAGATGGCTTTCCCGTGGCAAAATTTTGACACGCTTATTTGAATTGAAGTCAGAAGTCCAAGCATTTTTTGTTGATCATCCATTTCACTTGTCCACTTGCATATTCGATCCTCTTTGGATGCAAAGGCTTGCATATTTAGCTGACATCTTTTCAAAATTAAATGAATTAAATCTATCCTTGCAAGGTGCAGTTGTTAATATTTTCGTTGTATATGATAAAATTGAAGCTATGGTAAAAAAATTGAATTTCTGGATCCAATGCATGGAAATGGGTGAGTTTTCTTGTTTCACTTCTCTTAGTAGTTTTTTATCAGAAAACTCAATGAAACTTGATGAAAGCGTTAAAAGAAATGTATGTGATCATCTGCAACATCTTGAACTAACTTTTGACGAGTATTTTCCTAATAGGCGTAACGTCCCTCTCTCAAACAACTGGATACGCAATCCTTTTGAAGGAAATCCATGCTTAGAGAACACCCTGACATTACCTGAAAAGGAAATGCTCATCGAGTTATCCTGTGATAATTCATTGAAAACTACCTTTAAAGAGCTCTCGTTAGTTGACTTCTGGCTCAGTGTAAGAAATGACTATACCGTTTTGTCCAAAAAAGCAATTCGAATTTTATTACCATTTTGTACAACATATCTGTGCGAGAAAGGATTTTCCTCCTATACTTATCTCAAAGATAAATACCGAAGCAGATTGGATGCAGAGCCTGATTTAAGACTCAAACTGTCAGACATTGAACCAAACTTTTTCAGTTTCTTTGTTTCGGCAAACAGCCACAAATATCGCATTAAGGATTTTTTCCCCAATTTAAAGTATGCTTAAAAAAAATAGTTGGTTTATAAAACTTCTTGTTTATAATTTTTCTTGTAGATGTAGTTTTAACTTTTTATTAATGTTTGCACTTAATGATATTTTACAATTATATTTTTGTTTATTGCAATCAAATGCTGCAAAAAATGGAAAGCAAACATGCTGTTTTTTTATTGTTTCTTACATGTTACTAATTTCAACATCAGGGGGTTCGCGAACTTTTTTGCCTGTTCCAAGGGGTTCGCAAAGAGAAAAAGGTTGGGAACCGCTGTTCTAAAGTAAAAGAACAATGTTTTTAAATGTCATTTTTCTGAGGTGTCCCACCCCATACTTCCGGTTAAAGGTTGACAAACATTATAAAAAAAAAAAAAAATGTCACGGTGAAAGAAACAATCATTAACAATTTTGAAATATCTACCACTCAAAAAATGGCATCATAAATAATTTTCCACTCTATAAGAACATCGCGTGGATTCACCCTAAAAGTTTTGCAGATTGGTTCGAGTCGTGTGAAAAATATTTAGGATATACTTGTCTTTCACTTTTTGATGTCCTCTCGATGTACCTTCACAGTAATGGCCGAGCTTAGAATTTGAAGGAATTCCCTTGAATAATTGAAAATCTCTCTCCCCGCCCCCCTCCTCCACCTCTAACGTCATTCTTTAACAAAAATAATTACATTCACTTTAAAGAACCTTTAAAAAAAATCTGCAACTTTCCATATTCCGCCAAATGAATAAAAAAAGACATCAAATTACATTAATGTAATGTTAAAATGCAAAATAATCTACCATCACTGTTATCGACCTCTAATTTCGAAAAGTGACCACCCTACCGTAATCTAGTCGGTTAACGAACGAGCGCAGCGAAATCCATTCAAATAGCGATCCGATCTTTTAGACGAAAACGTTTAACGTTTATACTGATCTCTCGCCGTCTTCCGCAGAAAAAGAATGATTTAAAAAAAACACATTACATCTAGAACAAAAGTAAAACCCCACGGCTCCATCTCCCGTAGAAAAAAGAATTTAATTCAAATACGCAACTCAATTTTAGTAAAATGATCATTTCGCATCCCCTGGAATTGAAACACTTTTAATTGAAATCCGCATTGCAAATGCAGCCAAACGAAAAAGAGAATCAATTAAAATGCGCACAATTAATGTAACAATTAACCTATATTAAAACAGTAAAATGTCCATTAAATGTTTAGAATAAATAGGAATTTAAAATAGTTAAATACTGAACTATTAATGACAAATTTTCCTTAATATTAAAAGAAAATATTTGAAAAGCTATCGTTTGAGAAATGGGGAAAAAAAAAAACGAGAGAGGTTCGAAAATCGTTTTTAAATTCGTTGTCAGCAAAAATAAAAAGAAAGAATCGTATCTTTTATTGTCTTAAAAGGCGCAATTAACAAAACGAAAAGTAATCCCGAGTTAACCGGTTGAACCATTCGAACACGACCTCGGAAAATGAAATGTGTAAACCAGTGACCTCACTGGTGTAAGTTAATGTGAGTTGAGCGGTAAAAACAAAAATACATCTAATTAATTTCAATTTAGGAAGAAAAAAACGGAGCTGAAGTTACCTGGGAATAGTATTCAACCTGCGAAATACAATACAGTTGCCATAAGTTTTAGCGTTACTATTATTTATTGCATTTTATGATCATTATTTTATTAGAACCACACTAAGTTTAGATACGTGGGCAATGAAGAAAGATGAAAAACAATCGTAGTTTTTTCCACTGTAATAGGGGTTTCCACTATTGGGGACACGTAGTGAATTGTGACACTAAAAACGTTTTGGGACGAATTTGGTGTCATTTGGAGGGTTATCTTTATTGAGGGGTGAGTAAGTAGGTTTTGAACGGATACATTGACAGTCTCTGCCCTTGATCGGCAGAGTGAGCTTTCTGCCAATCAAGGGCAGTTTCATCTTCTTTACTAATAATAAAGCTGAATGTCCCTCTGTCTGTCCGGATCTCTGTGACGCGCATAACGCCTAGACCGTTCGACCGATTTTCATGAAATTTGGCACAAAGTTAGTTTGTACCATGGGGGTGTGCACTTCGAAGCGATTTTTCGAAAATTCGATGTGGTTCTTTTTCCAATCCAGTTTTAAGAAAAAAAATATCATAAGATGGACGAGTAAATTACGAAATTATCATAACGTGGAACCGTAACTTGGGTACAAGCCAATTGGCGAGAAACTTCACCATACATTACTTGTAAATATACAGGCCAGCCAAAAGACCTTTTAATTTCCTATTACGGGCAAAGCCTTACGCGCGGGTACCACCAGTATAAAATATATACGAACTGTACGACTGCTATATATATATATATATATATATATATATATATATATACAGGGTGTCTCAAAAGGTCGTTTACAAACTTAACATGCTGGTCTGTCATATCATGTCACATGTCTATTATACAAAGACGGTTTTATACAACATTTTAGTCTTTTAGGAAAGCTTAAAGCAGTTGCCAAAATTTGAGTCCTGCCAGCTCTCATAATCACGTTGCAACGACAACGCAGCGATCAGAGAAATCTTGTCAGAATGGATCGTTATTACGACGGTCGTTACTTCGTTCGTTGCGACGGTGTCTGATAGTTAAAGGCAGCAAATTTGAACAACAGCTATAAGCCTTCCTTGAAAACTAAAATGTTGTGTAAAATCGTCTTTGTGTAATAAATATGCGACATGTTCTGCATCCGTTAGTGCCTGACTTGGTGTGCGTAGTGCGCCAGCATTGGGCTTGCGAACGTATGTTACTATGTAAATCTTGTTCATCATGATATGGCAGACCAGCATGTTAAGTTTGTAAACGACCTTTTGGGACACCCTGTATATATATATATATATATATATATATATATATATATATATATGTATATATATATATATATATATATATATATATATATATATATATATATATATATATATATATATATATATATATATATATATATATATATATATATATATATATATATATATTAGGGTGGTCCTTATTTTTGAAGTTGTAGATATTTTACACGACGCCCCCCCCCCCCCTCAATTTGTTCCATCATACAAATAAATGATCCATGCAAAATTTTAAGTCAATCCATGAATATTAACACGTGCCCCTAGGGGCCCCTTTTTTGAGTTTTAAAGAAAAAATTGCGGATTTTCTCATTTTTATGTAAAAATATTCCTAGGTTTCATATTTAAAGTAATTTTGTACCTCAATACATGTTGCTACTTCCAGACCAACCATTCTCTCACTGTCATTCTGTAAAATTTTACATATTACATAGGGTACATGTACACCAATGGCCTTGGGACAGGCATACCGCTATTCGCGCTCGTTTCAAACCAAGCGGCAGGGGAACATTTCTTTCCACCAAGATGGACACAAGGGATTCTAAAGGTCATTAATGAATGACCTAGGCCATTAATGAATGATTTTTGACAACAACAAATTGCCTCCTCCAGGCTTTGGGGGTGTTGATTTAGAAAAAATTTTGTGTATGTAATAGGTGTGGCAAGTAGGGTCACTAGGTTTCCAGGCTATAAATATAAGTAATGACAATTATATTTTAATTTGCTGTTCTTTAGTTATATACTTAAATGTTTATGCATTCTTATAATTCAAAGTTTGAAAAATCCTCGATTACCCTACCATAAAAATAAACTCTATTTTCCCTATCTAAAATATAAATTTTAAAAAAATCCAGATCGGACCAATGTAAAAATCTATACTTTAAACTGTCTTCTATTTCAGTACATAGTCCTTTATTATCATCAAATTCCTCTTGCAATTCACAAGATTTAGAAACCGAAATGGGTATCTATCCTAACCTGTTGAACCTATTTTCTATATCTGGTCTACCACAACGCAAAAAAGCTTGACAACTATTAAGATCTGCTCGCATTTCATCAATGTTAGACAAATGCCATATTAAGGGCAAAGATGATGCTCATTTATTAACAGCCTATGTAGATGCAATAAATTTAAATCCAAATAACCTTATGATCAATCGTATATCCCTTAAGAGAGCAAGAGAAAATCTTCGAGAGGTAAAATCAGATTTCATGAATTAAATTTAGATTTTTTAGTTATTCCCTGGGATACAAAGCTATACATCCAGATGTAACTGGAAAAAACGCCGATAGGCTTACCATAATAGCTTCAGGTTCCAATGTTGAACAGCTACTCACCTCAGAATTTCTGAGATATTTCTTCAGTTGTATATGTGATATCTTAGATGATTGCTCTTTATTGCTAACTGTTCAAGCTGTAGTGTTTTATACAGCGGCTTACAATACCGGCCGTATAAATTGTGCATGTAATTTTTTAGAGCAAAAGCTGAAAAATGTAATTTTTTAGAGCAAAAAGCTGAACGGTGATATATTGCATTTGTATTGCTATTATCATGCACTTGAAATCGTACTGCAGAGTGTCTTTAAAGAAGTTCTTGCCTTTCTTAGTTCTAGACACGATATTCCATTATTTAAGCGCTTCAAAATTCAAAAATTGCACATACCACTTAAATTCTAAAAGAAGAATTTGATGACATATTATTGTTCATAGAAAGCGGAATTAAGATATATTACAGAGAATTCTCATAACGTGTAATAATATTTCTTGGTGAAATCCTCTCTCCTACAGGGATATGTTTTCGGCAACCTGGAGCTTATCCCTGACCCAGAGGGGTGGCAAAAGGAATTTCTTGTTTGAAAATTTATATATTTAGGAAAAGATTTAAATTGACACAACATGAAGATATTGCCCGTAAATGCTGTTTTACAGTTAAATGTTGTATGAAGATATAGTTTTTCGCAGCAACCCATTCTAGGCCTTTTAAATTAATATAAAGTCTAGCGTCTAAAAAACCTGCAGCTTACAAAATGATGACAAACATGCAGCAGAAGCAGTGATTGAAAAATTCATAAATCACTTATGGTACTTAGGGGATGAACTAGTAGCTTTGTCCGTATTGGATGAAGGAATTAACTTTGAAGATAGGAAAAGACTACTTCAAAAAAATGCTTGCTGAATAGGAAGACGTGTCTGATGACTGTATAAAAAATTTCAAATAACAGTAAATGATTTGGAATACTTTCTTAGTAAAGATCTTCCTCTTTATAGAATCAATTACAAGTCAGTAAAACTGTTTGATAAGTTATAAACACCAAAAGATGTTTTCCTATTTGATCCTGATTCATGGCAAAATGAAGGAAGCTATTTAAAGGGAAGAGATATCGTTAAAGTGCTGAAAGTTGTGAATAATACAACTGAAAGGGGAGCACAATATTAATCGACGAATTTCACAATCAATTTACCAAATATGAGTCACAAAAGCAATTTAGTATTTTACAGACACTCTAAGACTATCGGGGAAAAAAATGCACACGATTGAGATACATTGGGAAAAGCGTACGATTAAGGTAAAGTTTCTAAAGCAATATTTCATTCTTATTCAATGTAAAATCTGTAGACGATATGAAGTGATTAAAAAGGTTAGTTTTAGTGCTATCTCGCTGTAAAAATATTTTGCAAACATAGGAGAAACGATATACGGGGTCTGAAGTAAAAACTCGAAGATTTGTGGGAAAATTATCGAAAGTGTTTAAGTGCAACGTCCTAGGGGCACGTGTTATTACTGACCGATCGAGTTCAAATTTTGCACCGATTACTTTTTATTATAGTGTCACAAAACTGGGGGGCGTCACTTGTTGAATTCCGAAAAAAAAATTTCCCATATAAATAAGGACCACCCTAATATATATATATATATATATATATATATATATATATATATATATATATATATATATATAAATTGGAAATCGAATTTTGATGGCAAATAGATGCTACTTTGGCTTAAAGAGCCAATTAAAATCTAAGCTCCTTTCCATAATACAAAAATAAATCTATACAAAACCCTCATAAGACCGATCATTTTATACGGTAGTGAGACATGGGCAATTAATAAAACAGAGGAAAACAGACTTCTCATTTTTGAAAGAAAGATTCTTCGGTCAATTTTTGGAGCAGTAAAAGAAAATGATGCTTGGAGAAGTTTATATAACTTTGAAGTATACCATAAATACAGACAACCCAACATCTTAAGAGTAATTAAAGCCAATAGAATCAGATGGCTGGGGCACGTATTTAGGCGTGCAGATCTGGACCCGGTTAAAAAGCTTACTTTTTTGAAGATTAAAGGTACAAGGAGAAGGGGAAGACCAGCAACAAGGTGGCTGGATAGTGTTGAGAAGGACCTAAAAATTTTGGGAGTGAACAGGCGGAGAAACCTGGCAACGTGTCGTACCGCCTGGAGGAAGCAGACGGAGAAAGCCTTGGCCTGCACCAGGCTGTTGTGCTGATGAAGAAGAAGATATATATATATATATATATATATATATATATATATATATATATATATATATATATATATATATATATATATATATATATATATATAAACAGGTAGTGAAAATTGCGTCACTAATGTTCTGCAAGAAAGATTTAGGTTAGTTTCTTTATTTGTATACATTGTGTTCTTTTCTGTTCTTATGACCTTTAAAAGGTAAGAAAAGTTCTATAAGATATTGATACTCCTGTATTTTATGAAACAAGTGCTTATTATTTCGTTTTAAGAAAGAAAAACATTTGATAAATAGAACAAATATTTGAAAAGCAGAACTGCCGTGGCCAGGCAAATGGCAGTATATCTGAAGAAATGAGTTTTCAAGATTATTTGAAGAAACGCGTTGTGATTTTAATACTAAAAGGAGAGAAATGTTGGAATTATACGTTTTTTCCGCACTTTTTGTTTTTAGTGGAAACCAAAAAGCGAGCTTATACAGTAAAGTTAATAAATAATAAAAGAAAAAAATTAAAATAAAAAAAAGAAAAATTTGAATTTTGACCTCTTGAATTCAAATTATGTTTTTCGCAATCACGAGTGTGTGTGTGTGTATGTAGGCATGTGTGTTTATGTGTGTGTGGGGGGGTGTATAGGGGAGTATGTGTATGTGTGTGTAGGCATGTGTGTATGTGTGTGTAGGCATATATGTTTGTGTCAGTGTGCAGGCATGAGGTGATGAGTGGGTGGGTAGTTGTGTGTAGGTGTGTGCGTATGTGTAGGTGTCTGTATGTATGTGTAGGTGTCTGTATGTATGCGTGTGTGTATGTATGTGTTTGAGCGTGTGTATGTGTTTGTGTGTGTATGTGTGTGTATGTGTGTGTAGGTGTATGTATTTGTGTGTGCGCGTGTGTGTGTGTAGTTGTTTATGTATGCGCGTGTGTGTAGCATATGGACGCAACCAGGAGACGGTTTTCGCTATAGAGGAGCAGCATCGTGAGGCGGCCGGCCGACGGTGGTGCTGCAGAGGGTGATGGTGGGAAAATAAAATGATAGCACATCAAAACAGTCAAGTGAGAGCAATAAACAATCGTGATTGCTCAAAAAAAAGAAAAGTTTTCAATTACTGCCCTTTACCTGCCCACAGCAAAGTAAGATATAAAAAGTTTCCCCAAGAATTCATACCTCGTTATCTTAAGAAAACGTAACCAAAAGAAAGTAACTGATGTATATGGAAAGCATTTTTCAGTTTGATCTTTAAAAATGAAAGATCATCTTAATGGAACTTTAATGGCCTAAGTGGGCTTATAATTTATATGCACTATGCCTTTTCAAGACAGCCTTTTAAAGTTCCTAAAAGTAGCGCTTCAAATTATGTAAATTAAACTAAAGAAATTTTCAGACATGCAATAGTGCAGTAATAAAACTACACACAAATAATAGTTAAATTATGATTCGTTAGTTTACAGTCTTCTAAAAGGGTTTATTGTTGTTTTAAATATTGCTTCTTGCAGGTATACATTTTCATTTTTTTAAAAAAATCCAAAATTTTTAACCTGACTCATAATAAGAATGAACTTATCTGCATTAATTATTTTCTCTTCCGCGATAAACTTTTTAAACGAAGTTTTAGTTTTTGCTAGACTTGTACACATCCTCTATTCCCAACTTTCACAAATGCACTGTAAAAACGATTCAGAAACGTTCCTGGGAAATAATGGGCAGCTGATGTGCCTAATTTCTTCCAGTAACATATCTCACAAAAACCAGGAACGTTTTCCGCTAAAAATCGTTTACCTTCCCGAAATTATCCAAGAAGCTTCCTAAAATATTCAGAAATCTTCCCGTTTAAAGCCAGTCGCATCTCTGGAATTTTAGAATAAACTTAGGTGAGGTATAGTATAAAAGTTTGGCACCTTCCCGCGTTTCCAGGAAAGCTCCAAGAGCAGTATTAATAACATGGCCAAAGCTAAGACAGACTTGCAGGTAAGTAACAAGTTCACCTGCAATTCTTGCAAAGCTACGTAGTCCATTGACTGATTTGCTCCCTTCGGACGCCTTATCAGTCTGGACGGGCCGCAATCGCACTGAAGCTGATACATTTTATAAATACGCTTAGTTAATCTTTAAACTAGGAGCTAAAAGTATTTGTTACAACAGTGAGAAGTCTGCATTCGTGCGACTTGTAGCAATTCAGGAAACTTTTTGACTATGATGCTTGATTTTTCCAGGAAGTGGATAAAAACCATTGAAATTCCGAAACGTTACACGGAAGTACTCAGTAACGTTTCAGAATTTTTTTACAGTGTGTGTTATTTCGTTTCGTTTTTTTTTTTACTGTATTTCATCATGTAATTTAGCTTTGTAGTGTTTTGGGGGCTCATTTTTGCTTTCATTGCATTCTTGAAGTGATTTTGCATTTTTTGGAGCTAAGCCTAACATGTGGTGATCTCCTAGTTTTTGATTTGTGTGCTTTGTTTGGTGTATGTTTATTTATTGCTATATTTGCTGTTGGTAGTTGGGGCATTCCACGGTATTTTTGACATTATGTAGAGTCCGTAACGTGACCTTTTTTTGCCATAACTTTTTAATTTACGGTTTGATTTGCATATTATTTTAATATTAGCTGGTGTGTTGGTAGGAAAAGATCAAAATAAAATAATATGCTAATCAAACAGTAAATTAAAAAGTTATGGCAAAAAAAGGTCACGTTACGGACTCTACATAAATGTCAAAAATACCTTGGAATGCCCCAGTATTATTCTGTGTTTCTTTTGCATTTTTATCATTCTGGTGTGTCTTTTGGGGTATTCACTGAGTAGAAATGGGTGTTATATGTATTATGAAAGAGTTTAAGAGTGGGAAGGGGGATAGGTGGATCTTTTGTGACTTATGTCATACGTTCTGCCTGTATAAGGGGGAGGATGAGTCTTTTTTGAGGAGGATTATATTTGCACTAAATATGCTGAACTCTCAGACTTAAGAGTTAGGATGCTAACTTTGGAAGCCCAGTTACCATTAGGGTGCGTGTAAGTTGTAGAGAGTACTGTAAATATTCCAGAGATAAAATGGGAAGTTTCAAATAAGGAGCCAGACTGGGAAACTAAGGGTGCAATTTTGGGGGACTCGATGGTAAGGGAGGTGGGTAATTAGTTGGGAGAGTAAAACGTAGTATCAGTTGGGAGAGTAAAACGTAAGGTGGCCAGGTGTTGTTTACCAGGGGCTCGGGTGAAATACGTTAATAAGGTTGCTGCAAAGAAGGGGATATTAAATAAGAAGGATATGGTTACTTTGTGGGTGAGAACAAACGATGTAGGTCACAGTAAAAATGAGGAGTTTTCAAAGGAATGGGAGTCCTTGTTGACCAAAGCAAACAACTGTTCGATCAATGTCCAAGTAGTTGGTTTGCTTCCCAGGTATGGGAGTGCATAGGAGCTAACTAAATCAAAGTGCTAGGTGTATGAACATGCTACTTAAATCAATTTGCAAAAAGTGTAGTATCAGGTTCATTGATGTATGAAGTCATTGTAAACGGGATTGGATCGCTAGGGATGGTCTGCATCTGAGCTCTACAGGGGTCAAAATGGTTAGTGGTTTAGTTTAAGGGGCTTCGGAGTCAAAAAACTAAGTTTGAATGGGGGGCATGGTTCAAGCATCAGGTATCGAGAGGAAGAAAATTTTTTGGGCATTGCTAGAAATGCAAATAAAGTGTCGAACAAGTAATTTTAACAACTGTGATTTAGGAAATTTCAGGGTGTTAAATAAAAGCAATTTGGGCATGCTTACAGTTTACTATACCAATTCTCGCAGTATTTGAAACAAGATGGAAGAATTGAAAAGCATAATTATAGATGAGAATTTGGATGATATTGGAATTACAGAGACATGGGCTACCGAATTTGATGTAGATTTATTACATATTGCTGGGTATAATTTGTTTAGACAAGATAGAGTCGGCAAAAGGGGTGGAGGGGTTTTATTTTATGTTAGAGACAATTACATTTGCAATGAATTGGTCATAAATGTTAAACCTACTGATATTGATATGGTTTTGGTGGAGTTGATGAGCAATAAGGGCAAAAAATTGCGCTTTGGAAACATTTATAGGCCACCTAATTCATGCCAGGGACAAGATGAACAGATGTTTCATATTATTTCTGACATTTCCAATAAGGGATCCGTCGTCATAATGGGGGATTTTAATTTTTCGGGTATTGACTGGAATAATTTTTATCCTAGTAATGGCAGAGAAGAGGAATTTTTAAAAGTAATTGGTGATTGTTTCTTAGATCAAGTTGTAACTCAGGGGACTCGAGAGGAGGCGATTTTGGATCTAGTTTTCTGTGACGTAGGAATTTTTGTTCGTGTAGAAGATCATATTGGAGATAGTGATCATAACAGCATTAGGTTCTGGATTGAATTTGAAGTGTACAAAGTTGAAAATTTTATGCTTGTGCCCAATTTCAGAAACACTGATTTTGTTGCACTTAGACAGAGACTGAAAGAGGTTTTTTCGTCAGGATTGGAAAATAGCAACGTAGATCAGCAGTGGGCGGAATTTAAGGAAAAACTGGCAAAAACGGTTGGGGATTATGTTCCATTTAGGAGAAAAGGTGTTAGTACTAAAATTTGGCCCATGTGGTTGTCCAGAAAGATTAAAGAAGCTTTAAATTATAAGAAGGCGGCTTTTCGTCAGTTTAAGGAAATCTAACGAGGTACGGGGAGATATACCGTATCTCACGGTGAACAAGACCCACACATTAAGGGGTAAACTCCCAGCTGGGCTGACGCCCAGCACGGGGACCTTCCCCGGCGCAATAAGTACCAAGCGCGTCCGTAGCATGACACGACTATCGACCGCCGCACTCAGCCGTGCGGGGGGCCCGCTACGCGGACCCCCCGGGCGGTGGAACCTAAGGCCTACGGCTAAGAGGTGGGGTGCGTGCGGAGAAAAGTTTAAGGAAACTGGTCAGTGTGTAGATAGGCTCCAGTATTGTAGGCAAGACGGAATTTTAAGTATTTGATACGGATTTGGAAAAGGGGATTGGAGCAAAAGCTAGCAGATAACATTGGTAGGAATCCTAAAAGATTTTTTGCTTACGCTAATTCTGGGAAAGCTCGAAATAGTCAAATTGGGCCATTGATTGATGAGCATGGAAATTTAATCCAAAACGATAGGGATATTGCAAATGTTCTTAATAACTTTTTTTCCAGTGTGTTTAACGATAACTGTATCACAACAGTTGACACTAGCAAGACACAAGCTATTATGCAGCTTGAGGATTTTGTGTTTTCCACGGAGGAGGTTCTATTTCATTTGAAAAAAAATAAAGCAACTAAAGCTCCGGGACCAGATAATATTTATCCAAACATTTTAGTGGAATGTGCAGAAGAATTAGAGAATGTTATTTTAAATATTTTAATGCTTCTTATAACTCAGTGACAGTGCCAGAGGACTGGAAACTGGCTATCATAACGCCGCTCTTCAAGAAAGGGTCTAAAGGTAATGCTGGGAATTATAGACCTATAAGTCTGACTTCAGTGGTTTGTAAGATTTTCAAAATTTTGATCAAATTTAAGATTATGAATTTCTTAGAGACAAATAGTCTGTTGACTAGTTTGCAGTATGGTTTCAGGAAAGGTAAATCGTGTGCTATTAATTTATTGCATTTCTACGACAAGGTTACCATGGCTTTAGATAACAAAAAGTGTGTGGATGTTGTTTATATTGATTTTCAAAAAGCTTTTGATAAGGTACCGCATGTTGCTCTTCTTAGCAAATTAGCTGAGAAAGGAATAGGAGGAAAAACTTCACTTTGAGTTAGAAATTGGTAGACTGGAAGGAAACAAAGAGTAGTTGTGAGGGGAAATCATTCTAAATGGAGTGATGTTTTAAGCGGGGTTCCTCAGGGTTCAGTTTTAGGGCCTCTCTTGTTTATTATTTTTATGAATGATATCAATGAAAATATTTCTGGAAGCATGAATTGTTTTGCTGATGATGTAAAAGTTATGAAATTGTAGAAAATGAAGAACAGGTAAAACAGCTTTAAGAGGATTTAGATTATATTACTAAGTGGGCGGATAGGTGGGTTATGGCAGTTAATGCAGGGAAATGTCAAGTGCTACACTTAGATCATGGGAATAAGCGTACGAGTTATTGTTTACAGGATTCAACCATTAGTCAGGCTGAAAATGTTATTGAGCTGGGTAGCTTAATAAATCTGGACTTCAAGTTCAGTCAACAGTGCAGCATTGCAAGTAACAAAGCCAACAGAATGCTTGGGTTTATCAGATCTATTTCAAACAATTCTAAGAAGGTTCTTCTGCCTTTATATAGGAGTTTAGTAAGACCCCATTTGGAGTATGCTGTGCAGTTTTGGTCGCCTTATCTGAGGAAAGATATTTATGTATTAGAAAGGGTTCAAAGAAGGATATCTAGACTAGTAAGGGGACTTTCAGACTTTGATTATGATACCAGACTTAATAGGCTTAATAAGTATAGCCTGGAGCAAAGGAGGATCAGAGGGGACATGATTCAGTTTTTTAAATTTATCAAAATGAATGATGTTAATGGGTTAAATTTTTGCACCGAATGCAGAACGAGGGGTCATTGTTTTAAGCTATTCAAATCTCAGGCTAACCTGGAAATAAGGAAAAACTACTACTTTAGTAGGGTTGTGGGCACTTGGAACAGCCTACCGGATGAGGTGGTAATGAGCAAGGGGGTGGTTAGCTTTAAGAGGGCCATTGATCTTCATTGAGGATTAATAAATTGACTAGGACCAGCCTTAGCTGGGCCAAGAGCCTGTTGCCGGTCGTCACATTTGTATTTGTATTTGTAATGTCTTCGTCACTTATTTAAAGATTATATAAAACTTCATTTTTAGAACTCAAATTTCGAAAGAAATTTCGGGTGAAGATTCTCCAACTTTTTTCCTTGTCAACAAAGATAATTTACTATTCTGTTTTTGGGACTTAAATTTCCAAAAAATTCCTTTAGAATACCCCCAATCCTCTCTCCCTCCACATCATAAAACTTGTCTAAGATTTCGTTTTTGGATTTTCAATTCCGAAAATTTTCCGGCGCAGAGGCTTCGAATCAAAACCTTTTCCCTTATGTTTACAAAGAGGGCTTATAATTGCGTTTTTAGGACCTTTAATTAAAAAAAATTTACACACACATGCACCTACACACACCTACACCTACACACATACACCTACACATACACACAAACACATACACACACGCATACATACAGACACCTACACATACACACAACTACCCACACATTCATGCCTGCACACAGACACAAATACATACGCCTACACATACATACACATACCCCCCCCCCCCCACATACACACATTCATACACACAACTACCCACACACTTATGCCAGCACACAGACACAAACACACATGCCTACACACACATACACATACCCCCTACACACAAACACACATACCCCCCCACACACAAACACACACGCCTACATACACACACTCGTGATTGCGAAAAACATAATTTGAATTCAAGATGTCAAAATTCAAATTCATTTTTTTTTTTGGTCATCATCTATTAGATTTTATCTTTATTGTGCAAACCTGGTTTTTGAGCAAAACCAAGAAGGACGAAAAAGTCGTCTAATTCCAACATTTCCCCATTGTTTGTTTGAAATATAAAACGCATTTCTCCAAATGCCTCAAAACTAAGTTTTGCAGCTACGAAAATCGCTACTACATTTGAAGGAAGCAATTACCTGTTTGGTTATATTTTGACAGTTGAAATTTTAACCCTACCTCCAATGGATTGACCCTAAACTCTAGTGGATAGCGTTAATAGTTGACCTCTTTTTGTTTTCTTCATTCTCCTAAAATGACAGTCTTAAAACAGTTAATACCGGATCCTGTTCAGCCTTGTCAAAATAAAGCCTTTCCCTGCATGTCAAACGTTACCAAAACATGTTATCAAATTATCATGCTGGGGCGCGAGTTTCATTGTTGATGACGTCGGGAGCGTTACTCGATCATTTGCTATTATTTATACGAGGATCGGGAGAAATATTTATTTGGATAAAAATGATTCAGCATGAAAAGAGAAAGCCTGGTGTCGAGTCTATTTCATTGCGACCATTATGAATCGTTTAATCATTTCTCTCCTTAAAAAGAATTCAATTATATGTTATCCTCTGTTATTTTTAGTTTAGATTCATTATTTAAGCAATGTAGCAGGTTGTGTAATTAATTTTTTAAAAGTATGACTTTAGAGAAACTCTTATTATTAAAAAAACAGTGGGTAAAATACAGCTGACTGAATTTTCTGCGGAGCTGCTTTTAATTTTTTTTAAAGCAGCTCCCAAAACCAATTTTGGGGCACCGGAATTTTTTTTAGAAAAAGTAATTAAAAATTTACCTCTTTCAGGGAATACCATTAAATTGCTTCCATCGTTCCTCCGTCTCACATAGAACACTCGTTCATAAAAGGGAAAAAAAAGGTTTCCGTAATTACAGTTTATTTTCTGCATTCAATGCTTAGATACTGAAAATGAATTCAATTACAGAAAATTGGAGTCGAAGAATGTTGGAAACACGGAAAAAAACTCAATTAATCGCATTTGGGGGGGGGGGGGGGAATTGAATGATACCTTAGAATAAAGATCCCGCTTCACTCGCAAATGTAGTTACAGTTCGACTTACTTTAACAATAATTTATTTAACTTAGGTCATATTTTAAAGAATTGCTTTTAAAAAAGAAAAGTAAACAATGCCTATTAGAAATGCATAAATTAATGAAGTATTATTAATGTTTTTCTTTTTTCTTGAAGCATTACAAGCGAAGTAATGAAATCATAAAGCAAATAATTCAGTTATAATTTGTTTCGTTTAGTGTAATTACGTACCAGACACTTTTTTCAAACAAAACTGTAACTTAATAAGCATATATTGCTAAGCAAATAAGTTTCTTGGTGAATTTATTATAAACGTAAATAATGAAATTAATTCTAATCTATTTAGGTGAAATTAGTTTTAAAAGATTTTCATTGAGGCAAAAAGTATAAGATGCCTCGTTGATTTTATAATGCACTACCATTGACTTTTACTTACAATAAAATGCGCTTATACGTTTCTTGTTAAGTGAATAAATTTTGAGATGAATTTTGTCGCGGGCAGGTAAAAAGCAGTAATGCAAGGTTTTTTTTTTTTTTTTTGTCATCTATTGTAAGTTAGCGTTATTGTAAAAACTTGCCGTTATTGTTAAACCAAATAATAGTTTCCGTTGAAAAAACGAGCTGATGACTTCACATCACATGACTTCCTTTTGCTCCAATTTAATGTCATTTCCACATTATTGGCAATTTTAATGTGATTCAATTGTTTACTCTCTAAATATCACCAATAGTGAACAAATTGAAACCAAATTTTTAAAAAAAAGAAAAAATTCGCCAAAATTGTCGCCAAGTTGGCGACAAAACTTGGCGACCAAAAGACTGGTGATATATCGCGAGGTGTCCGACAAATTATAACACAACTTGAGTTTACATCGAAATTAACAATGATTTCCCCCCCAAAAAAAAACTCCTTAGGAACATCCGAAAGCAACCAAAAGAGAAGGTGCACAACTAGACCCCACTAGGAGTCTACGTACCAAATTTCAACTTTCTAGGACATACTGTTTTTGAGTTGTACGAGATACGTACTCACATAAGCACATACATACGTACATACATACGTACATACAGACGTCACGAGAAAATTCGTTGTAATTAACTCGGAGGTCGTCAAAATGGATATTTCGAGTGTCTGTACATTCCTAGGCATATATCCACGTGTGATCGGGTCGAAAAAAAAAAAACTCAACATTCATTCGGGGGTAAGAAAAATGGAAATTAAGGCTGATTTTTGAGTGAAAATTTTTTCGCTAATACAATAGTAAAAGCCCCGGAAAAAAACCTCTAATTCCAACAATTCCTTATTATTAGTATTGAATCCAAAATTGTCTGCCTGTTTGCAATTAATCTGAGTGAAAGGCAAAATTTCATTTAAAATATTGACGAAAATTATTATAACTCGAGCTCATCTAACTTAAAAGTACCAAACTAATTCAATCGTCGCAGTGCAAATGCGTTTCTATCATTTGCATGTAGTTTCCATCAATTGCTCTGATAAGTACACCTTAATTTTTGTGCCATATATGTAACTTTTTTTAACCTCATCTAAATCGTCCATTTTCATAATTTTATGAACCATTATTATTTTACATGTATGCACTATTTGCGAAATATTGGTTAAGTTTTTTTCCGAGTACAAAAAAAATAAATAAATAAATAAATAAATAATATATATATATATATATATATATATATATATATATATATATATATACATATATATTAATTTGAATTTTTGGCATCTTGAATTCAAATTATGTTTTTCGCAATAACGAGCGTGTGTGAGTATGTATGCGCGTGTGTGTTTGTGTAGGCGTATGTGTGTGTGTTTGTGTAGGTGCATGTGTGTGGGTGCGTGTGTGTGTGAGTGTATGTATGCATGTGTGTGAGGGTTGTGTATGCAGTGCTGTGCATGTAGGCGTTCGTGTGTGTGTGTGTATGTAGGCATATATGTTTGTGTCTGTGTGCAGGTATGAGTGTGTGTATGTGTAGGTGTGTGTGTGTATTTGTAGGTGTGTATATGTATGCCGCATGTGTAGGATATGGACGAAACCTGGAGATGGTTTTCGCAAGAGGAGCAGCATCGTGAGGCCGGTCGACGCGACGGTGGTGCTGGCAGAGGGTGCTGGTGGGAAAATAAAATCAGCATAACGCCAAAAACAGTCAAATGAGAACAATAAGCAATCGTGATTGTTCAAAAAAAAAAAACAAATTCTTATCACTGAATTCAACTTTGTTCTCTAGAATAGTCACGTTTAGGCTAAAATGTCCTCTGCTTCACCTTTTGGGTCTGATAAATCTGCCTTAGGAATAATCCAGCAGTGCATATTTTACCTCATAACGAGAGACTAAGATCGGATCGGATTTTTACTAAGTCGATAAATGCAGAACTGTGAAATATATCCACTGAAAAAAACGTCATCAATGCATTATTCATACAAGCTAACAGAAGTTAAACTCTTTTTCAAAGAGGTTATTTCTTGTTAATGGTTTTCCTTTTTAATTTCGTGAAAAAAATGTTTTCAATGATTGCATAGGAGGTAATTAAGGCATGTTTTAAGGCTTTTTTTTTTTCTGTTTTTGAATCCAAGTAATAATAAAGTATATAAAAGTTCTTACTTTTCGTTCTCATCAACAATAAAGAGAAGCTAATGGGTATTTAATGAATCTCTGTTTCTGTATGATATAAACCGAGGGGGGAGGGTATCAGTAGCTTATTTATTCAAATTAAAACAAAACTATGCACAACTTTCATTTGATCATTTAGGATAATGAAAATAGAATGAACAATAGTTGAAAATAATTTTTTTCTCAAAGTGGAAGAGCTAATACTCTTTTTATTTTCTAAATCTCCGAAATGCATCGGAGTTTTTTTTACTGTCATATTAATTGCTTATTTTTTGCTTTTTGAGTACTAATATTAAAAATTCAAAGCTTTAAATACCTTAAATAAACAGTTAAGGATAGGTGACAGTGGATGCATTACTTTACTGCAATTTGCAGGAATAAATGTTGCTTTCGAAAGTGATGATCATCGAATATGTGTTTACAGAAACGAGTTTAATATGTAAATGACCTAGAGTAATATTGTCTTGAATTTAATTACATTAAAAAAAAAACCTAATTTATAAATTATTTAAAAGAGCTTTAAAGCTATATTCTTGCGTTCTATGAATTACTAGTGGTACCCGCACGGCTTTGCCAGTAGTAGAAAATTAAAAGGTCGTTTGGCTCGTCTGTATATTTACAAATAATGGATGATGAATTTCTCGCCAATTGGCTATGTTCATTCGCTCTCCCATGTTACGGTTCCACGTCATGATAATTTCGTAATTTAATCGTCCATCTTATAATAATTTTGCTCCGGAAAATGTTCTTAAAATTGAAATAGAAAAAGAACAAAGTCGAATTTTCAAATAATCTCTTTGAGGTGCACATCTCCATACTACAAACTAACGTTGTGCCAAATTTAATGAAAGTCGGCCAAACGGTCTAGGCGCTATGCGCGTCTTAGACATCCAGACAGATATCCAGACAGAGAGACTTTAAGCTTTATTATCTTTACTAATAATAAATCTCAAAGTCTCTCTGTCTGGATCTCTGAGGATGTCTGTGACGCGCATAGCGCCTAGACCGTTCGGCTGATTTTCATGAAATTTGGCACAAAGTTAGTTTGTAGCATGGGGATGTGCACTTTGAAGCGATTTTTCGAAAATTCGATTTTGTTCTTTTTTTATTTCAATTTTAAGAACACTTTTCGGAACAAAATTATCATGCGATGGACAAGTAAATTACGAAATTATCATGGCGTGGAATGGGAGAGCGAATGAACATAGCCAAATGGCGAGAAATTCGTCATCCATTATTTGTAAATATACTGGCGAACCGAATGATCTTTTAATTTTCAACTACGGGCAAAGCCGTGCGGGTACCACTAGTTAGTAATAAAGAAAGGTAAAGATGACAGTTAGTGATAATTTTCTTTTGTGGAAATGCTTTTGTATATGAATAGAAATGTCTTTTGCGTAGTCCCAGTATGTATTTGTCACATAAAAGCTAAAGCTCATAACCTACTTGAAGCAAATACTTTTTAACACTTTTAATGTCACCAGTAAGAAAGAGCTAATGATAGATTTTTTAGCATTTGCAATACATATTAGCTATGACTCACACGATTTTCAAAAAACTTCAAAATACAGTACTTCAAGAAATTTTCAAAAACCAAATCGGCAAGAAAAATTAGCAAAAATTAATGGAGAATTTAATAAATTCTTTGAGATTTGCGGATTTTATTATATTGCCTACTTCCTCACTTAAGGAATCACAAGAAATGCTTCAGAGTTATTAAAAGAAAGCATGCCCGTTGGATTGAAAAGGAATTTCAGTAAAACAAAAACTGCAAAATTCTTTTATTTCTCCACTGAAGATCAATAAGGATACAGATGAATTACAAACGCTGTGCAGTTTTACTTATATTGGAAAAAATGAGCCTGAAGAACATTCGTGAGAAATACCAAAATATTTAAAAACCAACAGGCAATTACTTCGTTCCAATGTAGAAGCATTTTTAACCCGTCATATCTTGACCTGCGATTTTCTAGTTTGTCAAGAAAACTTTAAGTAAAGGCGGACTCGTAACACTATGTGCAACTGAAAAAGCATCACAATATCAACCATTTTTCCCAAATCATTTTTCCCAAAAACTTTAACATAACAAAAATATAACTACTATCTACATTTCAAAATAAAAATAATATGACGCTTGGATTTCCTTTTACAAAATGGTGGACAAAGAAGTCTGAAATCAACACCGATAGTTAGCCTAAATTGCATATTTCGATAATATTAATGTCCCGTATCATGTTATTTGAAGCAGTTCAAAATTCTGCAATGAATAGCTGACTAAATATTTTGAGAGATAATAGCAGCCTATGAAAATCACCCCCTTAATAAACGTACTTAGCAATGCTAAATGCCGGATAACTCAAAATACTGGTAACATAAAACATTATTTTGTGATCTAAAACATATCACTTATTCTAGGATGTGTTGCTTTCATTATCTTGTTATAGTTTTTCTTTAAATGTTATGTACAGTGAAATCGCGTTACAACGAATACCAATACAATGAAATATACGAAATAAAATTTCAGTACGGAATTTAATTTCCATTGCATTACTCGAATGCCATTACAGCGAAATTCCCGATACCCGTTACAACGAATAAAATTTGCAGACCCTTGAAGTTCGTTGTAACGGGATTTCACTGTATTTCTTTGGCTACGTTTATAACAACGAATGAATATTCAACAAATTTAAATTAGTTTTGTTGTGCATTAGGGAAGCGAAAAAACTATCCTGAAATGTCAAAAAATATTGTTTATTTTTTTAATGTTTCCATAAAAGAACTTAGTAAAAAATCTTAAAATGAAAATAATTAATTTCAATATTTTCTTCGGAAACATTTCCGCAAGCGAATAATTTATTAAACTTTTACGTTGTCAAAGTAAACTGTTGAAAATACACAGAGTAATGTCGTTAAAATAACAACATGAAGCGAAAAATATGCTGTAAATGAAAAAGTAAAAAATAATTCATTTACTGATAAAATACAACAGTTTTATTATTTACTAGTGGTACCCGCACGGCTTTGCCCGTAATAGAAAAATTAAAAGGTCTTTTGGTTCGCCTGTATATTTACAAATAATGTATGGTGAATTTTCTCGCCAATTGGCTTGTACCCATGTTACGGTTCCACGTTATGATAATATTGTACTTCGCCAATTGGCTTGTGCCCATGTTAGGGTTCCACGTTATGATAATTTCGTAATTTACTCGTCCATCTTATGATAATTTTGTTCTTAAAATTGGAATAGAAAAAGAACCACATCGAGTTTTCGAAAAATCGCTTCGAGGTGCACAGCCCCATGCTACAAACTAACTTTGTGCCAAATTTCATGAAAATCGGCTGAACGGTCTTATTATTTTCTTTAAACATAGAAAAGAAAAGTTTTGTTTTTAAATATAAGTAGATTTTTGATTTTTCCAATATACATTTGTGAGATAAACACCAAAACTAAAATCTTATTTGTATGTGAGAAATATATTTCCCGTAGCATTTCTTTGTGACACTGATAAAAAAGTTTTTTTTTTTTTTTTGATAGAGCATAAAGCAGAAATTCGCTTGCCGACCAACGAAAAAAGTGGGTCAATTTTTTGTCCGTAGTTTTAATATCATATTAAATTTTTGTAACATATTGAAATAAAATTTTAAACCATTTACCAAATCTTATTTACAAATCTTTAGTGAATTTAAGATTATTCAAAAATCTAACTGGAGTTATAGCTTTTTTTTTTTTTTTTTTTTTGAGCAATCACGATTGCTTATTGCTTTCATTTGACTGTTTTGATGTGCTATCATTTTATTTTCCCGCCAGCACCCACTGCAGCATCACCGTCGACCGGCTCCTCAAGATGCTGCTCCTCTAGCGAAAGCCATCTCCAGGTTGCGTCAATATCCTACACTTACACGCATACATACACACACATACATACACCTACACAAATACACAAACACATACACACACAACTACCCACACACTTATGCCTGCACACAGACACAAACACATATGCGTACACACACATGCACATTCTGCCCTCACACACACAAACACTCATACACAACTACCCACACACTCATACCTGCACACAGACACAAACACACGCACCTACATACACACACATACTCGTGATTGCGAAAAACATAATTTGAATTCCAGATGTCAAAATTCATTTTTTTTAAAGCAAAATTCAAAAGAAATTCTACGTCCTGTACTCGTTAAGTTACAATTTCTTTCTCGCAGACTGTCAAAAAAAGCTCAGAGATTTAAATGCTTAATTGCCTTTTTTTATATTTGTTTGACAAATAGCATTAAGCTGATCCGGCAACAAGGATTTTTCAATTACTCTCTTGAATATGCTTTCACAACTAGTCAAACGTAATAGTTGCGATTAAACGCAAATCCGAGGAATCATAATAAAGATGTAAAAGAAAGTTTCGTGATGGGGTCATTTCATGGCTAGCTTGAACTTATCTGACCTTGATTTCTTCCTAGTTAAAAATCACAACTTAGCACTCTTTTCTGCTTGAATGAGCGGGTTATTTTAGTTCCGAAACAATGTTTTGAATCGCCATTTCGTATTGAAATCTTGCATGATGCATTATTGCACTTTAAAATGCTGTTCACTTATTTTCATGCTTAAAGTTTCTCTAACCATAATTTATCTCCATTTACTGGAAATAAAATTTCTCTTCTGAAATTTCATCGCTGTTTTATGACAGCACGTATCTGTTTTTCGTAACATTATATCTTATTTTTCCTCCGGGAATGAATTTTTTTGCTGAGAGCTTTGATACCTTATCTCAGGTACACTGCGTTACCGGCGGCTAGAACTATGAATTAAACACTTATAAATATTTATGGTTTTCAATTGTATTTCTTTTATAAATAGCTTATCAATAATTTCATTTTTCGATGTTGCTTTACCTTTTTTTTTTCACAGGAGCTTTTCCGGCAAAAGTGAAAGAATGGAGTGTTACAATTTTTTTCTAACATGAAAAATAAATAGTGGAAAAGTGTACTTTATTCAATTTTGTACACAAATTAAAGTAAGAAAATAATTTTAGTGTTTTTATTTTAAATGTATTTTAATTTACTGGAGATTTATGAATTAACTAATGGAAGAAGTTGTGAATTTTCTTATTGGAGAAGTTAAGATTTAGATTATTGGAGATTTAAAGAAATAAAAGTACAAAAATATTTTTAAAGTTTTCATAATTTTATGTATTTTAACTTGTTGCAGATTTATGAAATAACTTATTGCAGAGTAAAAAAATTGCAAGTTATACTTTTTCTCACGGAAAAATTAATAACGAAAAACTGTGCTTTAAACGCAAATTAAAGTAAGACAAAATAATTTAAGAATTTTTACCATTTGATGTCGTTTTAACTTATTTTAGTTACTTAAAAAGTTAAATCTCAAATTAAATTTAAAGTGAAATATAATGCTATCTCGTTTAATCAAATTATATTCATTCGCACTGGTCTCATTTCCAGCGCAAGTTGCACTAGAAACAACAATACACACACATAGTTAAACTAATGGAATTCTATCTGTAATGAACCACCTGCTTTGTTTGATGGCAAACAATCTTATAGGCCACTAATGGAAGAACTAAGATATAACGTAGACTGAGAGCAGTGACTGATCACTAAAGAACAATGGCATTTCAAAAAATCATAACATCGTTAAAGCTGTAGCATTTATCGCATGCCAGTAAAAACGGTTAAATAAATATATGTAATTTTTTTTTTTTTTAAATAGGCAGAACTCTTATGGTTCTGCATCGGGACTTTTTGATGATTGAAAAGAAAGAAAGAATACTATCCCCAGTGAATGAGCACCCCAACCAGTGAACAAAAGTAGCATTTTCTAGATTCTTTTGTTTTTAGAATTGTGAAAAAATAGAAGGAAATTATTACTGCCGATTCCTCTAAAAAAAAAAAAAACTTTTAAAACTCATTTTCTTTTTTTTTTCTTTCTTTTTTTTTCAATTACGATATATTTATTGATCCTATCAACCGTAATGTCACGTAAATGTTACGGTTAAGTACCATGGATAATAATTGTTTAGTTGTGCTTTAAAAATGGATTTTGGTTCATTTTTAGATAGATCGTGATGACTGAAAAATATCTTTTATTTATTTATTTTTTACTTCCTTTTACAAAAAAGGAAGTATTGTATTAGCAAAAAAAATTTCACTCGAAAATCGGCCTCAATTTCCATTTTGCTTGCCTCCGAATGAATATTGAGTTTTTTTCAACCCGACTACACGTGGATATGTGCCTAAGAACGTACAGACACTCGAAGTATCCATTTTGACGATCCACGAGTTAATTACAACCAGTTTTCTCGTGACGTCCGTATGTACATATGTATGTGCGTATGTGTGTATGTACGTATGTGCGTATGTGTGTATGTACGTATGTGCGTATGTATCTCGCGTAACTCAAAAACGGTAGGTCCTAGAAAGTTAAACTTTGGTACGTAGACTCCTAGTGGGATCTAGTTATGCACCTTCCCTTTAGGTTGCGTTCAAAGTGTCCAAAGGGGGTCTTTTACCCCTTTTTGGGATGAAATCATTGCTAATTTCAATGCAAACCTTAGTGCTGTTATGATTTGGCAAACACTTGGCAAATTATAACCAAGCTTTTGGTCGCCAAGTTTTGGCGACAAATTTGGAGGTTTTTTAATTTTTTTCAATCTGGTTTCAATTTGGCCATATTTAGAGAGTTAACCATTGAATCACATTATAAAACGTTTTCTTTGCTTCGATTCGCGACAAACTTGAGGTGAAAATATTTAAAGTGTTTCTTTGCTTACTCCGAGGTGCTATTATCATTAAATTGGAGTAAAAAGAAAGTCATGTGATGCACACATCAACTCGTTTTTCGAATTGATCTGTGTATGAGTTTGTATTGTGATTGACTCAATACAGGCTGTAACAGATCTACCAATTGTTGATTTCCCTTTTCTCGCATTTTGGCAACAAATAAGGTAAGTGCATCAAATAAGGCCAACCCTAGGTTCAGGGGTTAATATCTCGCCCATTTATGATTCAATTGTTGTTGTTGTCGTGTGCCAGCTAAGTTGGCAATTTGGGGTGCGCTGCTTCACTTTTCCAATTGTACCGAAATTTGGTGCGAAGTCCGACTTCTACAGAACACTTATGCATTATGGACCCGTTTATGGGGTAGGCAACCATTCACAGCATAACAACACATTCACACAAAGAAAGGACAAGGACAAGAGAGAGAAAGTGCGTCCATGCCCGAGCCGGGATTCGAACCCGGACCTTCCTGTCGCAGTCAGACTCTGACCACTAGACACGGCAGGTGGCTTATGATTCAATTGACTTTAATATTTGTACATTCATCAAGTGGCTCATAAAGATAAGAAATGAATCCATAGGGAAGTTTAAGTTTAAATTCTATTTGTCAGCTGTTAACCAAAAAATGAGGAAGTGGTCTTGTTAGGAACACGGGTTCCTAAGAAGGACAAACCTGAAAAAAAAAGTACTATAAAACTAAAAAAAAAATTGAAATTTTCTTTATTGTCAATAGTAAAGCACATTAAACTACATTTGATAAACTCAGAAATATTACTGAAAATTCTAAATTTATCTCAATGGAAAGGACCAAGATCAATCGTCACATTTAGGGCATTGGCAAGTCGTTGATTTCTGGGTTTTTTTTTTTTTTTTGAGCAATTACACTGCTTATTGTTCTCACTTAACGGTTTTGATGTTCCTATGATTTTATTTCCCCCCCGCCTCCCTCTGCAACACCACCGTCGACCGGCCCCTCCCGATGCTGCTCCTCCAGAGAAAAGAATATCCAGGTTGCGTCCATATCCTACACACACGCGCATACATACACACTCCTACACACATATACACACACGCTCATGCATGCATACAGACGCAAGCACACACACACACACACACACACACACACACACATACCCACTTACTCATGCCTGCACACAGACACCAACACACACGCGTACATACACACACACACTCGTGATTGCGAAAAACATAATTTGAATTCAAAATGTCAAAATTCAAATTATTGTTGTTGTTTTTTTTTTTTTCGACCACTTCGATTTACAGTTCGTGTCTATATGTGCATCAAGATCACTTCTTTTACCCGATCCTTCGCTGCCTTAATAAAAAGACCGGAGTCTTAACAGAACCACCGAGAGTTAAGAAAGTTGACCCCTTGTCAGTTTGCTTGCCGGGCACTATCCAAAACCCCCCATAAAAACTTATAAATTTTATATTACTTTGATCCCAAACCGCCCCCCCCCCCCTCCCCCAACTGCCTGGCTCCTTGTTATCGACTCAATTGACATGAACTCTCATTAGCCCTGAGTCGAAATCTTGGCCTTGTTGGCATACAGCCAACATTCTAGTGTTCTCAGGAACTTACTGGAAAAATTACTGGCGGTACACAGATAAATTTTTCTTTTTGAATTCGTTAACTACATAGACTTTCTGGAACAATTAACTACTTTTTTATACTATTCAATTACAGTGAACCATGGAGAAACAAAATGTACTGTACAATAAGATAAAGCAACTTTTACGAGAATCTTTAGTAATAACTTTTGGTTCGACAAAATCAAAATCTAGCGAAAGTTCGCTATCATGCATAGAAAAGGGGGGGGGGCCCTATTGGTCTAGATGGCCTTATTTAGCGAACCGCCTTATTACAAGTTATATTTAACCCTTCTTGTTTTATATAAAATATTTATCTAATATCTAAACAAAATTCTGTATAAAATTAAGCATGGTTTAATATTTTTTACTAACACGCCAGCTCAAATTGGGGGTACGTAACTGTACAAAATTTCACTCAATTTTATGCATTATGTTCTGAATAAAAGTGACCACAAAATGTGCACATACAAGCATACATACATACATACAAACCAATGAACAGACGGACAGTCAGTCGTGTTTCAAAAATAGCAACAACGGGCTCAGAACTGCTTAAAGCATTCTATTTCGTCGAAAATTTCCATTAATCCATTTTTTTAAACATAATTTGGTTGAAAAAGAAAACCAAACTTTACTGTGCTCTCAAGTTCTGCAAGAAATTTTAATAATCTCAAGACTTTTTTTTTAATGACTTTCACACTAAGAAGGTAAAATTAATTTCTTAAAGTAATTTTTCGTCGACACAATTTTAAAATAAAAAGACGAAGTTCATTTCTGAATTGCACCCAAAGGACTATGAAAACCTTTAAATATTGCATGTTATTAAACGTTTATATCCTTTTTTAATAACGCTTGCATTAATTGCTTTACTTTCAGCATTTTTTTTTCTTCCAATATGAAGCATATTTCGATTTCTTTTAAACAAGTTTTCAATAATTAATTGTAAAACTACATTACCAGTGCTATTTCACATTGCAATTGTCGCTTCAATAGCAATACATTGTATGCAATTTAATCGCATAACAAAAGTATAGGAAAAATAGAAATGAGATTTTTTTTAATTATATATATTTATATTTACATAATAGTATTTACATGTGCATTGGTATTCAAAACAATTTTCTGAAGACAAACCACGGCTAACTTAATCTAAAATGTGAATAATGTGATTAAAACGTTAAAATTAATTGTGCAAAACTTATGAATATTTTACCGGGAAAAAAAGGTGTTTTTCTCCGAAATGTTAGTTTTTCTTTTTAATAAACTGACTATTTGTCGTTTACTACCTTATTATTTCTGTTTATATTATGTAACTACAGCATAGACCTTTTTTTTTTTTTCAATTTTTGATCTTTTTATTTTTTAATTCATTGATATTTAAAACAAATGGAATTGAACAAAGAACGTGAATAATGTGTTACAGATATGTATAAAAAGGCTCAGGCATAAAAATATTTTTGCTATGAGTAAAAAACTTTATTATATCCACTACTTTAATACCACTACCACATTGGATCGACTATATGTTAGTAATGATTATATATATCTTCATATATACACTATATGACCAAAAATATTGGGACACTTTCAAAAGTTCACATTTTGACGGATTTCTCGAGAAATAAACAATTGCTCTGTAATTTTCTCACACAAAAGGTATACTCTAGCTGCCATTTTCCAATTAAAATTAAGTCTACTATTCATTTAGGGGACGAGTAACAAATTGAGGAAACAAAAAAAGGTTTTTGAACATTTTTCATTGTAAATAGCTGAGAATAAGTTATAAATTTCAGAAATAAGTTAAAAACCTATCTAGAATTTATTTTTATATTTTTGTGAAATTATCTCTTATACCCCAGGAGATACAAGCATTTCTTTCAAAAATGCAAATTTGTTTTGAAGGTTTTCGGCTCATATCAGGCAGAGTTTTCCGTCAAACGAGACTAAACTTTCAGAATATTTGACAGCATAATAGAGAAACATAATAATAAAATTTGAAGTTAAAATATTGAAAATTTAATGAATTATAAACGTTTAAAGCAATTAAGTTTTCACTGCGCATGCGCGAAAAATAAAAAATTTTAACTTCCATAATCTGAAACCAAACTCGATTCCTTAACGCATGATAAAATTCCAGTTGAATATCTTAAAAATTCAGAAAGTCATCAGCGATCTAATGAGCCGAATTTCATTAATTCTTTGATAGGCGAAGCAACGTAACTGATCGTTCGCAAATGATCTGTTTTTATCATAAATCACACTGAGCGATTGCAAAAACAATTACAGAGTAATTGGTATTTTATTTCTCGAGAAATCCGTAAAAATGTGAAGTGCCCCAATACTTTTGGTCATATAGCCTGATTACTGAATTGGCCAACTAGGCCGAGGCCTAGGGCCCCCACTTTTTAGGGGCCCCCGAATAGCTTTTTTTTAACCAATAACTAAAACTGTTTTCGCCTATGGCTAAGGGAGGGGGATTTTCATTCTTTGTAAGTGGCACACACGTTTCATTTTAAATTGTTTTTTCTTCCGGGGAACCTTGGATTTTCATTTTGTTCTTATGTATTTCACTTCAATTCTTTATTCATTGAATTGAGAGATTTTCCATTGATCCTGATTCAACAATTACGGGACGCGGGAGCGTCCCGCCCCGCCAATGAAACCAAACGTCAGCAGCCAACAGAAGCAAATCCACCGCCAAAGACGAAAGAAAATAAAGCGACCAAGAACAAGATTACGCGACAGAACGAATTGGGGTTTTTTGGGTTTTTCACCCCTGTGTATCTCAGCCCCATGAAGACCCCCGGAGTTGATTTTTGGTACACTCAATTTCTATTGGCCCCTGACGCCGTAAACCAAAATACAATCCCCTACACCATCAGGGGGAGGAGGTATTGAAGTTATAAAATCGCTGTTCCAAAAAGTTTTCGCTTTCTTTGACAGGGCTACAGCCCAGACGAAAAAAGGAATCAAGCTGAAATTTCGCACACACATTCCTTGTGCCCTACTGATGTGCCTTTTGTGCCATTTGACTTCCCTCCCCTTCCCCCCTCGTTTTTACCCCACAAATTGTGCCTTCCCGGGGTTCTATCACAGCCCCCCTGGGTGCTACGGTAATGATTTTTTGTATACATATTCTTGGGGGGGCCATTGAGTACATATACAAAAAATCAACCCCCAGGGACATCATGGGCCAGAGTAATTAAAGTTTGAAAATCACTAATTTTCCCTAAATTCTTATGTACTTACTCTCAGCTCATAGGGTTTGTTTATCTCGGACTGCAATTGCAAGGTTAGAACAAATCTAACAGTTATTTCAAAGTTGTCTTAGGAAATGAAATTCAATCAAGACTAAAACATATCCAACAGTTGCAACTAGACGTTAAATCGCGGATATCACAAATTTGCCACAGCGACTGCGCATGCGCGCAGACTTAGCTCATTGGGCTTTCTGTTTTCAGATTCTATGTTGTTTGTTTATACTTAAGCAGAGAAACAAATTAATGAATGATATTAGAATGCTGTCCCCCCCCCCCCCAGTTTCGCCGATACAAAATTCTCTCTTCTCTTCTTCTTGTTTTTCAGTTTTGATATATTTATGGAGGGAAGAAATTTTAAATGTCGGCGCGAAACTGGGGTTAAACCATTACAATATTTTACGTGACAAATTATATGAAACTGTACGCATATGAATACGGCACATATAACTTTTTAATTGAAAGCGAAAAATAGCACTTTTTTATTGGTTTGCTTATTTTCTAAATTAATGGATTTTTCACAAACAATACATAATGAATTGAAAATATATTAAATACGTGTGTGGATATCCGTGCTTTGCAGTAATTTGTTAGCTGAAAATTTTTTTGCAATTAATTTAAGCAAGACTTTCAATGAGCTTAGTCCGCGCACAACATGCGCTTTCGCTATGGCAAATTTGGGATATCCGCGATTTGACATCGAGTAAAGTTGTATCGATCTTCTGACACATTCAAATTTTAAATATTTAATGGCTTAGTTTTTTTTTTTTTTTTTTTTTGCTTGGAGATGATATGCGTTATTTCGTTTTTTAAATGAACTTTTAAACAAAACTAGGTATTAAACAAGACAAAGACTTCTATCAAGAAAAAGATAAATCACCAAACAATTAAAATTATCCCATAAAACGTAAAATAATCCACGATTTAAGAAAAAATGTAATTAAACAAAAAGTGAAAAGCTAGATTAAAATAGCCCTCAAGCTGTAAAACATTTAAAGAAACCTTCATGAAAATGTTGAATAATCTGTCAAATAAAGAAACTGTAATAGAATTTATTGCGAAGTTGTAAAATACTCGAAAGCAATATAATGTAAAATGTAGTATTTTATTATCCAAGAAATTTTCTTTGCAACAGAGAGAAGATACAAGAATTGTAATAAAATTTAAACCGCCCAATGCTCACAAAATGAACATAGAATCTTAATAGTCAGAAAATAACTTGACGTAAAATTAGGCTAGACATTATTGTTCCTTAAAAACACAAAACAGCGTTGTTTCAATTGAAAATTTTTTGACTTGATGTTATCAATTCCAAAAATACAGACAAAGTAATAATATCAATGCAAAAAGATGTGATATCTCATCAAAAACAACCCTGTTGTAAAAATTTCCCCTCCAAGAAAACCTTTAACTTTTCCGCACAAAAAAGAAAACCTGCATCCTAAACCCAAAAACCCTCAGCCATAAAAAGTTATGATATCTAGTTTGCCCGCCAAGTATCTGCCAAACTATCATCCTTCCTCTTCTCCTTTTTCATCACAGCTACTTCCATTAGAACCTCCTTCCACCTTCAACTCCTCAGAAATATGGATAGATCTTTTAAATTGTTTATCTTGTTTGGCGGGAAGCTTTTCAAAGTGAAGTGGTTGCTTGGTGAGCAAAAAGCTTCCCGCCAAACAAGATAAACAATTTAAAAGATCTATCCATATTTCTGAGGAGTTGAAGGTGGGAGGAGGTTCTAATGGAAGTAGCTGTGATGAAAAAGGAGAAGAGGAAGGATGATAGTTTGGTAGATACTTGGCGGGCAAACTAGATATCATAACTTTTTATGGCTGAGGGTTTTTGGGTTTAGGATGCAGGTTTTCTTTTTTGTGCGGAAAAGTTAAAGGTTTTCTTGGAAGGGAAATTTTTACAACTGGGTTGTTTTTGATGAGATCATGATTACTTATTGTAGTCAATTTGCCCAATCCTTGATGTTTGTCAAAATCTATTCTCTTTTGCAGTTGGTAGATAACGAGTCTCATGATCATTCGCTGCGTGACCAATGAAATTCATTCACTCGAATCATATCAGCTCCAGTTAAATACACTCATGTTTGTGAAAATTGTAACAACATGAAAGACTCATTGGAAAAGAATAAAATTTTGTGCACATATTACTCATAGTTCTACAAATAAACGATCAAAATTACATATCAATAAAGTAAAAATAACAGGCGCCAACCAATATCGAATGAAGCTATCCCGCCCAGCTAAAGGAGCCTGTACACACGTTTTGGCATCGAATCATTGAGGTGCTGAATATCACGATTGGGAATAGCATCCCATATGGCTTCAATCTGAAGCCAGAGTTCATCCGTACCAACTGCCGTAAGAGAGACCATGGGTGAATCTCCGACCAACCCAATCCGAGACATGCTCGATGGGCGTCAGATCCGGAGAACGTGCAGACCAAGGAAGTAGCATAACCTATCGTGCACCGAACGAACACTTGTACGTTACGTGCGACATGTGGACGTGCATTCTCCTGCTGAAACACTGCACCAGGAATGCTCTGAAGAAAGGGTAGCACCTCCGGCGTCAAAGCGTCCCTGAAGTTCCCTCGCTATTGAAGTTACCCGTAATTCGGACTAGATGGAACTGCCCTAGATATTCATTAGCGCTCCGGACCATGACCCCAGGCGTTATGCGGGTATGACGTTGGATTACACGCTCTTGGAGGTCACGTTCCCATGTGTAACGTCTGACGCGTACACGTCCATCGTTATAGTGCAGATTAAATCAGGACTCATCCGAGACGACGATCTGTTGCTAATATGCACGCCATTGGGTGTGTTGGTGGGCTCATTGAAGCCGGAAGTAACGATGGTTGAGGGTGAAGGGGATTCTGTACAGGATAATCCTTGCATGCAGGCCCTGGCGCAGCAGACGTCGACGAACTATGGATGCAGCAAGTGTGACACCTGTAGCCACACTCTAACGTTGTGCTAGCGTATGAGAGGACACTATACGATTCATCACAGCTAGGCGGGTGAATAGTAGATAATCCCGTGGCGTCGTTCGGTTGCGTGGTCTAGGGTGAGCCCTGTTCGGCTAATTTCATCGTCCTCTGTCCATCTTTTGCAATTACAAATCAGAGTTGAGGCAGTACGCCCCGTGTGGGAGATGATTTCTCTATACTTATATATTCGTCTAATGGGGGTAGATCGTGGGATTTCAGGTCCTTTTATCTTGTCTCATTTTTTAAATTTAAAGTTAAGTCAATTTAAAGTTGAGAAAACTTCACGGTCACAAGTTAAGCTTGCGCCATCTAGTGGATTGCTTCAAAAAAGTTTTACTTGTTATTAATATTTTTATCAGTTTGGGATAATTTAGTATTTAAATTAAAACATTTAAGTAATTTCGAGACATGATGCAACTCATTTAGTACAAAATTCAAGTTCTCTGATTGGTAGGTTGAAATGAAGTAGGGATGTACTCTCATTGTCTGTCAGCAAAGCCGGTTGACCTCTTTTCAGGGAATTGTTATTAATTTTTATTTTTTGATTTTTTATTTGTAAAATCGATAGTTAAATGGAAAATTTTATTACTAGTGGTAATTAAAATGAATGGTTAGTCACTATATATATTCTTCACACGTAAGTTCACCCTCACGCATGCCGATAATGCAGCCCCATTCGAAATCCGTTACTCGTTCGTATGAAGCTCTGCGTTTTGGACGAGTCATATTGAGTAATAGAGAAACATATGCCATCGGCAGATAATCACAAAATGATTTCGAAAAACCTTTACAGCTTTTTTTATACAGAGTCGACGCCGCAGTTCAGAGGGCGTTTCTCGGTCCACGCATGCGCGACGTCTCTGTAATTCAAATCATTTGCATACCTTATCTTGCTAGACATTTCCTGTGAATTTCGGTTCATTTGCATAATATCTTCTTGGTGTTACAATTTTCAAACATGAGTGTATTATCATCAGCATTTTGGTGTTTATTTTATTGATTTTTTTTTTAATTCATATTTTCGTCAATAAATCTTCACTTAGTAATATTTTTTTAATTCATTTCTTTTTTATTGGCAATATCTTTCGTATATAATGTTGTAAGTTATCGAAACTTTAAACGCTTAACTTCGGCCCTTTTGAATGATTTTTAGCATCTTTAAATTAGATGTTTTTTTTTTCTTCTTCAGAAGAAGAAAGAGTTTTGACAAAGCGTCATTATATCAGGATTTTATACTGTTATTATTACTTCATGAAATATGCTTGCAACTTAGATAAAATCATTTTTGCCCATTTCGATTAACGGAACAATCTTTTATTATTATTATTATTATTATTATTATTTCGGACTGGGAGGGGAATTTTACATTTGCGCTATAAGAGCTTTTATTTATTTATTTATTTTTTTTTTTCTTTATAGTGCGAGCACAGCCATGCGGGTTCTGCTTGTAAATCAATAACCTGCAAAAAACGTGTATTTATTAAACCAAACAATATCTTTAAAGCATCCGTTATTTACTCATGTAAGTAAAACTAAACAAATGGATACGCTTTGTTAAGGGATAATGAATAATGTGTTTTCATAAACGTAAAAAAAAAAAAAAGTTTCTTCAGAAAAATAGTTTCATTTTGCTCCGGTGATAAAGAAAACATCAAACCCAATTTTGTCTGCGGCAGCTGTTGCAAGAAAACGTATCAAAACCTCAAAGAAAACTAATAAAGAAAATGACACATTAATTCAACAAGAAACTTTTAGCGTAATCTAAAGCGCCATTTTTATAGAAAAAGTTCCTTGTATCATCAAAGACTTTTCTTAACTAGAAGTGTAAAAGTATGTAAAAGAAAAATAAACTGTTCTAGTGTAACTTTGAAATGCTAAGTTAAAATTTAATTACAGTAATAACAAAATATCTTGACAAAACTATCCACAGTGGTGGCAAAAATATTGCATCACTTGCAAAATTCTTATTTTAAAGAATTTCTTGGGAAATAAGAGAAACGTTGTTCTGAATCTTGTGTCACATAAAAGTTATGCTGCAGCTGACATGTTTCAATAAAAATTAAATCACTCGTACATTTAGGGGACCAGCAACAAATTGATGAAACCCAAAATGTGTTTTTATCATCCTTTATCGTAAGGAGCTGGGAGTAAGTTGAAGTTTCAGCAGATTAATTACTATGTAGATTTTAGTGAAATTGTCACTTATATTCGCAAAGATAGTATATGGGCATTTCTTCCAAAAAAATATCAAGCGTTTTCGCATATTTTTGGCTCATAACACGCAGAGTTTTCGGTCAAACTTTACCAAACTTTCAGAAAACTTGTCTGCATGCAAGAGAATCATTACTGAAATTTGACCACTTCCCACGTTCCCGTAACACAGCTATATTTTGGTTTTCCCAAGCATATCCGTGTTTCTCTTCCAACTCACATCTTTTGAATAAGTTCGCTAAATAATTTAGTACAGCAGAAGTTGGTTTAAAATTAAGCATATCGTTGCCACCTTTCAACATTTAATATTAGGTTAAAGCAGCGATTCGTAACTGGCACCGACCGACAAGAAAATTTGACCGGGCCTTGAGAGATGTTTGCTTGTTAAGAAAATTTTCTTACTCAAAAAACAACAAAAAGAAAAAGTTCCAAAATAAATGCTTGATTTTTAAACAAGACTAAAAGTTCCAATCAAAAATAATATTTCGAATAATTTAATTCGATAGTCTAAAGTTTGAATACAACACCTTGTGGTGATTCAACAAATTCACCAAAGAGTTAAAACATTCCATTCCTCCTTTGAGGCAAAGCGTAAGCTTCAGACAGTTTGTGATGTTAATGTAGTTTCAAGTGAATTAAAAAAAAAAATTATTTGAATTTTGACATCTTGAATTCAAATTATGCTTTTCGCAATCACGAGTGTGTGTATGTAGGCGTGTGTGTTTGTGTGTGGGGGTATGTGTGTTTGTGTGTAGGGGTATGTGTATGTGTGTGTAGGCATGTGTGTTTCTGTCTGTGTGCTGGCATAAGTGTGTGGGTAGTTGTGTGTATGAATGTGTGTGGGGGGCGGGTATGTGTAAGTGTGTGAAGGCATATGTGTTTGTGTCTGCGTGCAGGCATGAATGTATAGGTAGTTGTGTGTATGTGTGTATGTATGTTTTTGTGTGTGTATGTGTAGGTGTCTGTATGTATGCGTGTGTGTATGTGTTTGTGTATGTGTGTAGGTATATGTGTGTGTAGGTGTATGTGTGTGTATGTGTTTGTGTGTGTGTATGTGTGTGTATGTGTGTGTATGTGTGTGTATGTGTGCGTGTGTAGTTGTGTATGTATGAGCGTGTGTGTGGGATATGGATGCAACCTGGAGACGGCTTTCGCTATAGGAGCAGCATCGTGAAGAGCCGGTCGACGGTGATGGTGCGGAGGGTGGCGCTGGGAAAATAAAATGATAGGACGCCAAAAACTGTCAAGTGAGAACAATAAGCAATCGTGATTGCTCAAAAAAAAAACAGCATCCAGCACAAAACATCCAGCACCCTGCCCCAGCAATAATTTGAATTCTCTAGTCGTGAATTCAAAGGGGTTGATTCCTACAATCAAAAGTATTACTTTTAGTCACTGATATTGATGGAATAAGTAAAAAAATAATAATAATGTTACAAATCCTGTAAATAGTAATTATTGTAGTAACGTAACCTGTAAATAGTTTCCCGTATTGAATATACAACCCCTTAACATATGGCGAAAGGATACGACTCCCCTATTTCCTTTTTGTTCATTGATAAGATTTGATAACGGTCTACTACTTTACAGAAGCGTGTGGAATATTTGAGAAATTTCTTTTCGGTGTATTTAAGCCGTTGGCGATGGATAAACAGTTAGTTTCGATTGAGATTTCGAACTGAGTGCATTTTTGCTCTGTTTATTGCGAGGCATTTCGCTGTGTTGTTTTCGTATTTGGAAGTAAATACGTGTGTAAACGTTGAGTTTACGGTGTTGTGTGATAATTGCGTAATTGCTGATGAATAATTTAGCAGTTGTTGAAGATCTTTCCTGTACATAGTGTAAATAAATTTCCTGTGTTTTTATCAAGAACTGTGTCTTTATTTCAAGAAAGTGGAAGTCGCACCGAATCCGTTACAATTTGGCGCCCAACGTGGGGCTACTTCAGGACTTTCTTGCAGTAAGTGTGACTTTGGACATTTTTTTTTTCATAAAGACTTTTTAAATTTGGACTTTATTTTTATGGTGATTACCCGCGCAATGGATGAACAATTAAAACAACTTCTTGACGCAATCACCTCTGTGAAGAATGATATGGCGGCTAATCAAGAACAATTGAAAAATGATATGGCGGCTAATCAAGACCAATTAAAAAGTGATTTGACTGCAAGTTTTACTGCAAATCAAGAACAATTAAAAAATGAATTAGCGACTAACCAAGAACAGTTAAATAATGATTTAACTACTAAAATTACTACAAGTCAAGATGAAATGAAAAGTGACTTAACGTCGATGAAAACCATGATGGAGAATCAACTAACCGCCATGGCAGATAAAGTCGATGCTCTGGAAGAAAAATTTGATACTGTGGAAGAGCGTATCGCCAATGTGGAAAATAAGTTGGAAGAAGAAGACAAGAAATTTACCTCATTTAAGGAAGAAATAATTACAGACATGGAAAGGAGATTGGCGACCGCGGAAAGCAGCTCTGTACAGTTTTGCGCTCCCACATCTGTTGTTAGACCGTCCATTAAACTGGCCACATTTGATGGGAAAAGTTCGTGGCAGGTATACAAGACCCAATTCATGATAGTGGCGGAAGCGAACGGATGGGACTCTGCTACCAAGGCCTGCCATCTTGCAGCATCCCTGAGAGGTGACGCAGCGGACATCCTTCAGACCCTTCCGGACAACCAGCGCCTGGATTTCGCCGCCCTCACATCTGCGTTGGAGCTTCGCTTCGGTGAGAAGTGCCAGAAAGATTTCAGTCGACTACAGTTGAAGTCCTGTTTCCAGAAAACCGGGGAAACCCTGCAAGAGCTAGCGGCGGACATCGAGAGACTGTCTCATCTTGCTTTTTGCGACTGTCCTGCGGATGTTCGAGACAACCTGGCACTCAACTATTACATCGACGGGGTTCGAGATCCGGAAATCCAGAAAGCTCTACGGATGGCGGATGTCAAAGACCTGAATTCTGCTGTTGTGTATGCGATGAAGTTGGAGGCCGCCCAGCAAGCAACCCGTGTGGATCGCCATCCCATCCGAACTCTGGAAGCTGATGAGTCTGATTCCAGGTCGTCCCACCTCGCTGAACTCGAGAGACAACTCGGTGACTTGGCAAGACATCTGAGCAGCATAACAGCCCAAAAGAAACAAGAGCAGAAGTGCTGGAAATGCGGTAGTGAAGGACACCTGCGAAGGAGTTGTCCGGCTCGCCAAGCTACGCGAGGGAAGGAAATCACCACCACCAGAGCTCTGCAGATTTCCTCTTCTAGTAGTGGCAGTGATGGACTTTTCATTTACGCCCATGTAAATGGGAATCCTTGCAAACTGATTGTCGACACTGGAGCCAATGTGACAATCGTTAGGACAGATGTGGCTCGTGAATTTGGATTGAAACTGCTGTGGACATCGCCACGCGTAAGTCTCCAGACTGTGACAGGTGACAAAATCGAGATTGACGGTAAAGTGGACTTGGAAATAGTGTTTGGGAATGCCACCTACCATCATACGGCATTCGTCGCTGATATCACGGACCCCTTCATTCTCGGATTGGACTTTTTGAAGAAATATGACTTCACTCTCGACTTCAAGACTAATGAGCTACACTCGATGAGAGAAGACATAGCCGTTTTCCCTGCAGAAAGTGATGTAAAATCCGCTCATCAAATAATAGCCCAAACAGATTTATCGATTCCCTCAAGGTCAGAATCATTAATACCTGGCTCCATTGAAGAAACCAATAGTTTTCGATTTGGACTCATTGAATACCCTAACCTAAGCAATAGCCTAAAAGGAGTGCTGGTAGCATCTACGCTTGTGGACCTTTCTAAGGATGTAATTCCCGTGAGAGTCGCCAACGTGAGTGAAAGGCCAAGGAATATCCGGAAAGGTGAAGTGTTAGCAACTTGTACTCCAGTAAACTGCATCATTAGAAGAATCAATTCCCCCGAGACTGTGTCTTCCGAGTCCTTGACATCGAAGTTAATTGGGAGTGCGGCATTATCGAAAGATCAAAGAACTGCTGCGGAACAATTGGTGGATGACTTCAAGCATCTGTTTTCATCAGCATCGGAGGATGTCGGCCGTACGAATTTAACGCAGCATAGGATTTACACTGGAGAACACCCCCCTATTAAGCAGCATCCAAGACGACTACCATTCGCCAAGAAGGAAGAAGTTGAGACCCTCCTGAAAGAGATGAAGGAGAATGATGTCATCGAACCTTTATCCAGTCCTTGGGCTTCTCCCATCGTCTTAGTCCGAAAGAAAGATGCCTCCACCAGATTTTGTGTCGATTACCGACGGCTGAATGAAATCACCAAGAAAGACAGTTACCCTCTTCCACGGATAGACGACACCTTGGACACTCTTTCCGGACACAAGTGGTTTTCGACCCTGGACTTGAAGAGCGGCTACTGGCAGGTTGAGATACACCCTGATGACCGAGAAAAGACAGCATTTACAACTGGACAAGGCTTATGGCAGTTTAAAGTGATGCCCTTCGGCCTCTGCAATGCACCAGCTACGTTCGAGCGTCTTATGGAGACAGTGTTAAGAGGACTTTCCTACGAATCCTGTCTGGTCTACTTAGACGATATTATCATCGTGGGACGCGGTTTCGAAGAACATCTGGCAAATCTTAGGAAGGTGCTGCAAAAGCTTAAGGAAGCCAATCTGAAGTTAAGCCCGTCCAAATGTAATTTGTTCCGCCGGGAAGTGAACTACCTTGGTCACATCATCTCTTCTGAGGGTGTACAGACCGATCCAGAGAAGGTATCTGCTGTCAAGAGTTGGAGTCGTCCCGAGAACATCCACCAGCTGCGAAGTTTCCTGGGGCTCTGCACGTACTATAGGAAGTTTGTGAAGGGTTTTTCCAACATTGCACGACCTTTGCATAAGCTGACGGAGAGCAAGCAAAAGTTTGAATGGTCCAAAGAATGCGAAGATGCATTTCTACGACTGAAGGAGGCTTTAACATCAACGCCTATCCTCGCCTATCCTCAGCCTGAAAAATCCTTCATCCTAGACACTGATGCGAGCAACGAGGGCATCGGAGCTGTTTTATCCCAAGAAATTGACGGAAATGAACATGTCATCGCTTACTTTAGCAAATGCTTATCAAAGTCGGAGCGAAATTACTGCGTCACCAGAAAGGAGTTACTGGCCATAGTGAAAGCTGTAGAACACTACCATCATTACCTCTACGGCCGAAAATTTCTGCTTCGGACAGATCATGCCTCATTAACTTGGCTTTTGAACTTCAAAAATCCGGAAGGCCAGACAGCCAGATGGATACAGCGGCTCCAGGAATATGACATGGAGATCAAGCATCGAAAAGGGTTATATCACGGTAATGCTGACGCTTTATCAAGGAGACCCTGTCCTGAGAACTGCCACTATTGTTCCCGAATCGAGAAACAGTATGGAACGACTAGCCCTACCGCCTATCAGGTGACAGTGACTCCAATATCATCAGAACCTGATCCATGGAGTGACGACCAAGTTCGAAAAGATCAACTTGAAGACCCCGACATAAAACCAATTTTGGAGTTCATGGAAAGTGACAGTCGGCGACCTAGCTGGCAGGACGTTTCCATCTTCAGTCCTGCAACAAAAAGATACTGGGCTTTATGGAACTCACTCCATTTACGGAACGGCGTGCTGCACCGGAAATGGGAATCTGCCGACGGTAAAACATCTAGGTGGCAGTTACTACTTCCCCGATCAAGGATTTCAGATGTTTTGAAAGAAATACATAGTAGTGCGACTGGAGGACATTTTGGTGTCTTGAAAACCCTCAACAAAAATCGGGAGCGCTTCTTCTGGAGTAAGGCGAAATATGACGTGGAGAAGTGGTGCCATTCTTGTGACGCCTGTGCTGCTCGTAAAGGACCGAAGAAGAGAAGCAGAGGGAAGCTACATCTGTACAACGTTGGAGCTCCTTTCGAACGAATTGGGATCGACATCCTGGGTCCTCTACCAAAAACTGCTGATGGGAACAAATACATTCTTGTTTCCATCGACTACTTCACCAAATGGCCGGAAGCACATCCCATTCCAGATCAAGAGGCTACCACCGTAGCAGAGACTCTAGTCCAACATTGGATCTCGAGATATGGAACACCTTTGCAGATTCATTCCGATCAAGGGAGGAATTTCATCTCTGCTGTGTTTAAGGGCCTATGTCAAATTCTCGGAATTAAGAAAACTAGGACAACACCCCTACACCCACAATCGGACGGCATGGTGGAGAGATTTAACCGCACAATCCTGAACAATCTCTCACTTATGGTATCCAGAAATCAACAGGATTGGGACAAGAAGCTACCTTTGTTCCTGCTGGCCTACCGCAGTGCTGTCCACGAGACTACCGGATATGCCCCATCTCAGATGCTCTTCGGACGAGAGCTTCGGCTACCTTGTGATCTCGTCTTCGGTCGTCCTCCGGATGCGCCTGCATCGCCTGAGGAGTACATCCAGGATCTCCAGGCCCGGTTGGAAGACGTTCATAACTTCGCACGAGAGCGAATCAACATCGCGGCGGAGAAGATGAAGACCCGATACGACACAAGGTCTACTGGACATGAATTCAACGAAGGCGACAAGGTTTGGTTATGGAATCCCATCCGACGGAAAGGTCTGTCACCCAAATTGCAGTCGCATTGGGATGGACCCTACAAAGTCCTTAACCGACTGAATGACGTCGTAGTGAGGATCCAAAAATCACCTAATGCAAAACCTAGGGTTGTACATTATGATCGGTTAGCCCCATACTATGGCCATAGTTCATGAGTATTACGTAAACAACCATGGTTGATAACATAAAAGTTGTAGATAATTTTTTTGCTTTTAATGTTTAGTAATATTTCTTGTTATTATTGTGTTTCCTATGCATTATTGGTTATTATTTAATGTGTGTATTTGTGAACATGTGATAGAAGTTTGGCACCCTTTCTGGGGATTGTACTGCCCGGGACGTGCAGTCCTTAGGAAGGGGGCAATGTTACAAATCCTGTAAATAGTAATTATTGTAGTAACGTAACCTGTAAATAGTTTCCCGTATTGAATATACAACCCCTTAACATATGGCGAAAGGATACGACCCCCCTATTTCCTTTTTGTTCATTGATAAGATTTGATAACGGTCTACTACTTTACAGAAGCGTGTGGAATATTTGAGAAATTTCTTTTCGGTGTATTTAAGCCGTTGGCGATGGATAAACAGTTAGTTTCGATTGAGATTTCGAACTGAGTGCATTTTTGCTCTGTTTATTGCGAGGCATTTCGCTGTGTTGTTTTCGTATTTGGAAGTAAATACGTGTGTAAACGTTGAGTTTACGGTGTTGTGTGATAATTGCGTAATTGCTGATGAATAATTTAGCAGTTGTTGAAGATCTTTCCTGTACATAGTGTAAATAAATTTCCTGTGTTTTTATCAAGAACTGTGTCTTTATTTCAAGAAAGTGGAAGTCGCACCGAATCCGTTACAATAATAACATAGAGCGAGAAAAAACTTTCATTTTCCCAACGCTTAGTTTTAATTAATTTTTTTAATGTCCGATTTGGAAAATAAGGAGTGGTCTTTGTGATATCACAAATGAAGTACTTTGGCGCACCTGTCTACCGCGTTTCCACGTTATGATAATCAAGAAGCGAATAAAGTATTGCGCTCTACTCTTGCTATCAACCATATCGTTACCAACACATGTGAGTAAGGAAGTGAATTAAATAATAAGTTCTGTGACTGGCATCAGTGAATGGCATTTTATCATTTGTGATGTCATCAGCAGAAGCGTAACCAATAAAAGCGCTCCGATTAAAATATTTTTTTTAATATTAAACTTTGTCAAATTATTTAAAAAATGGTCAGATCCTTTAAAAAAAAAAGAAAGCTAACCAAAAGCTCAAAACAGATAAGTAAAAAGAACAGAAAGCATGCATGTTAATTTAAGTGCAACAAAAGTTCGTGTTTCATGCATATCATTTTATGACATATCTGATGATTTAGGGTTCAGTAGTTCATATAAATACTTTTAAAATTTCGTTAACGACCCCATTGCGACAGGACCCTACTCGTTGGGTTTCTTACCTCTACAAATGAGTTCTATCACAATCATAATTGCGAAAAACATCATTTAAATTCAAGACGTCAAATTTTAAATTAATACCAGGGACTGGATGCTAAATGTTGTGTGCTGCATGCTGTTTTGTCTGAAAAGGATTGTGTAAAGTCGAGACAAGAGGGTCAGGTACAGTGGTCGGAAAAACTTTTTTTTTTTTTTTGAGTGAACTACAACTATTTTATTACAAATATAGTTATCTTCAATTACAACTACATTTTTTAAATGTTGCAATTATAAACTGCTTTTGAAAGGTACTTCGCTAAGTTAAAAAAAATAATATTAAACAAAAAGCATACCAACACACACACACACACACATTGTGGACGAAAAAATTTCCGAAAATGGTTTAGAAACGATGAATGTAAGGTCTCAGTATTTTGTTTTATTTCTTAGTAAATGTCAACACAATCTTTTACCAGTTAGTTTTTGGACAAAAAGTGATTCTTGAATTGCAATAAATTGGATATTTCTATACTGCATTTATACTCTTTTTTTTTTTTTTTTTTTTTGATCATTCACATTGCTTATTGTTCTCACTTGACTGTTATGAATTCCTATAATTTTATTTTCCCCCCGCCTCCCTCTGCAGCACCACCGTCGACCGGCTCCTCCCGATGTTGCTCCCAGGGTAGGTAAAAAACCGGTTTTTTTTTTCAAAAAAAACCAAAAAAAAACGGTTTTTTGGTTTAAACCAGGTTTTTTTTTTGGTTTAAACCGGGGTTTTTTTTTGGTTAAATACTATTTGCGAGAAAAACAATTAATTTTCGGAAGGTAATTAAGGTTCCATGTAATTAACAGTTATTCAATAGTCACATTATACCTAATTTCTTGATTAATTAAAGAGATAAGAACAAAATCTTGTAACTAAATTAAATAATTAAAATAGCTTTCTGCGGGGAAATATTGATTGAAATGTTTGACTTGATTAACATATTAGTATGCATGTATATGTAGACCCTTTATGATACGAAATACTTCAAGAAGTGGTTGTGATGCGGGTTAAGATAAAATATAATGAAGATCCAAGAAAAAAAACTTTATAAAACCAACATAATATGAATAATTATCGAATAAAGGTAAAAGTTATATTTTTAAGCATAATCTTTTCAAAAGAACAATTTTCATATTTTTTCTTTCTGATCTTACATAACGCTGATTTTTATCTACACAATGTCGCAAATATTGAAGTAAAGCAAAATGTACAACAGTACATGATTGAACAGTCAAAAAATCGATTGCTGTTGTACTGGCAAAGTTTTAAAGAAAGTGCTGCTCTATATTCGACCCCGTTCTTATTTTGGAAAGACTTGGAAAAGATATCGACTATCGCTAAAACAAAGAACCAAATCGAAAATACAAAAATTGTTGTAACATGGCTTAAATTACAGCTTATTTACTGGTATACACGTTGCATCCAGCATTGAAGTTTAAAAAATATTAAATGCAAACTCTTTAGAACAAATAAATGTGTAGCAAATTCTGTTTCAAGAAATTTTTTTTGCCAAAAACGTTATATCTTCTGCAACAGTGACTGAGTGGTGAAAAAGCCAGGAAAAAGAATTTGAAAAATGCAATGCAACCGTCTTTAAAAGTCTTCAACATTACTAAAACCAGCTTCAGAAAAGTGCAGTGCATATATTTTCGTCATTTAAATATCATTTATAACTCAAAAATTGATTAGGAAACTGATGGAAAAGCTTCAAAACTTGCTTTTTGTTCAAAGTACTAAATAACATAAAAATTATATTAATTTATAACGTAAAAGTTGCTATGTATTTATGCATATGTTATTGTGGTGTAAAGTTGATTTTATGTAATTGTAAAAAGATTTATACACATATTTCTGAAATGAGTTGAATACATTACATATACAGGGTGTCCGAAAAGTCCTCGACACATAACAATAGTATTTTAGGTTAAATGTGTCAAGGACTTTTCGGACACCCTGTATATTTATTTATAAATGTAATTTTACAGTTTTTGTTTGTAACAGATTAAAAATATTTTGCTTTAAACCAAAAGAACCGTTGTTTTCTCCAACAGTCTTTAGAAAAAATTCATTTAGTTAAAAGCCTTGAACAAAAAGACTAGCTTTGAAGATTTTTCCAATCCTAATTTGTTTCTTACTCAATATGTGTGGGGAAATCAATGTAAACTTGTAAAATGGATTTTTTTTTTTTTTTGACTTTTTTTTTTAAACCATTTTTTAAAAAAACCGCATGGTTTTTTAAAAAAACCAATTGGTTTAAACCATGGTTTAAACCAACGTGGTTTAAACCAAACAACCCTGGTTGCTCCTCTAGCGAAAACCGTCTCCAGGTTGCGTCCATATCCTACACACACACCTACACACACACACATACTTACAAACACACACATACCCACACAAACACACACGCCTACATATACACACATACACAAACAAACACACACATACACATACAAACACACACGCCTACACACACATACACACACACACATACCCACACAAACACATACGCTGACATATACACACTCGTGATTGCGAAAAGCATAATTTGAATTCAAAATGTCAAAATTCAAAGTTTTTTTTTTTTCTGTAATTTAACTCTGTGACTGTTCCTTAAATAGAGTGTCCCTTAGTGAGAGGCAAATGCATGGAGGTTCCTATTCAAAGTGACTGGGACCAGAAAAAGCTTATTTTAAATAGAAGTGTCCTTTATTCAGAGGTGTTTCTTAAAGGAGGTACTACTGTACTAATTTTTTAAATCGAACAACTCGCTACTCTATTTTTTTTTTCTAAAAGTAATATACTACACTACTAACTTAAAAAATGTAACTACTACAGTAGTGCCGTTACTTGTAGCCCGCTATTTCCGACCACTGCTCTAGTATTTATAAATCAAGTTGATTCCGAGGGACATGGACGCCATTGTCCAGGGCACATGTTCGCGGAGGCCGGTGGACCTCAAAAGTGACCCGGAACGCCAACTTTAAGCAAGTAAGGACAATTTGCAATTCGTAATTGCTCAAAGTAAAAAATCTAGATATTTTTTACGTGTATTTTATAAAGAGTTTTCATCGTTTCCTATGATTGCTCTCAATTCTCTTTATTTTACTTAAATATACTTATCTTACTCTATTTTTTAAATCTTTCTTATTATTTATTTAAAAAAGGGATAGATTTTTTAAAATCATTATCACTATTTATTTAAAAAAACTCATCGTTCCGTGGGTCACAAATGTTTGAGAAACGCTGGGTTCAAGTTACAGTAGAAATCACTTAGAGAAACCCCTAATAAACGATTGATTGTAGACACGTGTTTCAGGGTTTCAAGAAATCCCTTTACCAATGCTAAGCAGGAAACCACACAATCAAGAAAATTCGAAATTGGTAGCATTTGGAAAAGCATCGTAGAATATGTTTATGGCACAAATAATATGTGCACTCGTGATCCCGTTATCGAAATATGAGGTCTTGAAGTCTGCCGAAAATTTAGGTAAAGTCGCCAAATCTAGCGAGTTTCATTCAGAAATGGTAGGTAAGGCGCGAATTCAACATCTGCATCTGACAAGACATTTCATTGCCATTTTTGATCATCACCAAAGTGTGTGAAAGATGTTTTAACTAAATACTTTACTCGGGAGTAACTACCGGAGAAGGGAAGGGGGGAGTCGTGGTACAGACAGTCCCATTAAAATTTTTAGGGAGTTGTTTTTAGGGATATTTTCCCCTCGTCTGGGGTTTTTTTTTTTTTTTTTGTGGGGCCTTCCAATTATTAGGGGAGGGAGCATTATCGCTCTTGGAGAAAATAAGCACCCCTGCTTTACGTGTGTGTGTCAAATTTAAGAACCATTAACAAGCTCATCAAGTGGAAAGTTTATTAGGAGATACGACAGCTTTAAAACAAGATTAAAGATAAGTTTTATCTTATTATTGTTGATGAAAGCAGGCCCACAACTTACGGGGGTCAGGACGTGGCAGTTGACCCTCCTGATATTGGAAGAAAAAGTATTTACATGTAATTACTCTTTCAAGCAAAAGTGTAGTATGGTTGGGGAGGAGGACGCGACGGACTTTTTTTATTGTAAAAACAATGCAAATATGATGTAAATTGATTTCAAACCTTCTCTCTCACTCTCTCTCTCTCGGCGAGTTCCCTAAACCCAGTGGCGTAGCTAGGGTGGGGCGGAGGGGACGGTCCCGGCCCCGGGCGGCATATTTTTAGGGGCGGTGATTCAGCATCTTTGATGGGGAAAAAAATCCAAATAAGGGAATCATACTTTAAATCTATTTCTGGAGGAAATAAAACACGCCCTTTGAAATGTAAGGTTTTGTTGTGACTACAAATGCGCTTCTCAGTGTTCAAAGTTGAAATATTTTTGTAATGAGCCACTGAACCTTCCTCATTCCCTTAACGTCCACTAAGACAGACTTAAATTATATTTTTTAAACGTAAATTTTGGAAAATGTTCGAGAAAAGACCCTGACTTCTTAACATCACCAAAAGCTAGAACTGACTTCAGTTTTGATGAAGATTCGGGAGAGAACTCCATATCCCACTAAACGTCTCTTAACTGCAATCTTTGATGTAAATTTAGAACATTTCTCCGAGAATGGCGCCTAACTCCCCCCTCCTCCTCCCCCCCCCCTTTTTTTTTCTTTTTTTGCAGAAAGAATACGGATTATACACTGCTCAACATTGAAAATGCAACCCCAAGAAGGAGTGTTTAGAAATTTATGCAAATTTTAGAGAAGATGTACATCACTGAGTTATGTAAATGATCTGAAATGCACAGCTCTCCGACGCACGTGAAGTAAGATATAAGGAAAGGAACTTGCAGAATGGGCAATATTCGTGTCGTTATTTCTGACTGGAGAATTATCGAAGAAATTTTGTTTTTGTTTTGGAAGATACGTGTAACACGAGAGAATGCCAGGCCGATGTCAACGAAGGCATTTAAAGCAGATAGACGATTTTACGAGGGGTATGGTGATCGGACTGAGAAGGGGAGGTTGGTCCGTACGTTAAATCGCAGCTGATACCCACATGAATGTGCCGAAGATGGTTGGAACAACGAAATGTGGCAAGATTGAGGGGTGCAGGGGCAGCCAGAGTGACGTCAGAAAGCGTGGATCGACGCATCCACCGACAAGCTGTAGCAGACTCACAAGTCACTTGTTCCTCGATTCTGCAGCAGGTGCAAGATACCCTGAATGTTCCCGTGTGAACCAGAACCATTTCCCGTGATTTGGTCGCACGTGGTCTGCAATCACGGCGCCCCGCTAAGAAGACTGCCAATGACCCCACAACATAGACAGCAACGTTTAGTATGGTGCCGGATTAGAGCGACGTGGATGACAGCATGGCGAAATGTCGTGTTCTCAGATGCATCCCGCTTCTGTTTATCCAGTGATAGTCGCCGCATACATGTGTGGCGTCGACGTGGAGACAGATCTAATCCGGCAGTAACTGTGGAACGTCCCACCGCACGACAACGTGGCATAAAGGTTTGGGGCGCAATTGCGTACAATTCCATGTCACCTCTAGTTCGTATTCAGGGCAATATGACGGCCCAACGATACTTGGATAATGTGCTGCTGCCGGTGGCAATCCCTTACCTTCAAGGGCTACCTAATGCAATTTTTCAGCAGGATAACGCCCGACCACACAGTGTTCGCATCTACCAACATGCTCTCCAAGGCACACAGATGCTTCCCTGGCCAACATACTCTCTTGACCTGTCACCAACCGTACATGTGTAGGATGTGATTGGACGCCGTTTGCCGACTCTGTCCCTGCCTCATTCAGAAAACGAACTGTGACAAATGGTTGAAAGGAAATGGAGAGTCATTCCTCTGGACACCATCCGCACCCTTATTGACTCTATGCCTAGACTTTTTCTTCGTGTATCGCTATTTGCGGTGGTCCTACATCCTTATGAGCCGACGCCGTTCTCGATCTCTATTCTGCCTATCATTTTGAAATTATTCCTTGCTGTCTCTGTCTTTTTTCCAAATTTCATCACTTTTTGACCACTCCTTCTTGGTGTTGCATTTTCAATGTCGAGCAGTGTAATTAGTTTCCCTTTTCATCCTAAAATGAAGTTTTCAATTTGTTCAATAATTTTCGACGATTTAATGTATTAGATATGTGTCAATGAAAGAACGGCAAATAGAGGAACCGCCTCCGGGCGGCAGAAACTGTAGCTACGCCACTGCCTAAGCCACTGCCTAAACCCTAAGGTGAGTAGGTGAGTTCCATCAAACATTTTTTTCAAACTTTAGCACTCTGTATGTTTTCCTTTCTTTTTTTTTTCTTTTTTCTTTTTTTGTTATTTTCTGTGCATCACCTTAAGTGTACAAGCTTGCTTATTTGGTTTCCTCTGAAAATTAAGCACGAAAAGAACGTTAGACTCGAATGTTTCCCTTTTTGGAATCCGAAAAGCGTTTCTTCAAATATCTCACAAATTTATTTCTGAAAGGTACTGCAATTTAACTTCCCACCGCAGAATTAATCTCTCCCCGGTAAAATGACGAGCTGGATAAAAGTATATTTTTGCATTTTAGTGAATTTTAAGTAGATTTTACTTCAATACTTAAAGTTTTAATTACAATATCATTGATTTGCTATTTTTTAAGTATTTCTCATTATAGTTCTTATTAGTATTTCTTTTAGTTTCTGTGAAAAGTTAATTTGTATACTTAAAGCAATATAAATGTTTAAAAAAAAACTCTAATTGCAAAATTTTAATTAGCAGATGGATGTCAAATAGAAATAAGATGTATAGTAAAATAAAAATTAAAGAAGCCAGTTAATGTTAAATAGAAATCAGATGTATAGTAAAATAAAAATTAAAGAAGCCAGTTAAAAGGAGGAAAAAAAATACTACTGACTGACAAATATGATAATGAACAAAATAATGATTGAAAGATGGAAAATTGTGGCACCAGGTACATTTCATCAATTTAAGTCTGGTACAGGTATTGCTGCGGTCAAACTACTCAGAAAAGCAAAATTGCAAAAATGTTTCAAATGGAGGTGACCGAGTTTGCAGTAACCCTGACTTGAAACTGGCAAATTGTCTCACGTCCGAGTATTGTGGTGCGCACTAATCAGGAAATGAATAAGTGATTGTAGTTTCATTGAAACAAAATGCGTAAAAGTTATTCCAGTATTTTAAAAAATAAATAAATAACGTGCAATACGTTGTGCATTTACGTTATAGCCACTTTTACCTGTATGGCAGGTTTTGTTCAAACGACAGGGGTTGTTATTCGCAACTCCAATAAACTATAGGGAACGCTGCAGCCACTGTTTAATGGCAGATGAAAAAGGTAAAACAAACACACGCCGTAACTTATAACTTGCTTTGACGCTTAGTGAATGACAGTAATTTTTCATCGTGTTTGTGGGAAGCGTTCTTTTCTATTCTTCTGAAATTACATTACATCATAAACTGTCTGAAGCCTGTAATTTACCCCAAAGAAAACACGTGGAATGGAATGTTTTACCTTTTTCTTTAGTGTTATTAATCACCGCAAGGTAGCGTATTCGAGCTCTGGAGTTGCGAATAACGAACGTCGACTATATTAATAAGTTTTTAAGAATAAAAATGTTCCCTCTATTCATGATGTAATTTACAATATCGATAATTTTGAAGTGCATATTATTGATACTTACTATCCGTTGTTTTCACTTTAGAATTTCTTTTTTTTTTTTTTTTTTTTCCATTTTGAATTAAAAATTAAATTTTTTTCCTCATACTGGTCAGACAATAAAACTTCATGCATTGATAAGCACTATTTAAAAAAAATAAGAACTGATACCGTAATCCATGACTATTTTATTTGAATGACTATCCATCAATGACTATCCATTTTGTTATCTATATACTGTATGAGCTTAAATTAACCAGTTTTTTATACTTATTCATAGTAATTCTCCTAGATTATGAAGAACTGCTTACAACACATTTCCTTAATAATTCACTTAACACACTTAAAGTAATATTCTGAAATGTATTATTATACCACGAATGAAATTCTAAAATTTATGTTTAATTTCGTTGTAAAGTTGTCGTTCCTCTTAAGCTTTCTACTTTCCACATCATAGGCTTCATGGTGATTCTTTAATTTAACACGCACAAGCAAAGGATTAATGCAAAACACCTTTTACACGCATTGCAGATGACCCAAAATGGAAATGGCCTTGCAAAATGCAGACGATGAAATAACGCGGTGTTTTCAATTTTTTGCCAAGTCTTTAAATTTGACGATTTTTCTTGAGATATCGGCAGACTTTAAGACCCCATATCTCGAAAACGAGGGGACGAAGGAACACAGTTCATGGGCCAAAAAAATGTCTAAATATGCTCAGGACCGATCCTAGCAGGTGTGCAGCGTGTGCACCGCACAAGGGCGGCCAAAGCAAGGGGCGGCCGCAGGCCGCATCATATAGTTCTTTTAATCAAGCAAAATTCTACAAGAATTTCTCGCAAGATAACTTATAATAAGTCAAATAAATATGCTGAATTTTAAATGTTCAATTATCTAAGTGCCGATTTCCCGACAGCATAACGTAGTTTAAGAAAAATAGATTGTTAGAGAACATTGTGTTGGTTCATTGTCCATTAATATCTACTCTTTATGCAGGTATGGATACAGGGGAGGGGAAATGAGGGAAATGGCCCCCTCCTGAAGAACGAAAGGGTGCCTTCTAAAAAGAGCACTCAGGGCCCAGGGCGGCCACTAATGTCCCCCCCCCCCCCAAGCTTTTATAGACCTAAACAATGAAGACGTATTTTATATATTATATTAAAAAATGCTATACTGATTACATATTCTCGCAAGCAGTTCAAACAACAAATTCTGTTTTCCACAATCGCGGATGCTTGGAGAGACTGGAAAATTGTGACTCCCCTGTGAAGCAAACATATATGAATGATGAACTAAAATTTTGTAATTTTCCTCTTTTACAGCATTTTTTTCGAATTGAAATCACGAATGAACAGTCCGGTTTCAGATCAGGGCTCTTGCCCGGGAGTAAATTTAAACGTAGCTCCAAAACGAAGATCCAAAAGGATGCCATGACCTCCTTGACGACATGGGCGGATTTATGGGGGGGCAGAGGGGGGCAATGCCCCCCCCCCAATTTTGGGAGGACTTTATGTAGTAACTACACATCTTCCAAAAATTAAAAAAAATATATATTATTTTTTCTTTTTTTGAATAGTTTAGAAGGGCATGGGTGGATTTATAGGGGGGAGGGGGCATAGGGGCAATGCCCCCAGTTTTGGGAGGACTTTATATAGTAACAACACATCTTCCAAAATCTTTAAAAAATCATGACTTTTTCTTTTTTGAATAGTTCAATGAAAATGAAGAGAAAAGCGAATGTCCTTTTCTGATGGGAGAAAAGAAAAGGGAGAAAAAAACGAACATTAAATACAAATTAAATAGCACAGCTGTCACTGGGGTGCTGAAAATGTGTCTAAATTCACTATTTTGGACTGAAAACCATTTGGGCAAGTATATGAATGAAAATATAGGCTAAACGAGCTATACATTAAGCTGCAACACTTATAATAATTGACGATTATTTTAACAAATTAGAACCTAAAGCAAAGGAGAAAAAACGCTGACAGAACGATCTACTCGTTATGATTTGTGTCCACATTTCAAGTATATTTGTGCATAATATTAGATTAATTGGTCTTTTGAGAAATTCTAAAAAACATAGTTTTTTTCCTTCTCTCTCTCTTTTTTTTTAAAGAGAGAGAGAGAGAGAGAGAAAATAAATACTACTGAAAAAATTTCAGTAGTATGACTGACTAGTAAAACTAAATAAATTTCAGTTATCTGAGCGTTCTGATTTAATGAATCTTTTTACTTAGAGGGTGAGTACAATTTTACTTACTTTATAAATACTGTTTAAAAAGTAAGGTGAGTCATAATCATCAGGGGTGCCCACAGGGGGGGATTATGGCGCAAGTTGCGCCATCAAAATTTTTGGGGGGGATTTTTTTCCCGGGAAGTTTTTTCTTTAGAGCATGAAATTTTTGAATTTTGGAAAGAAAAAATATTAAAACTCATTCAACAAGAAATAGATGCATTGATAATGCTTTTTTCACGTACTCTAGAGGGCAGATTCCTTACGACCCCCCACCCCCCGCAGTTTTTCAGAAGTGAGGTCGCCAATTTCATTTTAGCGATTCAACTAACGAAGAAAAAGGAAAACTTCGTTGTATTAAAAAATCAAAATAGTAACTGTGAATGAACATTTGAAATAATAGTGCCAAAAAGTTTTTTTGTGAAATTTGACTAGAAAATGTAATCTTAAAATACAATTTAGAAACATCCATGATTCTCTTTTATTAAAAATACCTAAGTAAGGGCAGCGGACATGTACGCTTCAAACATTTTTATCAACGAAAACAGAAGTATTCAATACACTATTCACTAGGCCACAGAGTAGGTATCTGTGTCTAACAGGGTTGCCAGACGTCCCGGATTTCAAGGGACAGTCCCGTATTTTGAAAAATTGTCCCGCGTCCCGGGAGCTTCCATACGGGACGACTAAAGTCCCGTATTCTAGCGGATAACAATATTTTACAGAACGAGACATTATTTTAAGGAAAAAAATAAAGTAAAACAAAAAATGTGAAATAATGAGCAATAAGAAAATCATGTGGCAGCAAACGCAAAAAATGTTTTCCTTTTGATTTGGTTTGTATGTTTTTGCTTTTGCAGCAGACCATTAGGAGCCGCAGGGGTGCCCACCTAGGGGGGGGGGAGGGTTCATGGCGCAGACTGCGCCGTTGAAATTTTTAGGGGGCGTTGTTTTGAGGGGTATTTATCTCATTTTTGGTTTAAGGCACCTTTGCTTTTTTGGGGGGGCGGGGAGGGGTCTCCACGATATTGAGAGAGGTGCGTCCTTGCCCTTAGAGGAGGCACCCCTGAGGAGCCGAATGGTTGCTTCTTTGCTCATTGACTAATATTTGAAATATATCTCTGCGCATGCGTCGTTATTCGCAATGAAAACGATTTTTTATACTTTCATAGACGACATTTTGTTAGGTTTAATGCTTTGTTGAGATTGAATTTACAGCGACGTATCAAAAATACCCCCCCCCCCTTTTTTTTCATCTAGAATCCTGTTCCGTATTTACTGTTCTTAAATCTGGCAACCCTGGTGCCTAATCAGAAACTATGGGCCAAGCTCAAATTAAAGTATTGTGCATAGAGTAAAATTAGCATAATGGGAGGGAGGACCGGCGACAAAACTAACATGGTGCACGCCTTGTGTCTCGGCGGCCCTGGTTATACAAAACCATGCTTCATGGTTCTTCAGTTTAAAAAAATATACATAAATAAATAGGACAGCTTCATTAGGATATCCTGTAGGCTAGGGGTAGCCGAAATATTCTTTTTTTTTTTTTTTAATGAAAAATGTTGTCCTGAAAATCATTACTAAGTGGAGAAAAATGTATGGGTCACCTAAATAAGTTTGAAATAGAGGGGGGGGGAACCAGTCCAATGCAAAGAGAAATTCAAAGTTTTGTAATGAAAACCCACAACAAAAGTTCGAAATGTTTGAATGTAAAAATCGTAAGTAAATCAAAGCTTGATCAAGAGATGCAGGTGGCATATTTAAAATAAAATGAAGTGCAATAGAGACCTAAGGTATCTCAGAAAATTATCACATCCGTTTCAAAATAATAAAAGTCCTTTTTCTAAGACCACAAACGCTTGTATTGGAAGAAAACAAAAATATTAAGCGAGAAATTGAAAACTTTATTATGGAAAGTCCAACCAAATAATCGTGTTTGGCAAAGGAAAATTGGAAGAAAATGTTAACACAATATGTTTACCAATAATTAAAATTTACAAAGAAGATAGGAGAGACGTAGCCAAACTGAAAAGAAGAGTGGGGAACTCCAAACCCTTCTTTTTACGTCCCCAAAGCTGCCCTGTGAGTGACTTTTTAAAACTTAGGTTTTGAAAAACTCCCGGGAAAACGTTCTCAAACCCCATCTCTTACCCTAACGTCATTAAAGATGGCCTACACCTGAGAACTTAGGACTGCAATTTCGAAAAACCGTGAGAGTACTCCCAACGTAACCTCCGAGAAACGCCTTCTAAATTAATCATTCATCATCATTCAAAGCCGAATAAATTTCGTCTTTTCTACTTTAATTTCAAATAAAAAACTCGCTGAGGTTTCCCGAAGCTGTCGTTCTCCAAATATTACCGAAGATCTTCAAAAATTTCATTGTAAAAGGCATCAACTCATAAAATGTTTCGGGGAAGATCTCCAAAACTTTCTACCCCTTTAACATTATTTAAAATCATCTACGATTGAGTTAACTGAATTTCAATTTTAAAAATTTGTCAGGGGAGGACTCTCAATCTCTCCACCCATTAATATTACCAAAAATCTTCTAAAACTGTGGTTTTAACAGGTCGAATTTTTTTCGAGAGAATGGCTCCCCCCCCCCCCCTCTTTCCTCTCTCGCCAACATCATCAAAAATGTCTTACATCTCGCTTTTAGTGCTTCAATTACGAAGCATTTCTGGTCGCGAACACCTTCAAAACTCCCCCCTCCCCCTTTTCATCGAAGGTTGGATTAAATTACATTTTCGGAGCTTTAATTTCAAGAAACTGGCGGTGCACTAAATTTTCAACAAAAAAAAGTCTACAATCGCGTTTTTAAGGCTTCAGAATTTCAAAAAAAAGTCGGGGATAGGGACGCATCTCTTTTCCTTAATATCACCATAGATCGTCCAAAACTGCATTTTTCAAACTACTATTTTAAACTTTTTCCACGGGGAGAACCCCCGGACCCCACCCCTATACATGTCACAATAAGAAATAATTCACAATTGGGAATACGTGCTTGGAGTTTGCATTTTGAAAAATTATAGAACGATGACCCCGAGTCTCTTCCTCCCTTAACATCACCACAGATCGTCTAAAACTGTGTTTTCCAAATAACAATCTTAAAAATTTTCGGGGGAGATGCCCCAGATCCCCTCTTCTGAACATAATTAAATATAACGTACAATTGTGTTGGAAACTTAAATTTGGAAAAAAAATATCGGGAGATGCTATCCTGGACCTCATCTCCCCTTCCTCCCAAACTTAAAATATAGTCTTAAACTGTGTTTTTATGTCTTCGATTTCGAAATAATGCAGGAAGGTAGCCCTCCGACACCCCCTAATTCTGATTGAATATTATCCTTACGATTAAACTTATATTGCTAGTACTAAGGTCTAGTATATGACTACCCCTGCTAAACCAGAAGCCAAATCTTCTCTCTCTCTCTGCACATTAAAACATGCGTTTGAAACAATTAAGGGGCCGCCAAAGCGTACCCCCCCCCCCAGAAGTTTTTAGACCTATCGACGGCTCTGGTACTCTTTCTAAAATTTAATGACCGTGTCTCTTTTTCAATGAAGGGAACACACATCACAGACGGCATGGAGTTGGTGTCCGTTTCAAAGTTCCGTTTCTTTTCAATTTTTTATGCATTTTCTAGAAGTAGCACAATTCTGCATGAATACGTGAGACAGTGATGAGAGTCACCTAAAATTGCGTTTCAAGTACTGCAATTTCGAAAAAATTTATAGGAGAGAGCCCCTGACTCTTTCCTTCACACGATCAAAGCCAAGCCTAAAATTGCGATTTTGGAGTATCAATTTCAAAAAACTGCCGGGTTAAAGGCACCGAAATTCACCTTCTACTAACATTATAAAGATCTATCAAAACTGCGTTTTTAAAGCTAAAAGTTCGAAAATTTAAGTGGAGCGCCCCCCTCCCACACCCCCTCTTGTCAACATTATTAAAAAATCGTCTTACATTTAATTTTCAGGGCTTCAGTTTCGAGAAAATTTCAGGAGAGCTGCCGAAAATCCTTTTCTTAACGTCACAAAGATCGGCTCCAGTCGCGATTTTAAAGCTTCAATTTCAAAAAACTGCTTTTCTCCCATCCAAAGATAGCGTTTTTAAGACTTGAATTTTGAAAATTTTCCTGGTACGAGCCCTAGGATCTCTTTTTTCTCTAACATTACCACAGATTGTCTAAGACTGCGTTTTTAGAAGTACAATTTTGAAAACAAAGGAGAGCCCTCCTTAACACAACGTTGAAGTGTCTACAATTGCGCTTTTAAAGTTTCAATATTGAAAAATTACCGGGAAGAGGCCATCAAACCTTTTATTCCTCTAACATCAAAGATCGTCTAAAACTGGTTTTAAAACTACTATTTCGAAAATTTTCCATCGGAGAAACCCCCGGACCCCTTATCTAAGTGACGATAACTTTCCCTTTCAAGATTCATATTGCATACATCTAGTAATTACTCATTCTAAGCCAGAAAGTTGAAAGGTGTAGCAAAATTCAGGGGTACTCAAAACTTCTTTACTCAAGGTCCACGCTGTAAAATTTGGGAAGACAAGACAGATCAACAATCCAAAAATATTTCAGTTCAACTGGTATTTGTTAGCTCTCCCCCCTCCCTTCCCGTGAATTTGACTGGAAATTCAACACTCTAAAAACTATTATGTTTAACCCGATTCGAAAGCGAGAAAATTTTTGGGGGGGAATTTGCGCCGTTGAGCTTGGGGGGGATGGGCACCCCTGATAATCATCCAAGTCTAAGTGAGTCAGTCCTTGTCATTATTGAAATCTAAATAATTGAATCATCAAAATTTTTGCAAAAAATTGCTAAATTGTATAGAAGTCTATAAAAATCTAACAAAGATTGGTAAAATCGTAAAAATCTTTTAACCGTAAAAACTGACGAATTTTCGTAAAAATTACAAAAAAATCAAGCAAAAATTTGCAGAGAGAGAGAGTAAGAATGAATTATACAAACAGGGTCGAATTTGCCTGTAAGATAAACAAGCTATTCCTTAGGGCCCTTGCTTTGAAGTGGGTCCCTAATTCCCAAAAAAAATTCATGATTCGTTTCTTAAAAAATGGAAATTGCTTGAAAAAACTAATTTCATTTTTAAGTGCTTGAAAACATTGAATATTTGGAAACGTGTGGCTAAAAACATTAAATTTTAAAATGTCTAACATACGGTAGAATGGAGGAATGCCAAAATATGTCAAATTCAGCTCCTTGCCACATCCTGTATTAAAAATGTAAAAATCATGGTTCTCAGGTTAGTAACATATTATTTGAAATAAATTTTTGTGACTCGCATGTTTCATATCTTGTTATTTATTCAATCCCGAATGCAGTATTTTGGAAATTCTTTTGTATTGATTGCTTTTATCTTACTTCTTCTGCATATTGTCTATCTGTTTAACACGGAAAAAAGTATACACTACTTTTATTTCTTTTCGTTTTCTGCCCCACTTGCAACTGAAGAAAAGTTGTTGTCATGAGAAATCTATTATGGTTTCTTTTTTCTTTTAAATTTAAAATAGCTATTTCTCACAAAGTTAGAACCGGACTGTAAAAGTTTACAATCAAGTACTAAAATATCAGAGACTGGAAAGTACAAATGAAGTGCCTTAAATAATTTTATTTATTCTAGAGTCCTTGAAAATAATTAGATAAGCCTTTGAAAATCCTAAGCAAAGTGGACTCCAATTACTTCTACTGCATATTGTTAATCTGTTTAGCTAGAGAAAAAAATGATACACTACCTCTATTCCTTTTCGTTTTCTGCACTACTTATAATTAAAAAAAGGTTGTTGTAATGAGAAATCTATAGTTTATTTTTTCTTTCAAACTTAAAATGGCTGTTTCTTACAAAGTTTGAACAATACTGTACAACTGTATAATCTAGTTATCAATTTCTATGTCTATCCAATTAACCTTTATAAGGCTTCAAAATGCAGAATTTTATATCCATTTTACAAAATTTCCTCCGGGGGAGAAACCCCCCAGCCCCCTAAAATTGGTGATATTCTATTTCCCACTTAAAAGGGAGCCCTGCGTCACTCTCTTGATACCAGCTCCCTCTCTTAAGGTCAATTCAAAAAGGACAGTATGAAAACACACATTAAATGAAAATGACACACAAAAACGTAAACATGGACTTATGCATCACAGGAAACACACAAAAACACGGGAGTGGGGGCAATAAAAATGTTGCAAAAAAAAAAAAATCCTGCCCCCCCCCCCCCCCAGGAACTTAGTCCTAAATCCGCCTATGCTTGACGAGACTAAAGAAGGCTTAAAATTGCGTTTTTAGGACTTTAATTTCAGAAAATTTTACTGTTTGAACAACCGATCTTAAAGGACACAATTAAATCTCTGATTCACCCCTTCCACCTTAACTTAATCAAACATAGCCTGAAAATGCTGGCTTTAAAATCCAAAATGTGTTGACAGCCCTTCTTAATGTCATAAAAAATTGCTTAATGACATTTTTCTTATTTCTTTTTCGAAATTTTTGCGTTGGAGGGCCTCGAAATCCATTCCCAAACATTGCTACCAAAGGTAGTCTCAATTAGCGTTCTCTATCCCCCTAATCCCACCTCCTCAGTTTGAAATAGACTTCAGTTTCAAAAAACAGTTCGTGAGGGCTCACTGAACCCCCGCCCGCTCTTTGTCCCATCGTTATCAAACAATGCCTAAAATACGATTTTGGATTTCAATTTCTTTAAAACTCTGGAGGAGAACTGCCTGTCTTATGTAACTTTTCACGGCGCGAGGGCATATACCCATCAATTGTCGAAGTGAAGTGGACAAAAGTTTATAGTTGTGTATTTCAGATATTAATATCAAAAAATATCCGAAAGATCCGCCGAAGCTTCCCAGTTTTGTTAACGTCACCAAAGATGGCATAAAATTGCGCTTTTAGAAATTTCCGCTTGGGAGCTCCAAAACCCGCCTTCCTTCCCAAAAATAGCTTTAAATGGATTTTAGCACCGAAAAATATTTCGGTTCGGAATGTTTTCAAATATAGCCAAAAATGAGTTTTTGAAGCAATACCGCCGAGAAATTACCGGAGGAAAGCCGCCAGATCCCCTAGCGTCACCAAAGACAGTCTAAATTTGCGTTTTAAACTTCAATTTTGAAAACTTTCAATGGGAGATGATTGAATCTCCCTCCCTCTAGCAACGTCAACAAAGATAACCAAAACTGCTTGTTTAAAACTTCAGTTTCGGAAAATTTCCGGGAAGAGCGCCGATCTTTCCTAAGCTACGGTCACAAAAAATAGCTTCGAATTGATTTCAATTTTGAAAGAATTTTAGGAGAGAACTCCAACATTACTTTTCCCCTGAAGTCTCTAAAAAGTTCCTAAAATTGCGATATTTGACGTAAATTTTGGAAATTTCTCCATGCACCTTGAATATACCCGACTCTTTTCTCCTTGCAACCAAACAAACCAAAGATTACTAAAACTATTTTTCGTGCGCCAATTTCGATAATTTTCTGGGAGCAATCCCCCCTCCCCTGATTCCCCTTCCTGCGTCCTTTCTCTGATGTCACCGAAGACAGACTATAAAATGCGTTTTTACGACAAGTAAATTTTGGTATCTATTACTTTCTTCAAAGATATAAAACGTACCTACGAAGTTTCTTAATATAAAACTTTTCTTCCTTTTTATAAGTTCGTCAATCTTGTTTTTTTTTTTCTTTTTTAAATTAGAACTTGATATAGAAATTTGAAGAAATATTTTTATGGACGTCTCAAAGATTAGTCAAAATATGCAAATTACTCTTGAGGGGCGGCACATTAAGTCTTTGCACGCGGGCGGCCGACACCCTAGGATCGGCCCTGAATATGCTCTTTCGAATGCGACCATTTTCAACTTTTTTCATGATTACTGAAGTCGTGTAGTTCCCTGGTAAGAAGTATGAACTTAGTATTTTAGTTAAAGAAAATCCTTTTTTTCCTTCCCGGAGGGGGGGTTGAGAGAGAGATGTTTTAATTTATTCACAAGGTTTTCTTCTAATTTAGCGTAGGCATCGCCTTGCGGAATGATGAATATATTTTGCGCCCTTCCCCCTTTTCTTCATTTTAAAGTCATTATGATTCAATATGAATTATTATTTAGTTTAAAGCAAGTGCTATTAATGAGAAATAACTAAGCCATAGAAACTGTTTAAACAAATACATAGAATTGTATTTTGCTCATTAGTGAGATAGAAAGCAATAATTTTCAATTTTGAAAACCCCATCCCAGAAAAATTTTCTGGCTGCGGCCCTGTCTGAGTTTTTTATTTCTCTGGGTCAAAAATTCTTCTTACTCAATAAATAAATAAATGAATAAATAATGATAGCAGTAAAAGATATGTAATAATAAACTAAACTAAAAAAAAAATAGTAAAATAAAGACACTTTATATACAATATTTTCGAACTAAATTTACTACTATTTCTCATTTTGTGATCTTTAAAAGGTTCAATTTACTTAAGAAAAATATATACAGTTGGCTCTCCGTTTAACGACGCTCTATTTAACGACTTTCTCAATTTAAAGACGGCTTTTCACGGTCTCAGATGGTCCACTGTAAGTTTTAAAAGCATTCTACTTAAGGACGATTTTTTGTGGTCCCTCGAAAGTCGTTAAACAGAGAGCCAACTGTAATTCTAACAATTCGGAACTCCAGCGCTCGAATACGCTACCTTGCGGTGATTTACAAAACTGCAAATGAAACTAAAACATTCCCTACTAGCAAAATTTCTTGCATCAACCTTGACAGATCTTGATATTATACTGACGGCGTCAGTATTGACGTGTTTCATACTGCATAAAGCTTGCATAAAGATTAAAAAGCAATATTACAATAACAACACGTATGCAACATTGCATTCATCTTAAAATATCAATATTGATATTATCTTACAATAACAACATTGCATACATGTTGTCGCCGTCAAGATGATATTGATTTCATGCTGTCGCCGTCAAGATGATATTGATTTCATGCTGTCGCCGTCAAGGTAATTAGTACACAATAGAACAGGTGGACCTTCGTTGATACTTGCGCATGCGCATAGTTCTTTCTGCCCAGCGTCCCTCGCATTGCTGGCACATTCTTCCTGCTTCGACCTCAATCGGTTCAGAGGTGCTGCACGTGGCGTTGCATTCTTTTAGGCTTCGTTAAGTTGGTTGCTTAGTTATTAGTGTGGAATAGTGTTGTTTTAGGAAAAACTTATGAATGACTGATAACTATATTTGTTTATTAATATAGTACTAAACAAGTCATATCGCAGACGATGTGCGATCAATGTTAGAAATGGCCGAAAATAACTTTTTTCGTCCCTAGACTTTGAAACAAAGGACATGAAGCCCAGAATTTCGTATTATCACTTCAATCTCACGTAAGATTAATTTTATTCAAAGGTATTTATTTTATTCTTTAAGATAAATTCATATGTTTTGTCCATGGGATATTTTCAATGCTGACATCCATTTGAAAATGTACTTTATTGTATTTATTTATTTATTTATTATTTTGCTACCTTTACTCTTAAATGTGCTATAAAAACTTCCGCAATTATTCCTAACTAGGCATTTTATGTCTTTATAATACAATTAGAAGCATGAATTTAAAAAATAAGTCAAGTATTACGCAAAACGAAGAAACTTTCATTTTTTAAATTAAATTGCGAGTACTATTAATATCTTTATATGAATTTCCGATCAGATGTCAGCTTTAAGAAAATATTCTCAGGCTAGAAAACTATCTTGAAGAATAACAGAAATAATTAAAGAATGAAATTTAATTCTCGAGTTTGAAGTGAAAATAATACAAATAAATAAATGGATAAAACACCTTGCAAACGTGCTGATTTCATATTGTCATGTCAATGTATCCTGATATTTTCCTGTCATATCAATACGTATGCAATATTACAAAAGCAAGATCATCTTGCCTAGACCTTGATTTCATGCTGTCATGACAACATCTTGATATTATCCTGTCATATCAATACGTATGCAAGATTACAAAAGCAAGATCATCTTGCCTAGACCTTGATTTCATGCTGTCATGGCAACATCTTGATATTATCCTGTCATATCAATATGTATGCAATGTTACAAAAGCAGCCTACCTTGATATTTTCCTGATATTATGCTGCATACACCTTGTCAGTCAATATTGTGGCAGCCTGCTGACAGCATAAAGGGAGTAACATAACAACATTGAGGCAGTATTAATGCAAGATGATTTTTCTTGCATGTCAACCTTTATGCAATACTGAGGCAAGATATTTTGCTTACTGGGTTGCCACGTTGCGTTCCACGTGTGTCTGTTGACGTAAACACAGGCAGTTTGTTCTGAGTATTTATTAACGCAATCGATGTGTCTTAGTTTGCTTTCAGCTACAGAAATTAATTCGTCCCTTAGTAGTATTCTCGAGCTTCTCAAAATAATGTTAGTTTTCATTATTTCCTTAATAATTGGTGAAAGCGTAAATTCTGGATTAACAAACTTGGATAACGTTATACAAGGTAAAAAATTTTATTGTTTTGTATGAATTTGTAAGAATATGGGGTTTTTTTTAATCTTAAATTAATTAAACTTACCATGTTTTACAGCAGCATTTAGTTGGAATGGACAGTATGCAAAATATTTTCTTGAATATATTATCGTAGAACAAAATGAATAACCGAGAAAGAATTTACTTTATTCCTTTTATTCACAGCTGAAAGGTTTCGCCAAATTTGTTAAGGGTTATAGTTTTAGTATAGTGCGAGCAAAGTAGCCTTGGCGAGATTTCGCGTTTTTAGTTAAACCATTTTTAATTTTTATCATGAGTGGAATAAAATGGTAGTAAGATTACAGAATTCGATAAGTGAAAAGAAATAATGGTCAATCAACTGAAAAGAAAACTACCACCATGTATCCGTGAGAATTTCGTTGATGATTTGCATAACATGACACAATTAAATCGTAACTCAGAAATTAGAAAAATCGAAACAGAAAATTTTTAAATTAACCGATTCGGGAATTCGAGAGAAATAACTCAGCTACAAATGGAAAACAATAAGCGCTAGCCAAGCAAGGCAAAAAAGTATCATCTTCTTTCGATAACAATTTGTAATGTCATATTGAATTTTCTAGCATTAATTGTTATTCTTGTCAGGCCACAATTATTATTTAGTTTTATCAAGAATTGATAAATATCGAATTCAACATCGTGGAAATAGCTGCTTAGAACTACGAACTACGTAGTTTGCATTAATCTTTGACGTTTAGTAATGCTTCTTGAATTCTCATTTCTTTCTACGTGGGCCAGAATATCCACAAGACTTTGAAAATTTATTTAAAAAGAATAAAGCGAAAAAATCATACGTACGAACAAAAATCACAACACTTTTAGCATTTTCTTCGTTACCATGTGCGTTTGTTTTAGTTTTTAAGTCCGCCATTAGACAGTGACTTCAGTGCCCCCTATAGTTCGTTGGAGTTGCGAATAGCCTTTATTTTGTATTTAAATTTTTAAAAATTAAATTTGTAAAAAGAAATAGATGATTTGAGCGAAAGTTTTCCCCTCATGGCTCTAATGAGCTTTGAGGAAATGCTCCCCCTCCCCAGAGCCTTATAGGTAAGTTGATATCCTACATGAATTTTCGTATGGCAAGTGGGTTTGCTTCAAACGAACATTGTCAGAAAGATCTAATGTAGAATTAGATAACGTACAAGAAAGGGCTATGATTTTCGTGATAAATAATCATTTATGGATACAAAATTTTAAGAATTTCCTTTCACATTAAAAAATTTACCTTTCATTCCCCCCCCCCCCCTTTCTTCGAAATTGTGTGTGAAATAAATTTATTTTATTCATAAAATTTGCATCCAACCTTTCGCATTTCGTTCAAACCTAATCAAGGATATTTGCGTTTCAAAAAGTAATAACATTTGAAAGCTCAAACATTTTCGAATGTTTTCACATATTTTATCGTTCCTCCGAGCAAAAAAAAAGTTCGCAAACGCTTTCTAAATAATAGTAATAAAAGTGACGATGAAAAGTAAATTAGTACTTTACTTTCACACATCATATGCGCAAGATGGCGCCACCTGGTTGAGAACCGTTGATATTATTTATGCACTTATAAGAGACTCGAATTTGCGTAGGAGAGAGTCCCTATATGAAAAACGTTTTCATATAGGGACTCTAGATAGGTGGATAGGTGAAGGTGAAACAAAACATTCCTCGGATTTGTTATAATTAATCGTTTTCAAGTGCACAGCAATGCACCAGAGAAAGCAAGAGCTCGCTTAATTTATGGTTGAAAGTTCCCATGTTTAGCAATTTGTCCTATGTTTTAAAAATAATGCGTAGGAACCATATTTTCTGAATTTTGTCACTACTTTTTCAAAATATTTCAGAATAAGTAGTTTTTTAACATTAACTACTTTTAATATTTTAACGTAATTTTTTCTGAGTCTTCCAAATGAAGCTCCTAAGACCTTGAATATAGCCTTGAACCTCCGTAAGATATAAGTGAGCCTACATGTTTATTTTTACCATGCCAGTTAATTTAATTTGTTTGGAACCGTGTTGTTTCTTGAACCGAACCGAAATGCCGAGCTGTTCCGTTGTAATGGAAGCGAGAATTTGTATTCTTTCTGTTAATTTTTAAGCTTTGCAGTCATTGTTTAGGTAACATTTAAAACTTTTTTCTCTTCTAAAAAATAAATGGTTTTACCTTGCGGAGCATTTGATATTCCTGCCCATTTTATCATCATCGAGACTTGAATCACACCGATTACCCTAGTGTTAACTTTCCAGTATATCAAATTGTTTTCGTTATAAATTCGTTCTCATTTGAAAGATGGATAAAGTTGATAAATTATACCAATACTATGACATTTTAGCAGATCCTAAATGCAACACTGCTGAGCATGAATCTAAATATTTGGAGATAGTGAACGCTACGAAAGGAGCTGCAAGTGAGAAGATGTTAGCTTGCCAGTTTATTCCTCGGTTTTTAAAAGAATTTCCTCACATGGCCGAAAGCGCTCTGGATGCAGTCCTTGATTTGGTTGAAGATGATGACGTTGCAATTCGGAAGCATGCCGTAAAGCATCTGCCAAGTTTCTGTAAATATTCAAAAAATTTCGTTAGTAAAGTTGCCGACATCCTTGCTCAAATGCTGCAAACTGAAGATTCGTCAGAAGTAGCGACAGTACAAGCTTCTTTGATGACGATTCTCAAACTTGATGTCAAATCGACTCTTCAAGGAATATTCATACAGATCTCTCAGACGGAGGATGAGCTCATTAGAAAACGTACCATCCAATTTTTATGCACAAAGTTTAAATTCTTACCTCCAGAACTGGCGACAAAGGAAATAGAAGAATTTGTACTTGAAGCTTGCAAAAAAGCATTTCCCACCATAAGTGGTGAAGATTTTCTTACTCTGTTGCCTTTGCTGTCCAATTTAAAAATTGCGAAAACAATTCCTGTTCAGCAGATTTTGGTGCAGCTGATTGCTGAACAAGCAGAGATAGATGAAGAGTTCCAGGCTTCCCCCGACAATGTAGCCGGCTTCTTGCAGTGTGTACGGCATGCTCTCCCATATTTTTCCCCGTTCGTGAATTCGGTACAATTTGTTAATCATATTTGTATTGTTGTTTTGCCAAAATTGAAGGAAATAAGTGAATTTGAAAATGGGGAAGAGATGAGTCTTGATATTATCAAAGTATTAGCAGAAATATCGCCATTTGTTTCTGAGGATGAACATTTAAAAGCGTGTATTGAAATTATCTATAAAATCCTTTTGGAATACATTCCCTTACCACCTGCTGCTGATATTGAAAATGGCTCTAGCACAGATGAGCCAAACTTACAGTTCACTCACATTGAATGCTTTTTATTCATATTCACCCAGCTTCTGAAGTTCTACCCCGAGTTCTTGACCTCTGCAGAAAATTCCCAACTATTCAAAGACTTGAAAGCAAGATTACAGTTTCTAGCCCGTGGTGTACAAAGTGGCATCAAAACATTTCGAGAATCGCTTATCACAAACAAAACGAAAGAAGCTAAGCCGGAAGAAACAAAACTAAAAGCTATTGCATTGCGTACTATGAACAACATTAATACTTTAATCAAAGATTTGTTTAGAAGTCCACCAACTTTCAAGACAACTGTTACTTTATCATGGAAGCCTGTTACTGCAGCAACAACTAAACTAACCTCTGAAAAACGTGAGATTGAAGCACCAGCCTCTCAAGATAAAAAGCCCAGGAGAGATACAAAAGCTGGAAGAGAACTATATTCCCCTCCTGGTGGTAAATATAGTACAAATGTAAATTCTTATCCTCGTACCAGAGGATCTAACTATTACCCTCGAGGAAGAGGACGACGGTATTATTAAAAAAGATTTTAACTGGTAAAAATAGCATAAATTGCTTGATGTTGACGGAGGTACTTTCACCCTTTATTGGTTGGAGTGTGTTATGGTTACTATGTTAAACTACAAAATTATTTTGTTGACTACATTTATTTTCTACCTGCCAAAATAAAAATCTATAATGTTGGATTTTATTTATCGCTGCCCTTTTTACAAAACCTACTTTCTCCACAAGTGGAGTCGATGGTTTTCTAATTAGAGTAGTGATTTTTTTTTATGCTTGTTACCATATTGTAAAAAGAGCCCATTTTTTTGTGCAAAGTGGGAAGTGATTTCATGATTCTTTAAGCTAGATTAATTAATTTTGGGAGAAATATTGGTTCTGGAAAGCAGTCAATGCCCAATGACTAAAAGAGACTTAAGATAGTTAACTCATAATGATAAATTATAGTGCATTTATAAAAGCATTAAATAGCCTGTAATTTTTTTTTTAAAATAATGAAACTATCTTAATAACATGCTGCACCAATTTTTAAAATTATGTTTTATTTTTGTGTTCTTTATCCACCTGCTATTTAACGATAGTTGGGGCAAACCTAACCTGGCAGCATTGTAGTGTTGTGATTAGGATTTGCATAGCCTTCACAATGCTGTGAGTGTAGGTTTGCTTCAACTGTAGATAAAGATTGGTAAGTGAATCTGAAAATGTAAGCTGTGTTCGGGGTCTGTTTTAAAAATTTCAAAGTAGTTGAGGTTAAGTATGAATCAAAGTTTACTGATTGAAAACCAATAATGATAGTAAGTAATCATACTGCTCCCTGGTTTTGAAATTAAAATGCAGAAAGGTTTATAAATAGTATACCAGATTAAAGCCAGTGCAGAGGTTGATTCAGGCGGACCTAAAAATAAAACCTGGATCGACCACTGCAGTACCAGGAAATGCATGTGGTTAACAGAAAACAATGTAATGTAGTAGCCATGGCAGATACTTATTTGATACAGGAATTGGACAATTTTGCTACGAATTGATTGCCAACTTTTTACAATTCTACATTCTGGTCAGAACTTTATGTGGATTTGGTATGCCTCTCTTATTGAAACAATAATTGAACAAAATTTCTAAACGAATCACAATTGTTACACATTCATTATTTCATGGATAAGCTAGAGCATTGTTGATTGTTGTAACATTGTTCATTAAATGCTTTCCAACGCCAAAATTTTTTAGCAAATTTCTTATTTTTTTCTATATTTTAAGTTACAGTAGTAATTCTTTATAAAAGCATGTCAAGGTTTAGAAAATGTCATTTATATTAGTAATTGTGTTTTAAATTGAATCAGAGTTCAGTAAAACATACTTTTTTATTGTGTGGTAAATTTTTGTTTTCCATTAAAGAAAGTATCAAAAAAACTTAATTGTTAAAGTCAATTTTTGATTTCAACTTCTTGGTAAGTAGTATTTTCGTCTGTTTATTTGCCTTTGATATAAATCATTTATTTTAGATTTCTTCTACAACAAAACAAGTATTTTAACAAATATGGGTACACCGTATACGTCCAGAAATTTAGAGCAAAACATTTGGTTAAAATGTAAAGAATCAATTCATCTGCAGGGCAGAGTTGCTGAAAATTTTCCTCGAACAATTCTTTAAAAAAAAAGCATGTGCATATTTTCCCAAATTTTGTCTTACCCTTTGAAACAAACGCTGAAGATATAAATGTTCACACATTCTTTACAACGTTTGAAGTAACAACTAATTAATTACTGTAAAAGAGGGCAGGAATTGCCGTTTTTGCCAATTTTCCCATTGGTTGGTTTTATTGAAACTAACACTCATTTAAAAGAAATGACTGTAATATGGCTACAGCGCAAAATTTTCTTGATATTAATTCAAAATAAAAGAAACAAGTGGCAAAAAAAGTAACAAACCCCTTTAAAAGTCCTGATCACGAAATGAACCCTATTTTTAAAAAAGTATTATAAGCTTAAGACTATCCATTCTATTTCATTTTCTATCTTTTTAAAGCATTTATTTTCTAGGTAGTCACAGCAAAATGGCCACAGTTTTTTTTATAAAGAAGGGCTCGACTTGTACAGGGGTGTTGGATTTTTTTTCCCTACTTTCAATCTAAAAGTATGGACGGTTGAATAGTATGCTAGTATATAAAAAATGTACAATCAATAATCATTACTTTCTTTGTAGTGTTGTAATACTCTGTGTAGTGTTTAATGTAATGTTTATTATATGAAAAATTGAAGAAATTACCAAACTGGTAATCTAGCATCTACAGGTCACTACAAATATTTCAGCTCACAAGGAGGTTCACAAATATGGTATACAACTCCATTTCAAAGTAAGATAAAGAAAAATCTGGCAAAACAGTAGAAGCAATCGTTCAGTGGGAGGATTGCTGCAAAATTATAAGCAAATACCAAACAAGTTGTAACAGCATCCAGTGCAGAGCTCGAAAATATCCGATATTTTCAATCTGCACAAACTAAAGTCGCCAAAATAGTAAATGGGCCATTCTACCGTCACGTGCGGGACAAAAATACGCTTAAATGTCACTAAAATTTGGTCATATCTCTTAATATTCTAATGAAACAGGGTAAGCAATTTTTTAAATCTTTACATTTGATACAAAGATACTCCTGACACAACTCATTTTTATTAAAAAATTTTGTTACTTAAAATAAAATTTATTTACATGTGTCACGTGCGGGACATCCAAAGTCAACCTCTGGTAACTTGCTTATGCACAAGCTAATATTTTTGCTCTATTAATACAGCAATGACGATACAAATTGTAGATTTTGAAAGCTATGGTTCGAACGTAGAGGAAACATATCTCATTAGTTTAGAAATAATTATTTAAACCATTGAAAAAATATTCGTATCTGCCCATTCCATTAATTTTTATTTTGTCTCGCACGTGACGGTTCCAAAATTTCATAAAAAAGAAATAATTTTTGAAGAAAGTTTTAGCTTAAGAAGTCACACATGCATTTATGATTTCTTAAGCAATAAAATTTTGTTCATCATCCTTTTAAATTATTTTTTATGAACTATATGAAGCGTCACCTGCGGAACAAAATTACCGTTTTCTGTGGAATGGCCCAAATACATCCACAAATCACTCTTTATTTTCTTATATTATTATTACAATATGTAGGCTTAAAATTAAAGTTTCTTTCATTATCTATATCTAATATTTCATTTACACTTTTATGAATTTTAATCGAGTTAACTTAGCATTTGTTCTTTTGCTCATTTTTCTTGTTAGCTACTTTTACAGTTATATGATTCAGAAATAAAAATATGCATTAGTAGGTGCACAGTCAAAAAGATATTTTTTTTTCTCTGACCAACATTTAACCAGGGGTGCAGGAAATGTTTTTACTGCCAACATTTCCCCCAATCTACATGAAAATTTCCTAAAAATTTTACAATATGTTTTATGTTTCAGGAAACAATTCATTCCTATTACTATAAGTATAGATAATTTTGAAAAAAAAATGCATCTTTAAAACTAATATAGAATGAACTGGTAGCTTGCAGAACTAGATATCTAAAAAGTAAATTAAGTGAATACATGTGTTTTAATTAAAATCTCCTATCTAATATTTATTATCAAATAGTTAATGAAAATATAAAGAGTGGTGATGCAAAAGAAAATGCATTCGAAAGACACTTGTAAAAAAAATCGGAAAATTAAAAATTAAAAAAAAAATCGAATCTGCAAAGTTTCCCCAAGTAGTTCAAATTTCCCTCGATCGTAGATCGCCGGATCGGACATATTCTGCACCCGTGCATTTAACTAGGCACTTTTAATATGAATCAAAATTCTTGCATTACTAAAAATTTTATGAAAACTTATTTATTAAAAATTATGCAAAAAAGGTAAGTATAGAAAATATGGAATTTTTATATTAAGAATGGATTTTTGCTACGAACAAAAATTAGTTATAAAAAATATAAAAGTATAAAAGTACCTTTGCTGAAAAAATAAAACAAGGTTAAAAGCACAGTGCAGGAACACTGCAGACACGTGTTTTTGCGTTACAAGGAATTCTTTTTTCAATGCACAAAATGGGAGCTCGTGGATTTAAAGGCATCCGACAAAAGTCGGATTTTTTTGTCGAATGTCTTTACATTCTTTAGCTCACATGTTATGCACTGAAAAAGACGTTCCTTGTAAGAGGGGGGGGGGCAGAAACACGTGTCTGCAGTGTTCCTGCACATTTGTTTTATCTGCTCTTAAAAATTATTTATGTTTAGCGGACTAGAACTATAATTTATTGGTATACAGTGAAACCCCTCCTAACGGACACCCCTCTTATGCGGGCGATTTTTAATTCCCCAGTTCCAATGCAAATAACATTATTAAACCCGTCCTGCGGACACCTCTCTATTGCAAACAAAAAAAATTGTCCTGTAAGTGTCCTTAGAGGGATTTTACTGTAATTTGTTTTAATTCCAACTTGATTAATCATATACCTTTTATTTATTTTTAATTTAAAAAAATTTTTGTAAAATTTTTGACACAAACAAAATTGTTTATATTATGCGTAATTAAAATTCAGCAGGAATTTAGTTTTAAAAGCTATTATATGGACAAGGAGGTCTATACTACTATTCCAATAAGTTCAAAATTCATCACATGTGTGTCGATGGTTCTTCTTAAAACATAATTGGTACTTGGTAACTCGGCCGAGTACTCGGTAACGCGGCCAAAGTGCTACTCGGTACGTATAGTACAAAATTTTTTGGTTTTTTTTAAATAAAATATTAATTTCCAATAAAAAATAAACAATATTACTATGATTAATATAATTTTTATATTGAAAATATCGCAGTTGAAAAAATAAATATGATATATATATCGGCGAACCCCGATTCCAGAGACAGCAGTTTCACCCATATTTTGGGCTGTACAATCTGGAATAGCCAGAACAGAAGCCATTCTGAATGGTCTTAATAAGGAATCTCAAACTGAACTGAAGGCAAAAGACCAAGTTGTCCTGCCAGTGTTGAGATATAACTTGTTCCTTCATTAGTATACTTGAAAGTTTGGATCTCATATACCCTCTTTTTTCTTGATTCAGGGTAAAGGTGACATGCTGAGGCTGATGGGATTTTGATACCAATTAATGCAATATATATATATGGCATAGTGAGTCAATTTGATGAACTTGTAAAAATATTTAGTTTTCCGAGTTCAGTCAATTTTGTTTTTATCATATGTTATCTTCCGAACATTCATATGGCCAGTGATGCAGTTGGAAAAAATTGGTAATGCACCCTTTTTTATAGGGTAGCTATCACAGGGCTGCCTCTGGCACTACTATTCTGTCTCATATGAAACTATTTTAAGGCTGTTTGTTTACTTTAGCTAAAATCTTCATTTGCTAACTTTCAAATGTAGATGGCGCGGATTTTCACTCGGTTTATAGGGGGGGGGGAATAAAGGCCCTCTCTAAACAGCTTCACACAGAGGGGAGTAATTAGGCGTTAATAGCTGTCACGGGAACCGAACCCCTCTCCCTTCAGGCAAATGCAAAGTCGAAGACCGGTTTGCTCTTTCAACATGTAGTTGAATGTGATGCACTTGTGGGAATTAGTTTTTCTGAAAGGTATTGACACCAGGGCCCAGTTTCCCAATAGACCTAAGTATGCCAAAATTTTCAGGGGCGGCAAATTTTGCTTTAACCACATTTTTTTTTTAATTTTTTTTTTTTTTTTTGTTCTTAAAAGAAAAATATTAGCATTTTTTCATTTTTCAAAGTTACAATTTTTTCTTGTCATTTAATAATGATTACTTTCACACATCTTATGAAAATCAAATGTGTTTCAATCAGGGTAATTGATCAACGTAAAACAGTAAGTGAAGACGAAAAGAGGGTGTCAATTTCAGAAAGTGTCGTTGCGTTTATCCAGAAGTCGCAAAAAGATTGGAGTTTGACAAAGGATTTTAGTGCTATACTTAAGTTTATTCAGTGCTGGTTTCTTGAGTGATTGACGTTTATTTTCTTTTTTACATTATTAATATTTAAAAATTGTTTTCTGTTAATATTAAGTCTCGAAGATAAATAAAAATGAATGACGAACGAAAAAGACTGATGAAACATGCTAAATTAAAAACTGAAGAACAAAAAAGAGTCATCAAAAATTTTTTAAACATATTTTTTTTTCAAATATGCAGTTTTTAAAAGCGGAAACTTTACTCTTTGCAATGTATTCAAGTTACAATTTACTAATGAAATACCATTGAACAGTGAGGAGTTGTAAGAACACAAGTGAGTTAACGTAATAACAGAGTAAATTATTCAAATCGTTGATTCGTAGATGAAAAAAACAATAGGATAAAGATGCTGCTCTAAATAAAGATGACGACTCATAAAATGGTTAACGCACAAGACATTAAAGTTCAGTGCTCATCAAAGATTCAACGATATAGATATTAAATAATTAAGCTAGTTTGATTCCAAAACACAGTTTTGATCAAAAGAGCACGTAAATGTATTTTTTTTTTTTCAAAAAGTAACAGAATTCATTCGGAATGTAATCGTGTTTTTTTTTTTTCTAAATTCAAAATGTCTTTTTGAGCAAACAATGAAACAACAAAGAAGTTTTTTTTTTCTTCTGAAAATAAAGATGCTGTCTTATGTGAAACATACTAACATGCGTAACATTCGAGAAAAATCTCGGTTACTCTTTATCTCCCCATTTTTCATCATTATATTTTCCCTTATAGGTCTAACTCAAGTCTATATCATGTTTCAGTAATTCATCTGCGTGTCATTACAAGGAAATGTTTTAAAGCTTCAAAGAATGATAGAAAACATGTTTTATAAAACTATAGGGCCATGAAAAATAATAATAAATAAATAGATAACCATGCTGTATTAATTGATAATTGCAAATAAATATACATATTGTAAATATTATTTATATTGATCTTATGTGGATCGCTTTATAACTTGCCCAAGAGCAGTAGGGGAGACCGGGGTAAGTTGTTACAATTTGAAATTAACCGCCAGTAGAAACTGACTGTCCTTGCACTAGATGATAGCACTCACCCATCTGTATTCCCCGACTGTCACTGGAGTGCTTACATTCAATCGTAACTACGTACCGCATGAACCCGCAACGCTCGGGGGCCCGAAAATTTTCAAGCTTTGTTTTCATTCAATTTTATAAAAAAAAACTAGTAACCGTAATACTAAAACTAAAAAAACGTAAATCAAACTTAATTGGAAAACATTATATTGGTTCTGCCCCCCCCCCCCAGAACCCCAGAAACTATAGACATGGAACCCCCGTTTGCGAATACCAAACCTTGGGACAGCACTGAGCAAAAAGTGGAGAAAAGGGAAAATCCCCGAAAAAGAAAGGGAGAAGAAAGAAAAAGTCCTGACCGTAAGGAATCCTGAAAAAGAGTCAAGAGAAGTTTTTTGTGTAGGATCTGGAATGGGGGGGGGGGAGTCGGCAAGGGCTCGAAAAGTTTTGAGACCGAAAATTTTTCCATAAATAAAATTTGGTTTGAAAAGCTTATATTGGTGTTGGGGCTATAAACCACTAGGGCTCGTATTTTTCGTCATCCCAATATCATCAAAAACCGCCTGAAATTTGGGGCTTTAAAACTTTGATTTTAAAAAAATCCCGGGAAAACCCCGGAACCTTATTTTTCTTGTCAGGTCATCGAAGGCAATTCAATTTCAGGCGTTCAATTTTAAAAATTTCCGGGGAGAGCCTTTGAACCCCCGTTTCTTTAAAATCCAAGATCATCTAAAATTGCGTTTTGAGAGCTTCGATGTCAAAAAAAATCTTGAAGTCTTATCTTTCACCCTCTTCCCTTTATATAACACCGTAAAAACGCATTTATGCACCACTTTCAATGCTGTTAAGGCAACAGATGAAAGGGTTTGGAACTTTGCTCCGAAATCGAAGATTCAAAAAGGTAACTTGCTGCATAAACTGCAGAGTTCCTCGTATACAATCCCTCTGAGGCGCTCATCAACAAAATGTAGCCGTTTATTTCGTGTATGAATGTTTATTTATAATCACCGCAAATTTATTCATTATCTTTAGTCATCAAATTGCATGTAAAAAATTGCCAATAATAAGTGAATTATGTTTCTGATTTTATATTTACTTTATCAGGGTTCGTACGCTCCTTACAAACTCCTTATGAACTCCTGCTTTTGAAGAAAAGAAAATAAGGGCCCTTAAAACTCCTGAATTTCACTATTATCTCCTTACAAACTCCTTATTTTTTATTCTACATTATCTTAAATATTTTCTTCTGTCTCTAATCCTATACAAGTGATTACGTTATACCAAATTTTACAGAAATTCCGCTATTTTTTTGTCTGTTAATTCCAGATATGAGATTTTTTCGTAAGACTATATACTTCCCACATCCGAAATATTCTTCCAAATTTCTGACGATTCTTTCGATAATTATTAATAATATAACATCTTGTAGACTTGTTAAAGTACCATTCTAAAGTTTTTTTTTGCTTTAATAAATTGTTTTATTTGCCGTTTTTAGACTTGGTGCTTTCATTTCGATTAAAGCAATCTCTTTGCATTTGATATGAGAATCGAATTTTTCTGATTTTTGATGCTTATTATGCTTTTTTGGAGGGCAAATAAATGAAATTTCTTTTTATTCCTATGAAAATCACAAGGTTAAAATTTTCAAGCCAAATTCTGTGTTCTTTTTGAGAGTCAAAAAGTTGAAATCTAAATCGGTGGTTTAATTTGATTTTTGCTACAATTAAGTCGATTGTTATTTATAAGACGTTAATTGTAGAGCTCTAAAATTCAATTCTAAAATAATTTACTTAAATAGATTCTTTTATTTGCCGTTCTTTATACTTTTAAGGTGTTCAAATTGAAAATCTCAATCCCTTTGCATCCACCATGGGTGTAAGATGTTTTGCATTTATGATGCTTACTATGCCTTGTGAAGAGGTAAAGAAATTTAAGTTCGTTTGTATTTTTATTAAAATCATTAAATTGAAAAGTTTCTAACTAAATTCATGCTCTTTAAGATTTTTGGATATCAGAAAGTTTATCATGGAATCGATGACTGAAATTAATTTTTGTTTTAACTTCAAGTGTTTTAACACATAGGTAACATCTGTAGTTAGCAAAGTTTGATTTTTTAGATTTAAAAAAAAAAAAATCTCACTTTTTTCATTTAAATGAATTTTTTTTATTTTAAAAATTTGTAGATATTAATTACTAAACATGAATAAACATAACATATTTTATGCAATAGATAAAAAAAGTAACTTAATAGATAAACAGTGGTACCACTATTTCTTAGAATAATAATTTTCATACTTTTTAGAAGAAAAATTGTTAAAATTAGTTAGTTTTATATATTTATCAGCACATAAAAGTTTTGAAGTGGCCTACAAAATTTTTATCAATTTTGAAGATTAAAATAATTTGTACAATTTTTTCAAAAGGATTCCTAATGTTTTAATTGAATTTTCTGTATTTCAGTCTCGTATGAGTAACCTTATGGTTCCTATGCCACAATCAAACACAAGCTTTTCCGAAATTTTTTTTTTGTATTTGAAACTTGTCCTTTTGTATCTTGTAAATATTTCAATTGTTTTGACAGTTGGAAGTTATTTTGGTCTCTATTACTTTCAGTCGGCTTATTATAGTTCTTATTTTATCAATTATTTTATTTTGTGTTTTGGTTAGGAAATTGTTAGTACGTGTTTTGATTAAAGATTTTGACAAAATACTAATTTTCAATTAATATCACTTATTTTTTGTTCATTTTAAAAATGAACACATCTCAATGGTTACCCCCCCCCCCCCCCCATATTTGAATTTGATTCCAAGACGGCTCAAGTCTAAGAAGCAGTAAATGTATATTTTACTATAAATTTATTATGTTTATGTATTGTATAAAAACAAAAATAAATATTAGATTGTACATATTTTTTCTGAAATACATTTTAAAAAATGCATCTTTAAACAAGAAACTAGTCCTTAAACAACAAAATAAACTCCTGCAAAACTCCTTAAAAACTCCTTACTTTTCATTTTCAAAGTTGAGTATGAACCCTGTTTATATCCAATGAACCGTTTCTAAGAGAATGAATTTCGAGAATTATTTAATTACCAATTCCAGTTGAGTGAAACATTTTCCGCTTTGTATGATATGTATATATTCATCTTGTAAACTGTGATGCATATTGACTGCATAAACTGCATAGTTCCTCGTGTACAATCGATTTGAGGCGCTCCTCAGCAAAATGTAGCAATTTATTTCAAGTATGAATGTTTATTTATAATCACCGCAAATTTATTCATTATCTTTAGTCATCAAATTCCATGTAAAAACTTGCCAATAGTAAGTGAATTATGTTTCTGATTTTATATTTACTTTATATCCAATGAACCGTTTATAAGAGAATGAATTTAGAGAATTATTTAATTACCAATTCCAGTTGAGTGAAACATTTTCCACTTTGTATGATATGTATATATTCATCTTGTAAACTGTGATGCATATTGACTGCATAAACTGCATAGTTTCTCGTGTATAATCGATTTGAGGCTCTCCTCAGCAAAATGTAGCAATTTATTTCGAGTATGAATGTTTATTTATGATCACCGCAACTTTATTCATTATCATTAGTCATCAAATTGCATGTAAAAAATTGCCAATAATAAGTGAATTATGTTTCTGATTTTATATTTACTTTATATCCAATGAACCGTTTCTAAGAGAATGAATTTCGAGAATTATTTAATTACCAATTCCAGTTGAGTGAAACATTTTCCGCTTTGTATGATATGTATATATTCATCTTGTGAGCTGTGATGCATATTGACTGCATAAACTGCAGAGTTCCTCGTATACAATCGATTTGAGGCGCTCCTCAACAAAATGTAGCAATTTATTTCGAGTATGAATGTTTATTTATAATCACCGCAAATTTATTCATTATCTTTAGTCATCAAATTGCATGTAAAAAGTTGCCAATAATAATTGAATTATGTTTCTGATTTTATATTTACTTTATATCCAATGAACCGTTTCTAAGAGAATGAATTTCGAGAATTATTTAATTACCAATTCCAGTTGAGTGAAACCTTCCTGGAACAAAGTAATCTATATTTGATTGATTTAATTTGAAGGTAATAACTTCAGATAAAAATGCCTCGATTGCAGAATAAATTACTTCCTCCAAGCCTTTCCGTACCATTGCAGATGACAATTTAGTCTCTTGTAAGTTTTGACAACATAGGAGAAGCTCCCCCCCCCCCACTAAAATTTACTGTTATGTGCTGAGTAGGTATTTATTACAGAAATACTGAACAAAAAGGAGTCATAAATGTTAAATATTTTGAAGAAATTAAGTTAATGATCAATTTGCATGACGGAAAATCAAAAAGAAAATGAAAAGGAAGACAAGAATAAATTTAACAGTATCAAATTCTTTTCCAAACCATTATTGAAAGGAGATTCCTCATTTTCTCGAAAAATAGTCACAACCCTAAAACTTTCAAAACAGGAAAGCTTCTTGGAGTTGGTCTGCACATTTTTTCCTCTTCCGTTTTTCTCTGTATTGCTCATATACGATGTTTGTGTTTGTGCAAATAGCAAATCATATACTTTTTCTCATGGGGATATTAAGTCAGGAATGTTTAGGAAAACTATGATAAAAAGTTGAAATTTCAGAAATTATTCTGAGTGTTGATCGAACAATACATATAGTTTGATAGCGCCTGCTTTTTCCTGAGAAGAAATCCCTTTATTAAGTGACTAAATCGAAGCAATCGTTAAACCGGTAACTTCAGACCAAACTCTACAATACAGCAAACGTGACAAGTTTAGATAAATTTAAAATTTTTGCTCACATATAGTCAAACGCACTATGATTTAACATTTATCTCATAAATAAAAAACATGTATAAATGCTTTTCGTTTCAAAATAGCCAAAAAATCGCTTTTATTTTATTTTTTCATTTTATTAATGAATGGCATTCACAATAACAAAATACAGACCGACAAAATTAAAAATTGCGAAATGCCTCAGCAAAAGGGACGCATTCAACCACTTCTCGATGGGGACTCGATTCCCTGGGCCCTCGGGAAACATCGTTATCAGAGTTTGAAGAAAGGCGGAGCTCGCAAGTGGCTCACGTTGCGAAAAAGGGGGGAAAAGCTTAAGTGATTTATGGTAGTAATTTAGGAAAAGAGCAAGAGAGTGGTTACTTTTCAGATTTCTTACTTCAGCGACACCTGCATGAGAAAATTGAAACTAAATGTCTGTAGATTGAACAAGTTTTATAAAACATCCACACTTTAAAATATAAAAATTGATGAAAATGAAATTTAAAAATTATCATTAAGACCCTCAAAGTCTTATGAATCATCGATAACTGTTTTTTCCCCCAATATCATTACGGGATTTGTAGTAGGACGCAAAGTTGCTCAGTTTTTAGTGCGTGTATGGTTGCTATTCTGAAACCGTCCCCAAGCGAGATTTTCATTTAAAATTAATTTAAATTATAAAAACGAAAATTTTTTCTACAATATTGTCTCAATCGATTCTAGACTGAAAATCACGTCGTATGCAACAAAGATCGGGAGGCTATTTGCTGTTGATTTTGATTACTTGAGTAGATTGATTTTCCCTTGGCCCCAATCACTTGGGACAACAGCCTTAACCAAAAAATGGGCAAAAACTACTATTTTGAAGCAATTGTTAAAAAATTAAACCTCCTAGTTTCCGGGGGGGGGGGGGGGGGGGGGGGTAACGAAAACTTTCTACTACATTTTTTTTTTTTTGAAAAAAGGCATTTTAAAAAGTAAGAAAATAAAAAATCTGGAAAGTTTTTTCAAGTTATTTTTTCCAAAGGAAATCTTTTTAGAAATTTGCTCTGTGTATAGATCTAGTGTCCTGCTTTGAGTGTTCCCACTTATATATCACGCAGCCAAGATATGTTTATCCCTCAAAGCATCATTACATTATTATGAAATAAATAATTTTTTTTTTCAAGAAGACTATTTTAGGAACTTTTCCCAGGGTTCGTACGCCTCCTGAAAGTTAATTTTTTCTTCTAAGGGCCCTTAAAACTCCTGATTTTTTGTTTTAACCTCCTGATTTTCCCCCCTCTCCTCCTGAAAATAATTTTGACTAATATAAGTGCCTCATCAATCTCAAAATAAATATTTAACAATCGCCTAATTTTAATTTCATATCGTCTCCGTTTAGGCGGCCATATTGAATCGCTGGCAGTCAATCAAAATTCTCGTATTATACAGAGCTCCCAGTGCTTTTCGCAAAGAAATTGGGTTTGTTCTAACCGACTGACTACTTACTCTGTCTGAGCATACCCATTACAGTGACTGATCGTAACTGCCACTAGAGAACGAACCAAGAGCATGTGCTAGGTTTTGTGCTAACAGCTATTAAGCGTATTTTCTTTATTGCTAATTAGTAGTGCTATTGCTATTTTGTAGTATATTTAGTATTGATAATATGCCGGGCGGTAACTGCGTGTTTAATGGAGGAAGTTTAATAGTGGTGTTAAAAGGAAGTGTCTGGAAATAGACATTTGTGAACTGAATGAGTCTTCAGATGAATACTCAGAAAAAGCAGAAAAGGACAGTGACCTTTCCTGTATCTGTAAAAATAATGCTTTTAGGCGCAAAGCCAATAAAAAATTTGATGAACTGAAAAAGGTTGAAATAGACCTTGAAAAATTAAGTGCCAAAATAAAAACTCTAAGAGTTAATACTGAATCTATTGCGACTTCACTATTTTTTTTTTTTATTGAATAGTGTGAAAAAAAATTGCTAATGAATCAAAAAAATAATACATTTTGAATTGTTTTTTTTATTTTTAAATTCTGACAGCAAAGTACATTAAGTGTTACTGAAACTAATTTTCTTGTAAAAACCGCTCGTGTTATTACTCCTGAAAATTTTGCTTTTGACTCCTGAAAACTCCTGAAATTCATTTTGTCTGGAAGAGTACAAACCTTGTTTTCCCACACCAGGTGACTCTTTTGGAGACTAATTAGTAACTAATGAAATTAGTTTTAGTTGCTGTGGCGTAGTGAAATGATGATTACGCGTCAATCAGTAACAACAGTTTTTAGAGACTAAAAATTTATTTGTACTCTCAGGATTATATGCACACACAACAGGGTTCGTACGCTCCGGGAATTCCGGGAAAACCGGGAATTGTCAGGAAAAATGACACTGTCAAAAATGTCAGGGAAAAGTCAGGGAGTTTTCAAATTTTGTCCTCCAAAATTTTTTTTTCCATTTTTTCCCAAGGAATTAAGTACCATGAGATCTAGTCTTCGTTTTTATTGTGATTTCACGAAAAAAATTGTAAATTTTTATCTGAACCGACGCTGGCACTTAAAAACTGCAATCGAAAAAGGAACGTTTTTTTTTTCACAACGAAAAATGCGCCAAAAGAGTGAAGATTTTCTTACATGGAGTCAGTGAGGGGAACGCATTTCTTTCTACTGCCTAAAGTTTTAGATGGGTTGCCACAACATTCTGCTCGTTTCAGGGTTCGTACGCTCCGGGAAAACCTTGAATTATCATTGAAAATGACATAGTCAAAAATGTCAGGGAATTTTCCAAATGTGTCCCCAAAATTTTTCTTTTCCCAATTTTTTCCCAGGGAATTTTGTTTTATGAGATCTGATCTTAATTTTTATCGATGTATTTTTGAAAAATTGCAACAATTTTAAAGCAATGAAAAAAGTGGCGACCCAAAAAATCTTCAGCAGCCGCCATTTTTGGCTCTCAGTAGTTCCTAAGGAAAAAAAATCAGGTGAACAAGAATTATGCACAAACTCAACAGGAGAGAAGACAATTTACTGCTTCGGAAGCACAACCTGTAGATGAAAGGGTCGATCGAGAAAAATCGTTTTTTTTTTTTTGATCGGAAAATCATTTTAGCTACGTGTGAAACGTAGTCGCCATCTTTGGTCATTCACAAGATGGAAGTAGATACGATCCTAAAATGCCTAAGTTTCTAAAAACAAAGCAGAATTGGATGTTTTCTTTAATTGAAAACTGATGAAAATAACAAAAAATGATCTGCAAATTGTTTTTCTATTATTATTATTATTTAAAATAATTTTCTTGAGAAATGGAAAATTTTGTTCTTAAAACTTAATCTTATCCTCACTGCCTTGGACGCAAATGTGATAAAAACTTTTCAATGAATTGTAGTTTCATGAAGATTTAATTATTTTTTAATTGTCTTCGTGCGACAAATTAAAAAAGTTATTTCTTATTTTTGGGCATAGCCGCCATATTTGGTCATTCCCAAGATGGAATTTCACAAGACTTTTTAAGTGCCTAAGTTCCCGAAAACGGCATTGGATGTTAATTGCAATGCAAACTATTGAAAACAACACAAATTGTGCCTTTTTTTCTGGATAATTTGTAATTATCTTCTAGAAAAAACTTCTCTCTTTTTAACATTTTTTTGTTTTAATTGATTTAGACTCTTATGTGCTAAATACTGACTATTTTGCTTTTATTGTAGTTTTTTAAGGATTATTAATTTTTTATTACTACTTTTATACTACAAATCCAAAAATCTACTTATTATTTTAAATTTTTCACTTTGTCGCCATATTTGATCGTTTGCACTATGGAAGTAGACTTAAACTTCCAGAAACAGAATTGGATGTTTATATCAATGTGAACTATTGAAAATAACATTAAAATGTGCAAAATGTTATGAATTTTTGAAAATTAACTATTACTTTCTGGAAAAGAAAACTTGAAATTTTAAGGTAAGCGTCCTTTAATATGTGAAAAAAAAAAAAAAAAAAAAGATTATTGGCATTGGCCTATGATCGGCGGATGTTGATTTTTGTTACTATGCATTACATGGTATGCCGATCGACGCAACAAGTTAATCATATTTATACTGAAATTTAGCTTTGCATTTTGCTCAATATGTTTTGTGTAACCTACTAATAAGAAAATAAAAAGTGTTGTAAACCAAAAGCGGATGCTAAAAGGTTGCTGCAGGACTACAGCAAAACGCTATAATATTACATGTGACATGAAAGAAACCCTAAAATAAGTTGAAAGTACTCTGTTTTCAACAAATAGTAAATAAATTAAAACAATTTTGAACAAAATATTTTTAAAAAACTTATAATTTTGACAGAGAAAACAGAGGAAAAAAAAATCCAAGTTTTTTTCTTTATAATCTAAGGGGAGAAGTTTCAGTTCTTCTACATTGCTACTTTAAACAATTTTAATTATTTTGAAAATATTACTGTTTAAACTTAAATTTTGAATGAAGCGATTAACCTGGAATTTTCTAAAAAACAACCTGGAAAACCTGGAAAAGTCAGGGAACTTTTTTTAACCAAAAGTTTATGAACCCTGCACAAGTATTTACACTATGTACAGTCTTCTTCTAGAAAATGAACATAGGTTATTTCGCAATAACCTTTTTTGCCTCAAACGGAGGACTTTAAGAAATGGTATGCAGATCACACTTTACAACAGTAGCGGCACGACAACAGCGTCGTGCCTCTGGAATCCAGTTCCAAATTTATGAAAAATTTGTCCCGTACACCAGGTACGCGTGACCACAGGTATTTCTCCACGACCCCTTACCACGGAGTCCAGACGTCGTCCCCTAGATCCACCCAAAAACTTCTTGGCCCCGGAACCTAACCAGAGGCGTGTCCTTGCCAATTTTAACTTTTTTTAATTGGTGGACTTCCTGGCGCTGCGATCGTAGCTAAGTCAGAAAGAGATTTGATTTGCTTGACCACACGCACCAAAAAGTCTACACCCGCCCACTACACTCGGCATCACGGCACCAGATCACACGCGACCGTGAACATTGGCCCTCAATAGGTGCGACACCGCCAAAGGACCTTCCGGTATCCCAGCCTATTCAGAACCCAGACTGGACGGCGCGGACTGTCAATCTTAGTGACCTAGCAAGGTCGTCCAGCAGTAGGAACACGTGTAAAGGAGCACGTCACATTGCTAAACTCGGTGTCAGCCCTGCTATCATGGTAAACCGGACTTTGCAAGACTTCTTTATAAGGTTTTTTTCCCTTCAGCTCTGTCTTGGCTTGTAAATAAAGCTCATTTTGCTCGTCAACAACTAGAAGTTTTGAAATAGGGACAGGGGCGGATCTAGAGGGGGGCCATGGCCCCTCCCAAAGCCTTGTGATTGTAGGAATTTTTTTAAGGAAAAAAAAGAAAAAAATATTATGAGAAGATAACAAAATTTAACACATGTATTTTACTGAAAAAGAAGTATAGACCTAAATTGAGAGATAACTTATATCCCTATCCTCAAAACAAAACTTCTATTTCCAAAATTTTTCTCCATCTTTTACATCATTTCTTGATTCCAACTACAGACACTTGAACGATCTGTAAATGCTGCCGTTCTCAGAGTATACCTATTGTTCACAAGACCAAAGAGCCCCTAAATTTTCGTTTTTACGACTTTAATTTCGAAACAGGAAGAGAACCCCCTTTTCCCATGCCCTTTCACAAATGCCTTGATATGTAGCAAAAAATTGCATTTTAAGTTTTTATGTGGAAAGAAATGTCACCGGAAACTAGCTTATCCAGCCCTTATCACTTAACTTGCTTAAAAGCAACTTAAATGAATTTTTTGGGACTTCAATTACAAATGAGTTTTGATATGACCCCCTCCCTCCCTAGTTTATATCATGATGATAGCTTTAAAAGGAGGTTTATTGGAGGAGCTCACGCATCTTCCATCCCTTTCTAAAATATATATAAATATAGTTGAAAATCGAATTTTTAGAGCCTCAAAGGCAAAATATTTCCAGGAAGGAAGGATTCTAAGCACCTTCACACTTCCTTTAATGTAAGCAAACATTACCTAAAGGTGCATTTTTAGGCTGAAGAGTTAGAAGAGCACCCCTCCTCTTCTAACTTCTCAATGCATAATGACAGAATATCTTGGTTTCTAAGCTTTATTTTCAAAAAGTATTTTGGGGCCAGCGCCCGAAACCTGTCCTTTCACCGTACATCATCAAAAATAGACAAAATGCGTTTTTAGTTTCCTAATTTTCAAAAATTACTCGGAAATTTAAATTTTGAAACATTTTCGAGGGAGATTCCTGAATCCACCCCCTCACCGAATGTCTCGATACCCCGAAAATTGAGTTTTTAAAACTTCATTTTAATAAAATTTCCGGGGAGTTATCAGGGCCCAATCTCTCAATAGGCAGAGTAGGCAGCTGCCTAGGGTGGCAAACTTTTTAGTGGCGGCAAATTTGCTATTATATTGCACATTTTTTGAATTAAATTGTTATTCTTGAAAGTAAAATATTAGCATTCTTTCATTTTCCACAGAGGAGACAAGTTTTTCTTGTAATTTAATAATGACTACTTTCACACATCTTCTGAAAGTCAAATGTTTTTCAATCATGGTGTTTGCTGAATCGTCAGCAAAATTTGCCGAATAAAAAATTTTTCTGGAAATCACTGTGATCATTTCATTGGGGCGCCTCAGAATGTGAAACGTCATCATTTCTTCATAACTGTGACAGTTTGAACCTGGGGAACACTTTTTTGAGTCAAGGATATTTTGCTTCTTTTATGGAAGGGGGGGAGGGGACGACAGATTTCAAATTTGCCTAGGGGCGGCATGGAGCTGAATGAGAGCCACTGAATAGGGACTATGTTAAAAGATTAATATAAACAACTAGCATTCCCGTACCCGGCATTGCTTGGTAATGGAATTAGCAGGGGTTAACAGTGCTTGGTGCACCTAGTTTCGAAAATCCCCTATAATAATTACTTATTACCTATAACTTTTTCTAATTTGGGGAGGATCCCGGGGACCCTGGACTCCTTATATATATATATGCCCATGTCCTTAACCGATCTTTAACTGTTATTAACGATCCTTTTAAAGTATTGATTATCTTTGCAAACACAGGTCATCCACATTTTATTGTTATACCTATGTTTAAGCTAGAACTTCTTTGTATGCAACATTTTTATTTTTTTTCTGGTGCTAAAATTATTGAACTGCTTGTTAAACTGGCTTTGGAGCAAGCTACATAACATTGGTCGTGTGAAAAAAAGTCTTCTCTTAAATCGATCCCTGCTACTTTTAATGTCTGTCCTTGTGACTTATTAATGGTTATTGCAAAGCAAACTTTAACAGGAAACTGCACTCTTCTAAATTCAAAAGGATAGTCCGCCTGTGATGATGTTCTTAAAAACTTTGTTTCTAGTTTTGAAAAAACGAAAGCAAAAGACAGAAACATTATGATTTGACTTGAGAAAAGCCTCGAAGAATCACGCGAGAAACAAAAACAATATCAAATTTATAGTTCGCTATGACCAAAAGTTGAGATGAAGTACTGAATAATGATTTGAATGGAGGAAAGCCTTCGAAAATAAGGGATTTGAATTTCAATGACAGGTTTTAATTTCGCAGAAATTAAGGGGTTTTAATTAATTTCTCCCAAACTAATTGAGATTTCGAAAAATCCTTTCTTAGTGGTTACTTTCGTAATCATGCGGACATGTCTGCCAAATTTCAAGTCTGAAGCTTCAGCGGTTTCGGCTGTGCGTTGATATATGTTATCTCAGGACATTGATTTTTATATATTAAGATTTCATGTCTGCTGCCGGGCAAAAACAATTAGCCCAACTTATTGGCATTCATTCTGCGTCATATTAGTTTGGACCCTCATATGAATCCTTGCAAGATGTTTATGTACTTTTGTTTGTCTTCATCATCAGTTGCTATTTTCACAAAATTGTTTTCTATCGTAAATGTGTTGTTCCTGGCAACTTGGTTCTGAGAGCTCAAATAAGATGCAGCATACTCCATATCCAAGCATCGATGTTTCAGTGCTTGGACAAATATTTTCAGAAAGTTTTTGATTGTCATCGGTTTCAGTCTCCTCATTGGTTTTCCCCTCCTTTGTCCGTTCTAAAAGCTCTTCTACAGTGAGCTCTGACTTGTATGAGTTTGATAACTTTGGTACTAGAATTCTTTCCTTTTAATTAAAAAGAATGTCTTCAGAGACCCATGCTCTCTTTATTAGCATGCTAAAATTCTGTTCATTGCATGTTTTCAGCAATCTCAGGGGTTTAGATTTTGAAGAAGGGAGGAAAGTTTTCTCTACAGTGCTGCTTCCTCGTAAAATCAAAACTCATCCGCATAAAACAGAATAAATATGTCAAATCTCAAATTGTGTATGATCAAATCCGCGTTAAAATGAGAGTTGATTGATCATAAAATTAACTAATGAAGTGGTTCAGCAGAACATCATTGTCCTCAAGAAACCAAAATTGGAACTAAATTTCTTTATTATTCCCTTAAACTCATTCAAAGCTTGCTATTTGTTCTGTAAATGAATTTCATGCAAAATATATGGAAGGTTCTCATTCTTTGAATTGTTTTATTTGATGCATATAAAAATACTTGTCTACTTATGAAAATAAAACATCAATGACACAAAGACAGACCCTGCTTCTGATATTGCAGGGGTGATGATTAAAATAGGACCACACGAATCGGGAAGGGGTGATCAAAAGTAATATTCTGGCACAAAAGGAAATCTGGAGCCCAAATAATCCCGGATAATTTTTTGAAATAAAAGCCCCAAAATGCAACTTTGTTTACCCCGACTTTCCCCATTGGATCTTTGTTTGCTGGGCCGCCCCAAATGACAGTTGTGCCCAGGGCGAATATTTTCAAGCTCCCTCTACACATAGAGAGATGAAAATGGTTATAAAACACTTCTGTGCATAGTAAAATGAACATTATCCTGCTTTGAAGCTGCCAAACTCACATTAATTACAGTAGGAGAATTTTTAATGAAAAAGTAACCCAATATTTTTTTTAATTTGTAAATTAAGTACATAATCTGTATCAAAAAAGACAGGAGTTATATGTCATGTGTTAGAATTTTAACAACTATTTAAGAAAAAGAGTGCAACTTAATAAAAATTACAAAAAACTTACTAAATTGCAATACTATAAAAGCTCAATTTACAGCGCCCCCTCATATTTTAGTGCCCAGGGTGATCGCCCCCTCTTCGGACGACCTTGCATGTTTGCAATGATAAAGTGGTGTTTCTTCGTGGTTCTATACAGTAACAAATAAAAATAGACTGCTCTATTTGTACTTAAATTTGTTACACACTGCAAAAAAAAAAAAAAAAAAGTAAACCACCATAGTTAATTTTCTTTAATCGCTTTATAATAGTATTCTGTTTTTTCTTATAAACTATTCCAAATGTCTACAACCTCATTGAAGTAGTTAGTTTTCCTGATTTCAAGGTTAGCTTGGGATTTGAAAAGCTTAAGACAATGACCTCTTGTTTTTCCATCTGTGCAGAAAATTTAGCCCATAAACATCCTCCTCCATTTTAATAAGCTTAAATAACTGGATCATATCCCCCTCTTACTCTCCCTTGCTCTAGACGATACATATTAAGCATTCTTTGCCTGGAATCATAAAATAAGAAAGTCTCTCTTTACTGAACTTGTAGCTTTCCTTTGAACCCTTTCCCATAAATTGATATCTTTCTACAGATAAGGAGACCAGAACTGAACAGCATACTCCAAATGAGGTCTTAGCAAACTTCTGTATGAAGGTGGAACTTCCTTAGACTTTTATGAAATAGATCCATGCTGCTGTGTTAAGAGCAAAAGTCGTATCTGCAGCCAAGTTCAAAATGAGAAAATGCCGTTTGAAGTTATGCGCCTCCCATGTATTTGATTCAGATGCAACTTTTTTTGAATTTTTTTAAAAATATTTCCCATTAGCAAATGATCATAAAACATTGTATTTAGGGGAAATATGTGACAAAGAACCACCTGGTGACCATAACTCAATTTTGATAAACAGTGCAGATAGAAGATTTGTACATAGCACGGCAGTATAGTTAAAACCCAAAATTCTATTGGCTTTGCTACTTGCTACACTGTACTGATAAATAAATTTATTCCTGAGGGATTAGACACCCAAATCAACTACAACTTTCTCCTTTGCTTATGATAGATGTCTGTAAATAATAGCTTGCATGCTTAGTTCCATGACAAGATGAAGCACCCGACATTTTTCAACGTACCGCACGAAGAAATGTGATCCAAATCCTCTTGAAGCTTTTTCACTTGTTCTTTGCTTTCAGTCTACCAGTCACTGATGCTTAACAACTGGTCAAGGTTAACATTATTTATAGCCCCCCACCCCCCAAATGACAGCTGAGGAACATACATTCTCAGTTAATTGTGCATAGAGTATCTGCTAACTAGCTGCGATACCATGCTGTCTGGAAAAATGTTCAGACAGTTCTGTGGTACTACTGAAACAATGTGCCCGCTGCATCAACTGCAATCACACAGCCGCTCAGACCCAGGACAGAGTGGGGTAAGGTGAACATTTATTGGAGCTCTATCCCTTCAAATGGCTTCCAAGGCTTTTTCAATTACATAATGGGAATTCTTCTAAATATCAGGTTTTATTGAATCTGACTTACAGAAAATGACTTTAGTGTACTTACGATAAAATAACATTACTGGCTATTTCAAAGCTAAAAAAAAATCATTAGACTGAAAAGAAAGTTCAAACCTAGATTAATACTTAGGAACACAAATAAAAGCAATTGGAATATTATGATAAGTTATATGTGTTACAGGAGCAAGTATGTTGCCATAAGTGAATTAGCAAAATGCTAGTAGATCTTCAAAAGTGATTAATCTTCTATTTGTAACAGATTTCACAACCAGCATACTGAATGACAATTTAATTAACTTCATTGAACCATATGATAATCCTTGAATGAAAATTAATTCTTTCTTTTCATTTATTTATATTCGTTTTATTGCATACCTACATTTATGCGCATAAAACTTGGCACTTGCCTAGAGCAGCAAATTTAGGAGAATGGAGTTCAGAAATTAGATTCTTCGAATTTAACACATTCATAATTATGAAAGACAGTTCAACTACAAGGACACATATAAAAATATCTGTACATTTTTAAGTGTTTATTTTTACACAAAATACAATTTAACTGGCTGGTAAATTAATGATGCTGGCAATAAATTTAGAGGCTGCCAGCCTAGTCGGAAATTAGGTTTCCAATTCAAAAGTAGTATAGCTTTATTTGGGGGCAGCCGTGGCTGTAGGAATAGAAAACAAAATTAAAACAGGAGTGGGTAGCATTATATTTGCCATGTATTACAGGGATGGGAGGCAACCTAACTTCAATCCCCCCTAAATATACTTTAAAGAAACTTTTCTCCACTTAATTGCAAAATTAAACAATATTTTGCAGGGGGAAAACAGGTCAGAAAGGTTAAAATTAAGGATACTCCTACAACATATTTCACATTTTGTTAACAGCAAAATCTTAAACTTATGCCTAATCAAAGTCTATTTTTTACTAAAAATCAATGGTTCAAAATTGTGTTGTTACGATTTTTCAAAGCAATTTTTTAGGAATAGTCAAGTTATTGCTAGCTAACTATTATGTCTTGTCTTGTTCTGCTTTTAATACGTTTATAAAGAACTGCAATAGTTATTCAGTTAATCAATCAATTTGCAAATCCATTAAACTCTTTCTTGAAGATTACCATTTTCGGAAAATAACCAATATTAAATACATAAGCTAAACATTTTAAAAAAGTTTTTATAGCTTTAAAATAAAAACTTCCAAAGTGCATTAGGAAATAAAATTCACACAACTTATTTTGTTGTCTTCTAAATTTTGTTCCTAAAACTTATTTTTAGGACAAACGAAATCAAGTATCTAACTTTTAAATTCATATACAGTATAGCTTTGATTTAACGACACTCGATTTAACGATTTCCTAAATTTAATAATACATTTAACTGGTCCCTATTTGACTGCATTGAATATCTATGCTCCTCGATTTAACGATATCCTTGCTTTAACAATAACTTTTTTCAGTCCCTTGACAATCGTTGAATCAGGGTTATACTATATTTTTAATAACTGAATTTTGATTCATCGTCCAGAAAATAAATAAAAGATTACAAAAACTGAAAAAGGGATTTACATATGAAAAAGATTTTGGAAAAAATTTAATAAGGCAGACAAAAACATTTCAAAACTTATGTTACATTTTATTACAAAATTCACGATGAAATACAAATAAAAGTTTTAACAATAACTGATCACAGCAAATTAGTAAACAAATTTAAGAGGGGTGGGGGGTTCTACTATCGTATGATACATAAATATAATAGTACATAAATTTTTGCAAATAATTTGACTTTGAGCATGCAAAAATAACCATATTTGCAAGGTTCAGAATATCACATACATGCTTACATGTTGTATTATAAAATATGTGTATGTAATGATATTCCAAAATTATTTTTTAACCTTTTGGCTATGGCACTATTAATAACCCCCCTTTATGTTACTTTGCTAATTTTGTAAGTATGGCATAAGAAGATTTACTTCCTACAAATACGATAGCTATTTTATTTTACAACTAGAATAATTAAAATATGTATATCAATAACCTGATGTATGTGCTGACTCAAGGGACTACAAGGAAAATGCTATAATCCTCCTAACGAACATACAGAAAAATATTAGATTTATTTTTCATTGATTTTTTAAGAGTTCAAAGAAAATGTGTATACAGTGAAACTTTGATAGGTCAAAGTTAAACGGAAATCAAAAAAAATTTGAGTATGGAAAATTTAACTTATCAAAAAAAAAAGTATAGACTGAAATAAATACTAACACTGTAACTCATTAAATTTATGATATTAGCGAAAGAGATAGATTAACATATGAGGCAGTGAGAAGCAAAGGGATGTAAGTGGCAAAATTAAAAATTTAGAAATAGCCAGTACAAATTGTAGGGAATGCAATGGGGGCTCTGCCTTGGGGCAAGACATAGTACTAGTAGCCCTGGTCGGTGTTGCTGTACAGTATAGTTTTTAAAAAAATGAAAGCCTACCCAGGATGTTGTCTTTAAACGCATTTTACTCAATGTGTGAAATGTCCGCTTACATCCCTTTGCTTCTCACTGTTTCATATGAAGGAGATTAAATACTTGACAAAAGAAAATGTAATATAATCACTATATAAATTTGGGATATTGTATAGGAAAACAAATTGAACTGTTATGCTGAAATATAAAAATTTTTACTCTAAAAAAAAATTATATTAAAAAATCTGAAATGAAACATTGTTTCTGGGCAGAAATTTGTTTTTTCATTAAACTGTTCTAAAAATACTTTTAATGCATCAAACGAAGAGTCAGAAACATTCGGACGAGAGTCTCTGAAAACGTGCAATACATCTGCTGCTGCTCTTATATCTTGAATAAAAGATAATTTTACCACCTAGCTCAAGTTCTTCCTTCTCTTCATCACCATAAACGTTTTTGCTATTTTCTCAAGTCCATGATGCAATATCTTCATTAGTAAGTTACTCTGTGACTTAACTCCATTATCAACTGCAACAAAATCCATAAAATTTGTTTGATAGAATCTTCATTTTCTTCTGTAAAGAGCTCCACCGATTTCAAAATTTATGTCAAAGATTAGATCCAGTTTGATCCAATGGCACCTGTTTCTTACTTTCATACTTTTTTTTTGGGGGGGGGGGGGACTATTTTGACTTATGAATAATATTAGCAAGGAAAATCTGATGATAGTCATGAAATAAAATTTAGTTTATTGAATAGATTGACTCAATGAAATTCGGCTTGTTGAAAATAAATAATATTAATTCTCCATTCAGTCAGGCAAGAATAAAGATTCACTTCAGCTTGTCGAAGTTTTCGGCTCATTGAAATTGGTTTTGCCCAAGTTTCATCTGCCTGATTTTGGAATATTATCATTAAAATTATTTTAAAATAGGGTACTGTTATTGTTTTAATCTGCTAGTTTTAAAACTTCTTTTGAGCTCAGACAGATGGGAAAGTTACATTACTTTCTGAATTAAGCTAAAAACAAGGAACCTTTTGCTACAGATTTATTATTACCAACACCGTTATCTTCATTTTAACATTGACCATTCATTGAAATGGCTTTCATTTGATTCATTTTTTCAATTAAGCTGTACTTAACAAATTTATCACATTATTTGCCACTTTTACTCCAATCATCTCACAATCTTCACTTTAATTTTCAGAGACTTCAGCTATTCTTTGCTGAGTACTTAGTGAAAATTTTTCTTTAGAAGTGTATTTTCATGAAAAAAATTTGTAGTACTTGGAGACCCTTTTTTAGAGACATGTTATCCCGTACGAAAAAAGCTAAATGTTTTGTACGGGATTCCACAAAACTGAAGATCGAAAACTGCGGAAAATCACTAATTAGAGAAAAGTTCTTTATTTTAATCAATTAATGTTTTATTTTATTAATTTTCAATCAAAAGAAACAAACATATTTTTAAACAATATTAGTTTTTCATCCCCAGATTACTTGTTAGGAACTGCTTCCTCGTGTTTTTTTTTTTTTTACTGCTTTTTAAAATAATTTACTAGCGTTAAATGGACATATTGTGCATCTATATTTTCAAACTAAAACTTTAATTAAAATAAAAAGAAAATCAATTTCTTCACTTCGTAACAAAACTTTAACAATGGTTGAAATGAAAAAAAATCTAATTGTATAGGATGTAAAAAAATTTCGCACTGAAACTCCAAGCAATCTTTCATTTTCACATGGAAATATAGGTTTACATTACATTCCAGCACTTCTGAAATTGGTTTTTCATATTACTTATCATTTCTGCAACAGTTGACAATACAAAGCACGCTAAGAAAAAATACAAAGTTTTTTTTTTTTAACAAAGAATTTTTTGTAAACTTTCAGTGTTTTTCTTTTTAAATTTAAAACCAAAATGGAATAACCAAAAAGTGGAATGAGTCTGAGGATTAAAATTTGTGGATTTCCGCCAATTAGCGAAACTATCACATGCACGGAGAGACTAGTCACTGTGAAGTTGTATGTATCAATGAATCACAGTGAGCATTATTCTATATGGACTACTGAAAAAAATCATGTAAATGACCAATGTATATAAGATAGAGGGTACATAAGTGAAATATAACTGTAATAATAGAAACAAATGCTAACAATGGATTGAATTTCTGAAATGCTTGCCATAGTGAAAAGGTTTATGCATACATACACATATTTATAGGTTTAGGTATAAATTATATGAAATCAAATATAACAAGAACTATTTATTGATTTATTACGTAACAAAAAATGTATGTGTGTTTTAAAACATGTGCGTCACATCATCAGGATTTTTGCTCAACGATATGTTCCAACTGATCAAGCATTTTTTTAATTTGTTTTCTAGAGTGAAGTTAAAGAGAATTTTTCACACATATGTACACAACATAAAGCTACGTAAAAACACAAGAATTTTTTAAGTTTTCACAGCTTATAAGAAACACCTGATGTTTCCTTTTTTAGCCTACTTTCCCAGAAAAAGAAGAAAAGAGCATGAAAGAAGGCTTAATGCATCTTAAAAATATCGCAAAAAAACAAAAAAAAGTCGAAAATAAATAAAATAATTAAATAAATATTGAAAAACTAAAAATTGGAAAGTAGGGCATTGAGATGGGGAAAAATGTCTGTTGGTCCGCTGGTCTGTCTGTCTGTCCCCCCCCCCCCCCCAATAACTTTTGAATGAATAGTCTGATTCGAGCAAACTTTTTTTTGTTTCGGCGTGTACACCTCATTCCCATATTTCACTTTTTGATTTGAACTATTTTTTGTTCAATTTTGAACAGTTCAAAAAAACTTAACATTAGCGCCTACGGGGAAATTCAAGGCAATTCCGAACTGTGAGGCGAATTTGCTTCAAACAAACTTTGTAGAAAAAAGCTTTTGATGAAAAACTTGTATATAAAATATCTTTTTGATTTGAACAATTTTCCGTTCAATTTTGAACAGCTCAAATCCCTTAACATTAGCGCCTACGGAGAAACTGAAAGTCAATGTAGATTCCGTACTTAACGGCGGATTTTTTTCAAACAAAATTTTGTTGGAAATAGCTCTTGACGCCAAACTACAGACTTCGACTCCGAGAACTTAGGGGCACTTGACTCCGACTCCGACAATTAATCGGACTCCGACTCCCCGACTTAGACTCTGACTTCGTTGCTTTGGCAAAAATTTATACACGGAGGACAAATGACTGACTCCGATTCTTAGATATTCGACTCCGACTCCTTTACCCCAAGATGAGATTGACTCCGACTCCTCAGCTATGGTTTTGACTGTGATATAATTATTGTTGATCTGACTTGTTTTTATTTTTACGCTAGTTTTAATTTAGGTATTCAGTTTTCGGCGAATAAACTCGAAGTCATTTATGTTTCTACATAAAGATATGCGCAGATTTTTTTTTTTTTTTACAGTGAAAATTATTTCTTTAAGTTGACATTTTATTGTTTTTATTTATTTTGGTAAATACATTAATTCATTTAAAAAATTGTTTTTGGCAACAGGGGAAAAAGAAACGATTTTTTTTTTTTTGATATGATGTATTTATTTTAATGAGCTTTTTTAATTTTAATTATTATTTTTTCGTTTTGAAAGCTGTTAAAGATTTTTTTAATGGAAAAAAGTGTATTAGCTGCTTTGTTTAAAAGTTGCTGCTATTTTTATTTTTATTACGCATTTAATTTTTTTAGATGAGTGAGGAATATTTTATTCCTAGAAATCAGCTTAAAGTATTTTAAAAATATGTTTGGAAAAATTTGCGATTTTAGCTATTTTTGAGAATATTGATCAGGTACTAGAAAGTAGTATGGGTATACGGGAAAGTAGGCCTGTCTAGTTCTAGACAGAACTTCTTGTTTTGAGTTTATATTATACAGTTAAAATAAGGGACCTTCTTGGTATTATTCTAAATCATAAAACTGAAAAACTAAACATCAGGCCCTGCCCTAGTAACTATGAGCCTTTAATAGAGAAGCTCCACTACAATGATCACAATTCAAATAGAGAAACACATTCCATTAACAACAATAATGAAGAGATGGATGTACATTAATTTTGCTTGGAATTAGTATTATTGATGAACTGCATGCACTAAAATGATCAATAGGGGTTTTTTAACCACAAGTTTTTAAAAATCTTTCTTTGTATGTGTCTAGCTTTAAATTTTAGAATTAAAATGAGTGAGGCATGTTCATTGGACAATTTTTTTTATCTATATATAAAAAAATTTTATTTATTTATTTATTTTAATTCTCAACTCTCAAATATTTCAGCAAAACTCTGACAAAGGATACATATTTTCTGAGATTCGATAAAGAGGTCCCATTGAGTTACTCAATTCTTCACATTTGGCCACTAATTGATATATTGCCTGAAAAAAAATAGATTAGAATAAGAATTAATTTTATACATAGACATTTCAAGCCAGAAAAAGTTTGCATCAATAAGTCATTCCCAATTAAGTTTTATTAGAACAAAAAAAAAAAAAAAACTTGGGATTGGACTAAACATTCCTGATTTAGTCAATCCAGTATGAAACACTTATAAAAAGGTTGGAAATGCACACAAAATTTGACTTATTCTAAGTTGTATTTAGCATTAAATCATGAAATAACATGGTATGAAGCAAAATATTTGAAAATACAAAAATTACTTATCATATACTAGTTTATTGTGTCAGTGACAGTATTTATCAGTGAAAAGTGAATTCATCCATATATATAGTATTCATCCATAACCACTTTAGAAGGAACATAAATTTTTTAGCTGTGAATTCACTAAATTTCTCAAATTCCACTTTGAAAAGAAGAGAAGGGGATTCCGGAAAACATTAGAGGGAACATTCTTCAAAAAGAAGACCATTTGCACTTAAGCTCTAAATAAAGGCAGATATTTTTCCTTGCTTTATTATTACTTTTTTTCCATTTGGAAAGTTTCAATTCCTAAAATTTATTCCTTGGGCACAGCCTTGCAAGATGTTTGGTTTTGTATCATTAGCAGATTACAAGAGGATGGTCGACAGGTAGCATGGATTTTCTATTACTACATAACAATGAAATGAAAAATGCACATCTTTCTAAGTTTACCTAATGAAAAGCAAACTTTTAAAAAACAATTTTTTATGGAGAATTAGAGATGGGCAATGTCATTTTCTTTAATGATCTGTTCAACAAAAGATTTTTTTTCTTTTTTTACCTGTACATTAGCCTCACTCATTTGAACGACTTTGTTCCCTTAAAACCGTTACGAGTGATCTCTCTGCGAGAAGTACTTACGGAAATTGAAAGTGTTTAGTACTCTTTTAAGGAAAAGAAAAAATTAGCTAACAGTAAGAAAATATGCTGATGAAAATTTAATCACAAAATATGGTACAATCGAGCCCGTTTAATGGAATGGGCAATTTGCCTCAAAAAATTATTCTAATAAGTGGGATATTACATTAATCAGGATAACAATAACAAGCATCAAAGGTGCAGTACACTGAAATTTTATTACATTAAGCAGGATATTCTGTTATCTGATATTCTATTATGCGGGCTTCACTGCATTTAGGTTTAGATTCATAAAGCAATTATCGTTCATTTTGTAAATTATTTCTTGGCGACCGAGTGGTAAGACAACTGTTTTCCATTCTGAAAATTTTGATTTGATTCCAGCAAGGAATAAATTCAAATAAATAAATTTTATTGCATTAAAAAAAATTGACATGAAGTTAGAAAATTAATAAAATTGTCCTTTAAAAAATTTACCAAAACCGTTATTTAAAGTATTTTCAATATTTAAACCGTTTATTTAGTATTTTCAAAAAAAAGAGTAGTAATAATAAAGGACAAATTACGATTTCAGTGAAATGGTGCATTTATTTTAAATAAAAATATATCTCTAAGTGTAGTTGGGTCACAAATAAAAATAAAAGTTTTATTTTCATTTTTGTTTTATTTAAACAAAAAATGATTTTGAATGTAAGAAATGAAATATTAAAAAATTAAACAGTAATTTAGAAATTAAATGAGGGAAAGAACAATAAAATAAATATCATTGTTCAAAAGGACAGTCATTCACTTTTTAGCCTACTTTCCCAGTAAGAAACTGAGAAAGAAGAAAAAAGCATGAAAGAAGAATTAATGCATCTTAAAAATATTGTAAAAAACAAGAAAAAGTCAAAAATAAATAAAATAATTAAATGAATATCGAAAAATTTAAAATTGAAAAGAAGGGTATTGAGATGGGGGAAAATGTGTATCCCCCCCCACCCCCAATAACTTTTGAGTAAATAGTGCGATTCGAACAAAAATTTTTTTGTTCAAAAGCTCTTGGCGAGGACACCTTATTCCTATTTTTCATTTTCTGATTTGAACAATTTTTTTTTCAATTTTGAACAGTTCAAAAAAGCTTAACATTAGCACCTACGAGGAAATCCAAGACAAATATAAATCCTGCACTTAGAGGCAAATTTGCATTAAATAAATTTTGTAAGAAAAAGTTTTTGAACAAGAGCATGTTTAGAAAATGTATTTTTGATTTGAACAATTTTCCGTTCAGTTTTGAACAGTTCAAATCCCTTAACATTAGCACCTATGGCGCAACTAAAAGTCAATATAGAACTAAACTTGAAGGTGGATTTACTTCAAACAAATTTTATTGAAAATAGCTCTTGATGACCAACTCCCTAATCCGATAATTGTGAGGCAGTTGTTTCCGACTCCAACTCCTGTGCCTGAAAATTAGTCGCACTGACTCCATAGCTTTGGCAAAAAGTTAGGCACGGAGGGAAAATGACCAACTCCGACTCTTGGAAATTTAATGTCTTTGACTCCCACTCCTTTAACCCAAAAAAAGTTAGACTCCGACTCTGTAAAAATTGGCAAATTTGCGGAATTTAAGGAAAAATGACTGACTCCGAGTCTTTGAATTTAAAACCTTTGACTCCCAAATCAGACTCTTTTACCACAAAATAAGATTGACTCCAACTCTGCAACCATGGCTTTTACTTTGAAATAATTATTGTTGATAGGATTTGTTTTTATTTCCATGCTAAAGTATACCATACCCACCTAATAGGGCAAAATGAATTTTGCCCTATTAGGTGGGTACATTATTTTTGATATGATAACGTTTTCTTCCTCGTTGAAGCAAGTTAATTAGAGCCTATTTTCTTTTTTGATTAATTTATTATGCATATAACAGTAGGCTTGTCAGATTTCTGAAATGTTCAAACCAGACACCCATATTTTTTAAAAGTAAAATAATTTATGCAAGCTATTTCTGACAGTATACATACATATATGTAAAAATAATTTTGTTAAAACTAATTCCATCCATTCATCACTGTGCTGTAAATGTAGCAGCAGCTCATTGAAGATTCTTTTAAATTTACAGTACAATTTTCAATAAGCCTACATTACTTGACGCATTATTATGTTCACATAAACAGATAAAATGGACAAAAGTTTTAGTAAAACTTCCTTTAAAAAAATTATGAAAAGTCTGAAGAATCTCACCCCAGTAACTTGAATTAAAGTGAATATGAACTCATTTATAGAGTAAAAATGTAACTACTGTTTTTTATTTTATCTAATTTATTCCGTTCTTAATTTTAAAAGAGGCATTCTCTATTAATTCCTGTTTCATTCAAATGCTATGTATCTTTCCCCTGGTTGTCGACAGTTGTTCAATGACGAAAAGCATAAAACATCATGCACAATTGATAATATCGATTGTTTAAGATTTTTAGTACTAATAATGCACAAGCTTCCTGAAATGAAAAGTATTAGCATTTAATTATGTATTGCTATAATTATTACTTTCTAAACTGGTATTTTTGATGCAGTATTAAATGAAAAGTGAAATCTCCTGCAGAAACTTACTTTAATATTTACATCTACAGCATCACAGGTTTTGCAAACTGAGTTTTCATATGTTTCCATGCAGTCAACAGTTAATGAAGAAATCTTTTTTAAAAAAGGAGAAAAAATTATTATACATAATGAAATTTTTTTATTTAATTCTTTACATAATAAAAGCAAAACTTCCAAACACAATAAAACTAAACTGGCATTAAATCCTAAACTGTACTGAAAATTTGTTCTGCTTCTAGAAAATTAGTTCACACTAAAAGGTTCAGTTAACATTTTTCAATATAGATTTTACTGCGGTAAAGTCATATTAAGCTCTATTATTATCACATAGTATATGAAATAGGACAAATTAAGCACAAAAAGAACAACAAATTGTTTATTTATCTGGATCATTTGAAAATTCAAACTGATGAATAAAAATTAAACTCAGTAAAATTAATATTATTTGGTGAATTAGGGAAAAAAAGGTAGAGGAATTAGGTTTAACACTTTTCTTTCATGCATGAAGAACATACAGGAAAAAGTTTCATTTTATAAATGTTATTTACTAGTAATTTAGACACATCAAACTGATAATAAATTCTTTTTTCTCTTTCTTGAGAAAATAAATTGCAAAATCTGCCATCAATGCAACAACCAAATTTTTTTACATGAACATAAGCAACATAATAGGTAGGCCCTTGTAATTTTGAGTGCCTCTCAGAACTGGTTTCAGGCTAAGGCAAATGCCCAATGCCATAGGTCTTTTCATAAAAGCTCATGTTTCTTTTTTCCTTTCTTCTTTATATTTTATGATCATAAACAATATGTATTAAAATCGACAGAACACAGGATACATATTACAATCAAAATGAACAACCTAGGTACCATTTTTAATGAATCAACCTCATGTAGCTGAATATTTAAAAAAAAGGGTACAGATGCGATATGCCCCCCCCCCCCCATTTGGCGACATCCGATTTTTTGCACAATATTGAAATATTTTTCTCACCAATGAGGCGATAATTTCTTAAGCATGGCATCCCAGGCGAAACTAACCTGTGTTTGGTAACCCGAAGGGAATCTTAGATCCGTTCAAACTTGTTTACTTGGGTTGTTTACTTGGATTCACGTAGGAGAGATACGTGTTGTTTCGTGCAATATCAGGGGTCTGGCCAGAGCAAATTTGGATCCGTTAACGGACCCTTCACAAAAATCCGATCAACCAAAACGGACCCTTCACAAAATTCCGGTAAACAAAAACAGATCTTTCACAAATTGTTTATTGAATGAGCAAATCTCAAATTAAAATAATACAGCATATTTAAAGTTAAATTAGAGGAATCAACTTATACAAAATCAGCTAATTTTGCAAAAGGAAAAAAAAAATCGGCACTCTTGTGATGCTCCTGCAAGCCATAAATAATTACTACCGCCAAATAAATATAATGCATGTTGTTGGTTTCTTTGAAAGAAATTAACAGCTGAAAGTCAGTTTGGTTTATAATTTTGCTTGTTTGTTTTATGCAGCGGTGTTGTTGTAAACTTCTTTGGAAAAGCGTCAACATTCTCTGAATAGGCGTAGTAAGCACTTTTCTCCCCACTCATGATTTAATCATCAATAATATACAGCGAAATGAATTTAGAACTACAGAGGATAGTATGGGTGGCAGGGTTACAAAATTTAAACTTATCGCCACTTAGTGTCTGGTGGTGCGATGTTCAACTGTTATTTTGGGAGAAAGTTATATGGGTTTGGTTTTTCGATACTAAAAAGGATAATTAACTTTAAATAAACTTTTATTTACCGTTATTTTTTTCTATAGATGTCTACATTTTGAAAAACGCAATCTTTTTTACATCCGATATGAAAATCATATTTTATTCTTTTTTTCAAGCTAACTTCGCTTTATTAGGATGCAAATAAATGAAAAGTCTCTTTATTTTTGTAACAAAGCTTATTTCAAGTTTTTAAAGAGGAATTCCATTTTCTTTTATGAGTCAATAATTAAAATGCTGAATCGATGGTTTATTTTTTATTTTATTTATTTATTTATTTTTGCTTCAACTGTGTCCAGATATTAATGATATGTTTATCATAGGACTCTAAAATTCAATTCAAAAGTAATTTAATCAAAAATATTTATTTTACAAGCCGTTTTTATACTTTTGATTCCTTCACTTTGAGGATTGCAATCTCTTTGCATCCGCTGTGGAAATCTGATTTTTCGAATTTTCGATGTTTAGTACGCTTAGTTAAGAGGTAAACAAATAAAATATTTTTTTATTTTTGTGAAAATCACGGAGTTTATAAGGTTTGAACGAAACTCTGTGCTCTTAAACAGTGTCTTGGGTTAAAAAGTTAAATGCTGAACCCCTGCATAATTTTTTTTCTTACAGTTATTTTAAATACTATACAAAAAACATTTCTAGTATAATTTAACATGATGTAGAATGGTAGATAAATATTGATACTTGAGTGGTGCCCATCTCCCAGGGAGCGATGCCTCCCCCCTCTCTTCAAATACTAGAAAAACACTCAAGAATGATATTCTCAACAGAAAAGAGAGAAAACACTCAACTTTAAGTGTCAATGATGCAGTTTCCACCATCTCAAGAGTCTAAACTTTCGTTTTTACAAGAAGAAAAAAAAAATTTTTAATTATTTGATTTTTCACAAAAATAATTGATTTTTCACAAAATTATTTTATTTTTCACAAAAAACGGACCCTGTGAAAAATTCTGGACAGACCCCTGAATATACCTTACAGGAAAGCTTACTTTGTGTTAGTTTAAATTCAGTAGTTGTGTTTTGAAGTAAAAACATTAGAAAATGCCAGTTTCTTCAAACTTGAACGTTAATTAAAAGTTAACTCCAACGTGGTGTGTATCTGTAATGTGCCATTGTCATATGATGTATTGTTTTAGACTGAGTGTGAGGATTTATACCATAAAAAGGTAAGTTCTTTATTTTAGAATTTAAAAAAAAAACTCTCACTTCCGAAATTCTTTGTTTTTACAAATCCTTGAGGGGTTCTTGTAGTTTTTAACTTTATTTTTACTGTATGTAAATTAATTTCACAAAAATAGTACGGTTATTTTGTTCTAAAAGTTAATTCTTATTGATGTCACGAATTATTTAGACATTCTATTAACGTGCCTCCTTTAGGTACTGAATTTCTGAAAATAAGTTGACTCCAGCATTTTATAAAAATATAAAGGTGTTATTTTATGTAAAATATAATAGGTATTTTGAAAGCATGTCTGGATAGCAAATAAATGTATGGTATTTTTGTATTATTTATGTTTAGGATGTTCTGTTGAGACATTTCTACTTTTCATACGTGGAAATTTGAGTAACTAAGCGCTTTTTTTGGCTGAAATAGTTATTGATTTTGGGGATGTTTTTCGCTTTAAACATCGCAATTTGAATCGCTTTGCTCTTTTTTAGCAGAATATGAGAAAGTTTTTGTTCGATGAAATGCATGTTGGAAAATAGCTTTTATTTCTATTGGTACATATTTCATTGGTGAGCTGTTATAGTAATTTTTCAATTTAAGCATTTTAAATACTTTCTAGTCATTGTTCTTTGTGTACAAAAACTTTCTAGTTTCTGGTATTTTTGAAGCGTATATTTGTGATGTTTTTTGTTGTGGTTTTATGTTATTTTCATATATATTATGTTCTAAAGTGCTTTGATCATGTTTTTTTATCTGATTTTTTCCTGTTAGCGCTAAAAAAGCATCGCTAAGAACGATGTATGACATATGTCGTTATACATCGTTTTCTTGGCGACGCTTTCTTGGTGCCAACAGGAAAAAGTCGCCAAGGATGGGGTATATCACATCAGTTCCAAAAAAAGTAATTCTACATAATATTTTAAAAAAGTAAGGTCAAAGAAATTGTGAAAGTATATCTGTGTCTGACCTGCATCCTGTAGACCCCGTAGCACCTACAGCCTTGAAAATTTGTACAAAATTACTTCAAACCACGAGGGTCAGCACCTGGGATTCTTTTTTTAAAAATAGATTTAGCTTTTTGTGATTAATTTTTTAAGCTAAAATTTCGCATAAATTGCTAATTAGGAGGATAAACGATTTCCCACACCCCTTAACCTTAGATGTTGTTCAAAAAAGATTTTTTTTTTCTGCATCAAGTAAAGCTTGTTTCAAGCTTCCCAATTAATTAGAACAGCAGATATAAAGGTTTCTATTTTAACGAACAGTCCTAGGCTCAAATCAATTCAAGTGCGGAACTAAAGAGCAATATATATTACTAGAGACTACAAATTTCAAAATAACTTTTCAAATATACAAAACTGCTATTTTGCAATGCTCAGGAGCCATTTGATTTAAGCACCTATAATTGTGCAAGTTGGTACAAGTTAGTTTGGTACCTGGGAAAGCGTGCTTTTCAAAACATTTTTTTTAAATATTTTGGTTAAGTATCTTTCTATCAAGCCCTTTCTGTCTTCAGGTGGGAAAGGGATTGTGCTCTAAGAATAAGCTCTTTGCTTAAATTTTATTTTCTATGGGAGAGAGAGGGGGATTTTCATTTTGTTTGAGATGGAACTCAAAACGTGTTTTTTAATCCTATTCCTTCCAGACAATTTAAATCTTAGTGATTCAAACTTCGAGGTTGGTAAGCGCCAAGGAGCAGGGGGCAGAGACCCCTAGTACATTAAAAAGAAATGCTACACGGCCAATAGCATAGTTAAAAAATCTAAAATATAAAAAAAGAAAATTCTTTTTTAAAGACAAAATTGACTGCACTGCAAAATTACTTTTGACAAATTTATCTTTCAAGTCAATTACGGTTCTTAATTACAATGAGTCAGGAAGAAAAACTTCTATGTCATCCAAGACTTTAGGCATCAAATTTGGCACCTAGGGTTGGAAATCTAGGCATTAAATCAAAATTTTTGATTGCAAAATGCGACATATGATGGCTTATTTGTCACACTGGTGCCAAGAAAATCAGTTTTGTTACATTTAGCAAAAGAAGTGGATGGTTAGAAAGGAGGGAAAGCTGGAACACATTTCTTCTAGATTGGAAGCAGTAAGTGAAAGGAATTGTAAAAGAAATATGTTTTGGATATTTTTTGAGTGAATTTTAATTTATTGAATTCTGATTTGATAGTCTACTGTTTGAAGTTCTTAGGAAAATTGAAAAAATAGACTTTCTAGAAATCTGTTGATATTGCAAGAGCAGTCAAAATGAATGTTCTGGCATTTCTAGTACTGTCCGCCCCATTTCAATGAATAACATTGGTTTCAACATATATTATTCGAAGTGGTGTATTATATTATGTGGGGCGGCGAAATGTTCTTTACCTTACTAGACTGATACCACTTGTCTAAAAGTGCAATAATAAATCAATGACTATTTAAAAAAGAAAATAATGTTAGCTGTAATAAACTGCACAAACAGCAAAAAATATATAACTAATATACTTAGAATGCAAGTAACTTCAAACTCTTATCTTAAATTACAAGATCTTTATTTTGGCACCACTTTCCCTACATAATTTTTTTTTAAAGTCGATTATAGGGGATTGCTTCCTCAAAGCGTTTTGAGAGCACCATTGCAAAAAACAATTTTCCAAACTACAAAGAACATTTTACTTAAATTTTCAAGGTGATTTTTTCAAAACCTTAATAACTCAAAAACTTGATACCTTCAATTTTTTTCTCTTCCCAAAAAATTTCAGATACTAAGATTGTTATAAGATAAATATTGTTTAAATTTTACAACATTCTGAACAAAATATTTTTCGAAACGAAAACAAAATCATTTTGACACGTTCTTGAAACTTCAAAAGTAAGAATCACACCTATTGGGGCTTAATTAGTAGAGTGAGATTTGCTGCAGCAAACTAACGTAAAAAAGTACTCACACTTTGTAAAGTACCACTCAAATTTTCTAGCATAGTATCAACACATGTAGCCACTTTTTTAGCATGAGTTTCTAAATCTGTCAAAACATTTGGATCTATTACTTGAACGCTAGGCTGCAGAGTTTGTCGGTACAGACTGGGTGTAGAGGAACGAGATCCAGGAAAAGATGATGATTCTGTAAAATAAGTTGAATTTAAGTTTTAAATATTAGCTAAAGTATGTCAATAAAAAAAAATAAATAAATAAAACATATGACATTTATTCAAACCATTAGAAAATTCCATTTAAGAAGAAAAAAAGTTGCAATATCTCCTAAATAGCTATTCAGTTAAACTGCAAAAATGAAATTGGAAGGATTATGCATTACAGTAAACCCTCGTTTATCGCGATTAATTCGTCCAGACTTTAACGCGATAACTGAATTTCCGCGAAGTAGGATTCTGTATATATTTTTCGAATTAGAGAGCATAAAAGTTACTTACGGCAATTTAAATAGGTTTTTATCATAGTTAGAGCCCCCTAGACATGAAACAGCACCCTTAGCCACCATTACAATTGTACTACTTAATATATTGCACAAAATGAGAAAATTAGATATGTTAGACGTAATAGACATCACATTGTTAATTATTTTAAATTAAACTACACACACACACACGCAGTTCTTACACACTACGAGTAGTCTATGAAAAAACCTCAACTTGTTCGATGAAGAATCAATTGCCCGTCAGTGATCGTAGGTGCCCCGTCTTCCTCTACATTTACATGTACAACTTAAAAAGCTAGTACATTGTTGAACACCATTTACAGATGTATTTATCCCCTAGTAATAATACAGTGATTTACACTTTCCAGTTAGTGCGTAAGGGTTAAAATGAGATAGAGATTCCCTACACATTCTTTGGCGATTCCATACCTCCACTCCCTCAACTAGTACAACTAGCCTCTTAGACCTTACTTAAAAGCTGACCTTACTTAAAAGACATGCACTTTATTTTCTTGTAAAAAAAAGTTTTCACGAGCACATAAAAAAGGCTAATTACTATATTTGAAAAGAAAAAAAAACTAGAAAAAACCTCGATGTAGTGAAGCCGCGAAAGTTGAAGCGCGAAGTAGCGAGGGACGCCTGTATAGCAATTCTGGATCTTGGAAATGTTACTCAAAGAGTATTTTATATGGCATTGAAACAGGGACTTAGCAGGGGGGGGGGGGGTCCTTACCGCTCCAATTTGTATTAAAAGTCAAAAATAACAGTATTTTACTAAAATACACTTTTTTTCTTTTCTACTACATAAAATACAGTTGCTCTGGCCAGCCAAAATTTATAATTTCTAAAATATTCTTTTAGGACCTTCTTTTTCTTGTATAAAGTGCTAACTAACTGATGTAACTTCAAACTTTTTTTTTTTTTTTTTTTTGTAATCCTCAGTAATAGATAAAAATTAATAAACAATAATACCTTCAAATCAAGTCATATAACTTTAAACTTTTAATAATATTATTTTAGGATCAAAAGAACAACTTGCAGTTCTCCTCATTTAATCATGAAAAGCCATTAAATCCCAAAAATTTTGATAAGTTATAAAACATAAACCATTTGAGATTTACTATAAATGTTTTGCTTTCTAAAGTGCATAAAAAGAGCAACCACATTAATTTTCATTAAACTCTGAGACCATGAGTGTCAAATCACATTTTTTTAGATTAAGTTGCAGAAAAAAATGAATTATCAAAATAATAAATACAATAAGCATATAGAAGGCATAAAGCATCTAAGAAAGTTCTTCTGCCTTTATATAGGAGTTTAGTAAGACCTCATTTGGAGTATGCTGTTCAGTTTTGGTCGCCTTATCTGAAGAAAGATATTTTTGTATTGGAAAGGGTTCAAAGAAGGGTAACTAAATTAGTAAGGGAACTCTCAGATTTAGATTATGATACCAGACTTAATAGGCTTAACATGTATAGCCTGGAGCAAAGGAGAGTCAGAGGGGACATGATTCAGTTATTTAAATTTATCAAAATGAAAGATGTAAATGGATTAAATTTTTGCGGGGAAAGCAGGACAAGGGGTCATTGTTTTAAGCTATTTAAATCTCAGGCTAACTTGGAAATCAGGAAAAACTACTACTTTAGCAGGGTCGTGGGCACTTGGAATAGCTTACCGGAAGAGGCGGTAATGAGCAAGGGAGTGGATAGCTTTAAGAGGGCCATTGATCTTCATTGGGGACTAATTAATTGACTAGGACCAGCCTAGCTGGGCCCAGAGCCTGTTGCTGGTCGTCACATTTGTATTTGTATTTGTATTTGTATATGTTAAAAAATCTTGCGATGCAAAAAGATATAAAACTCAAACCATACCTGAAAGTATCAGCAAAGCATGATTAATGATGGCATTGGCATGTTTTTCAAAAATGCATTTTCAGAGGAAATTGCAGTGGATGAAGATTCAAAAAGGTAAAACGGGAACCGAAAATTAAGAAAAATTGGAATCTTTTCATATTTTAAAGAAAAATAGGAAGGCTATGAAACTTGAAGAAAGGTTCTTAAAACCAACAGAAAAAGCTGGAAAACCAGGAAAATTTCATCCTGTAAACATCAGTTGTATAAAGATTTAACTACTCAGTAAATAAAAATTTCATAAAATTTAAAAGAGATTTTTTTTTTCTTTTTGTTATGAAAAGGCACTAGGACCATAAACCCAGCTTTGAAGAAAGTAAATACAGTAGAAGACTGTTATAACGCACACCTTGGGACCAGAAGTTTTTGAGTTTGGTGTTATATAGGTCATTTCACAAAATTTGAAACTTAATATTCTGAATATATCCATATATTAGCATTTCAGAATGAGTTTTATCTGCCATAAGCATTAAAGCACTAATTATACAACTAATCACTTCCAAATAAATAATAATACAACTAATCACTTCCATATGTTTCCCAATCAAAAGAAAGTGAATTATCCTGTACTTCTGCTAGTTTCATGGTTTGCATAACAGCTGTATTTTAAAGAGCCATCTGGTATTTTCTTTCACTGTGAATACTCATTTTCATTTAAAAGCTTTGGAATTACGATGAAAAAATTTTCCAAATTCAATTTGCCTAACAATTTTTATGTTTGCAAGACAAAACAGAGGGATTTTTTAAACTTCAAAACCTCTTTGTTTACTTTTGAAAAGTTGTGCGGTTTATAGAGAATTGCGTTATTTAGGTTGGCGTTACAAAGGTATTCTACTGTATTTAATTTACAACTACAGTTGAATAAATGCTGCTCTATAATAAACATGATTCTCCACAAAATGCATAACTTTTTATGAAACGTTTTTTAATTAAAGAAAAAAAATCTATTCTACTTTCCAAACATAATAATTCTTTAGCAACTTTAATTTTTAAAGTTATTTATCTTTCCAATTTTAAAACAAAGCTTTTAAATGACAATTAGTATTCACAGTAAAAGAGTACCAGATTTCTCTCTCTCTCTCTCTCGAAAATGCAGCTGTTACACAAACCATGAAGCAAGAGAAAGTCCGCAACAATGCACTTACTTATAGATTTATTCATGAATGATAACTAAATTGCATGGTTAAAGCTTTAATGCTCATTAACATTAAAATTTATTCTGATATGTATTGATACATTCAGAAAATTACTTTCTAAATTTATGAAATGATCTATTAAATTGATTGCAGAATCTATATAATGTAAAACCTCTGGTCCCATGGTGTGTGTTACAATAATCGTCTAATCACAAGAACCATAATGTATCTAAAATCTTACTGGTTTGCTACATACATACAAATTCTCACCTGTCCATCTTGACACAGGACTGCTCATTTTGATCTTCTCCTGCAAGTCCTCAGCTACAAACGTCACCAAGTCACCGTCCACTGTCAAAGTACCCTGCAGTTCTGAAAGTCCACTAGTATCACTACCGGTTCGAGCAAGACCAGATGAATGGAGAGCAAATTCATCTGAGCTCAAAGATGGCGAGGCTTCAGCGCTAGTTGTGCGACCATCTGATGTCTGCTGGCTCTGATGCACTTGCTGCACGCAGCCCGATTCTGGAGCTGAAGCAGATGCTTCATCATTTTTAGGCAAAACTGGTGAAGTTTTTGTTAAGATTAGGCTATCTGGTCTTTTCTTTTCCCTCAATCCATCTTCATTCGCAACATCGTCCTTATCTTCACAAAACGGTAAAAGCTTGTCATCCTCCCTACTGCTCTGGGAATCACTATTTTTAGCACCACTAAGAAGCTCCCTATCCAAGGAAATCTCACCATACGAACCAGTCATAACATCTTCATCATAGTCATCATGCTCTGAATTAGCTTGATCATCAGCTTCAGGCTGATTGGTAAATTTATCCCCATTTTGTATTTGACTAAACAGCTTCCCATCTATGGGACAGCTAGTGTTGGAGTTTCCTAGCATTGCTTCTGCTCCTTGGTTAATTGAAGTATTATCAAGGGCGGCACAGAGCACTTCTTCCTGATTCATGCTGTTGAAAGACTTTATGAATTTCTGGTTATCACTGAATTAAATCAATGGTTAGAAATGCAACAATAAAACAAAATTCTAACTTCCAAGACATTAATTCAATTGGATCAAGGCAAGTAAATATTAAATTAACCAGATTCATATGTTCTCCATTTTCCTATTTTGTTTTCTTCTATCACTGCAAGAGAAAGGATAATGATAAATAAAGGTAATTAAATAATATACTTTTAACTCATCTTTATGTCATTATGTTGTTTCATGTCCAAACTTAACGAACACTATGGAAAAATTGGATGCATTGCCTTTAGAGGTTTGACTTCTTTTTTTATCTATATATAACACAGCACAAAGAGATGAAACAACACTCAGAGGACCGGCGGGAATCAAACCCATGACCTCTGACACATGAAGCAAAGCTCCTACCACAGAGAAATGGAGGCTCCTTATAGCACACTAATCGACTTACCATTAATGTACAAAAATTTTGAGAGATATGTACAACACCTTTGCACTTTACTCAGGTTCGCCCACCTAGGGGGGAGGGGGGTCATGGCTCAGACTGTGCCAATGGAATTTTTAGGGGGGCTTCTTGTCTTGAGGGATAATTCTCTCATTTGGGGGGGGGGAGGGATCTTGCTTCTGGGATGTCTCCACAATATTGAGGGGGGTGTGCCCTTGCCCTTAGGAGGAGCGGGCACCCCGGCTTTACTAAACTTTCTACAGACATAAATCATTTTACTCAGTCAATGATTATCATTTGAGCAGTTTCGGCCAAAGTCAATGGAATGCCGGTTGATTACCAAGTACAATCTAAATATTTTTGTATCCCAATTAATTAACAGAAGGAGTCGTCAATTAACAACTGCAGTTATGAATATTTTATGAAAAAAGCGATATGAAAACAAGATAGCAAACGTGCATTGAATTGCATTTCTTAATTGCAGAAATACATTTATCTAATTGACATTACGGTCCAAATTGTGGCATAAACGAACGAGTTTTAACAGCATTTTTACGTAGTAATTAAAATTTAATCTCATATTTTTAAGCAACACACTAGAAGTATCGTAGGAAACTTAATCTCAATAAAACTTTTCCTACTAATCAAAATAATTGACATTTAAACTTTTGAGCCAAGACTAAAGGCAATTTTCACAGCATAAGATCTCAAATTAAAATAAATTTCTTAAGAATTGAACACGAATGTGACGTTATAAGGTAAATCGTAAAAATACCAAGAATGGAACACACAAACGCTGAACTGCTTACTTTTAAAGTTTCATTTTAAGCCATCAGTGTCAGCTGTAACTTAATTGCAAAGCACAGGCTTAAATGTAAATATACAGTCCCAAAATTCTCGATTATATAATAATGAGAATGTGCGAAACTTTCAGAGCTGAATTTAAATACTTTTGACCATCTCAAAATCTACATTGGTCCTGTCAGCTGATAAACACCGTCCGTTAAATACAGCTAAATCCAGCCGCCATATTTGAAAAAGGTTGCTAGATTCTTTTGTTTATCGCCATATTTGGCGATAAGCAAAATGAAGCAATTCTTTTGATACAATCGTTACGGATCAAGTTAAGTTACTTCATTAATGGTGTACAGTTAAGAAAAAAAAACATTTAACAAAAACAATTTTTTATTTTTAATGATTTAAATATATTAGTTTATAATTGAACTTAAGAACCATTCCTAAATTGTGTTTTATTCATCCAATTCGTTTTAATTAATTTAAAAATATTTTTAATGTCATATAAGAGGCAAATATGAAAAATTATTTTTAAAAAATCGAATTGTACCACGTTTGAAAAGCAAGCACTAGCCACAAACAACACAGTTTAAATGCAGTTACTTGTTTTATTATAACTTCACCGTGAAATTTGGTTATATGTTAGTTGATTAATCTACTTATGGTAGAGTCATATAGGGTCATAAACTTTTCATACAGGGACTCGAACAACTCATTGGAGCTATCTGTACAAAGTCCCCCCCCCCCAAAAAAAAGAGACACCATAAATGAAAGAAAAAAGACTCCTATAAATACTCCTCAACCCCCCGAAAAAAGATCAACGGCAAACAGTGGCGTAGCTAGACCCGACTTTCGGGGGGGGGGGTTACTTCTTTTATATATATATATATATATATATATATATATATATATATATGTGTGTGTGTGTGTGTAATCGCTTGGAATTTTTTCCTTTCTCTTCTCTCTTCTTTTTCTCTTTTTTTTTTTTTTGAGACTAACTTTTCGGGGGGGGGTTTGTCCCCAAAAACCCCCCCTTAGCTACGCCCCTGACGGCAAAGTTTGTTCCATGATCTGCAGGGGTGCCCTTTCCTTCAAGAGTGTGATACCCCTCCCCCCCCCCCAAGAACGAAACCAAAATACCTGTAAAGAAAATTTTAATGGCAGCGCAGTTCTGTCCCATGAATCCCCCCCCCCAACACATACAACCATGCTCGTCGTATGGGTGATCAGGGATTCAATTGCCCTTTCCCCCTGGATTTTTTAAATGTTCCTGAAATTGGGCATTTTTGTACGAATTTGGTGGGTTTTTTTTTTTTTTTAAATTAAATGCATTGCGCACAATCTGACTGATTCGAGCACTTATAATGTAAGTTTCTAGAATGGAGGGGGGGGACATTATCCCCCTCCCTCCATTCTAGAAAATTTGAAATGGCGGGTCTTTGGGACAAAAGACACATTGCTACAAACTTACATACATGCTTACATAATAAAGTGCTCGAATCAGTCAGAGCATGCATAAATCAAGGGCGGATCCAACTTCTGCTTTTAGAGGGGGGTATTCAGAAAAGGGGGGAGGGGTCGTATCACATATATTGCTCTTCTTGAGCTCAAATGGGGAGGTACCCGTCCCCATCTGGAGCCATTCCTTAATAAAATTTGTAATGGATAGCAAATTTGCGTATTCTATACTTTGTTTAATATAAATTTCTCATTTCAGTACGAAGATAATTTTTTTGTTTTAATCAGATCAGTTTTTTTTTTTTTTGGTGCATTTATTTCTTTGTTTTTTCGCAGCCCAATGCAAATGAAATGCTAGAAAAAATTTTCGTTAGTAAACTCCTAAAATCCCATAGTTAAAAAAAAAAAAGAAAAAAAATCGCAAAACAAAATTTTGAACAGGCATCTCGTTTACAGGACCAATCTGTGAGCTCAAGGCCAAATTGCAACTGTTATTCCCTCCCCCGCCCCCCTCCCCGACTGCCTGCATACATAGACATTTGTATGTGTAATTTTACCATTTTACGCAGAGCCGGCCTTAACGAATGCGGGGCCCGATTGGAGAACTCTGGCGGGGCACATTGCAAAATAATTGCATTTAATTTGAGATACAATAAAAAAATGAGTGAATTAAAAAACAAGGTTTTACATAAGTTTAGCACTGAGAACTTCTAGATTCGCAATTTAGTGCATTGGCAGAAAAGTTATTTTCCAATTGCTACAAAACCAAAAAATGAAATTTTGGACTGTCTTTGGTGACGTCTGCAATAGGACAGAGGTGGGATGTGTGGCGACCTCCCCTGGAAAATATAATTATTGGAATTTAATAAATTGAAGTCTTAAAAACCCAGTTTTAGTCTGAAGAAAAAGTTAAAGGTTCAAAGTCATAGTTCTGAAAGAATTTTAAAAACTGAAGCCAAAATAAATTTAGGCAATTTTTGGTAAAATTATGGGAAAGGGAATAAGGATACTTGGTTGAATTATTTAGAAACTGAAGTGAAATTTAAGCTCGCTTAGACGACGCTAGGGGATCAGATGAACCTCCGGAAATTTAAGTGTAAAAACGCAATTTTAGGATATTTTGTGGGAAGAGGAGATGACAGAATCCAGAATGTTTTTCGAAAAAGACGTCAATTTTAAGGAAAAAATTGGGGAGGTATCCCGTGGAATTTTTTAAAAGCTTAAACTTAATCTATCAGTGTGGATCTTAAGGAAAGGGGTGAAAGGTTCTGTGACACTTCTTTGGAAATTACAGAACCCCATACTCTGCTCTGTCTACCCCCTAACAATCTTTTGACATTGAAGTTTTAAAAACCAAATTTTAGGCTATATGTTGAGACTTCGCCGGAGGAATAAAAGTTTTAAACCTCACAGCTATGAAATTTTTGACATTGAAGGTCTAAAAACATATTTATTGTGATTTAACTCATGTTCCAAGTAATGCTGTTTTGCTATCTAACAGTCGCCTTTCATTGCGAGAAGAGGGATGAGACGGCAGTTCCCAATTTTGCATCTTGGCGATATGGTGCTCCAGTGCTAAAGAGACTTCAAGTAGTCCTCAATCAGTTACTTGTTAGATTAATACTCAGCTAAAAGATTTAACTTTCACATTGATCTCACAAAAATTTTACTCCTATCTTATTATTTGGTCTCCTAGTTATTATGCACTACTCAAAATATTCTAAGTCTTATTCTAAAATTAAGCAATAAAAGAGCACACAATTCTTGCATGTTGTGGTATAGAGCAGTAGTGACTAACGTATGGCTCGTGGTTTCTGGAAAGAAAATTCACACTGCACCCAGTATTAATGCCAAGTAATGATAACAAAATTCGCAGTTCATTATTTTGTTTCCTTTTCCATGTTTTTTTTTTTTTTAACTTCATTTTACAAAAAAGGAAGTATTGTATTCGCGAAAAAAATTTCACTCAAAAATCAACCTTAATTTCCATTTTACTCAACCCCAAATGAATATTGAGTTTTTTTTTTTTTCGACTCGACCACGCGTGGATAAGTGCCTAAGAACGTATAGACATGCGAAATATCCATTATGATGATTACCGAGCTAATTACAACGAATTTTCTTGTGACGTCTGTATGTGCTTATGTGCAGATGCGCGTATGTGCGGATGTATGTCGCATAACTCAAGAACGGTAAGTCTTAGAAAGTTGAAATTTGGTACGTAGACTCCTAGTGGGGTCCAGTTGTGCACTTCCCCCTTTGCTTGCATTCGGGTGTTTCTAAAGGGGTCTTCTGCCTCTTTTTGGAGGGGAATCATTGTTAATTTCGATGTAAACTCAAGTGGCGTTATAATTTGGCGGACACTTGGCAATATATCGCCAGTCATTTGGTCTCCAAGTTTTGTCGCCATTTTAACGATAAAGTTGGCGATTTTTTTAAGAATTTGTTTCAGTTTGGCCACTGTTGGTGATATTTAAAGAGTAAACTATTGAATCACATTAAAACTGCAAGTAATGGGGAAATGACATTAAATTGGAGTAAAAGGAAAGTCATGTGATGCACACATCACCTCATTTTTTTTTTTTTTTTTTTTTTTGAAATTTAGAGGAAAAAATGTTTTTAAATTTTTATATGTATCTGACCCACGAGAATCATATTGATATGATTTTCGTTCTGCAGTTATAAAAAGGTTGTGCATCACTGGTATTATAGTTAATCAAAAGTTATAACAGTTTAATGTCATTGATGTAGATTTCTTTTCGTAGGAAATTTTTTATTCAGTGAAATAACTTTCAAAATCAAAAAATAGACGACAAGTAACTGTAGATAAGACCCAAACGAAAATTACAATCCCTCATCACACCCACACTTTTTTTCTAAAAAGAGAGAAAAAAAAAATGTAGGGGTTGTGCGGGTTTTAATCGAAGTTTTTAATTCGCGACCGATTGTGAGATAGCACTGATTTCTCTCTTTTTACAAGTAGCTGTTGGAAATTTGTTTTCTAAGGAATTATTTTGAAGGTGTTTTAAGCATTAATCACGCTGTAATTGAGGGATTTGGGTTCTTTCACAATTAATTGCACAATAATAAGAGTACTGGTGATATTTGGAGCAAGTTGTATTCAAGATTATGTGGGGCATTGTTATAAATTGTATATAACAGAAAATATCATCGGTGTTGTATTTTCGCACATTTCCCGCCAAAAATAAATAAATAAATAAATGAAACGAAATAAATAAATAAATTAAATTTAAGAGGCAGCTTTGGGGCCCCTAAAATTTGGGTGCCTGGCATCATTTTTTGCTTTGCCTTTGCGGTAGTTAAGATCTGAGGTGGGGTCTTTATTTTATTACTCACTATACTAATCGACGATAATCATTAAAAATTCATTTTTTGAAGTCCCATTACCTATTTCCCTTTCTCTTGACCGGTCGGTGCAATCGTTGTGGCCATCGCTTTCAGATGGTCAATTGAACAGATACTTTAACTTTTTTTTATGGAAATTTATTTCACAGAAGTAGTTTTGGAAATATATTTTGCGAAATATAACTCCTGCTGCTTGTGGCAAATTAAAATTAGCTGAAAGCTTCAGAATCTCCTTACCCTATTGATTGAACTAAAAGTAGCTCCACATTCCCAGATTAAACATCAGTTAAATATTAAATTTGAACTTTTTAAAAGAGTTTGACAGGAAAAAATTATTATTTTTCTTTTGGCGCGGGGCCCATGCTAGCGTGGGGCCCGATTCGGTCCTTTTGCTCTAATCGGTCTAAGGCCGGCTCTGATTTTACGGAGTAACTAAGAAAATATTTCCATTTTAAATTAGTAATAAAAAAGAAAGCTTCGATTATTATGAAAGGGCGTTTATTAAATACCTTCAATAAAGCATTGACATTTTTTCTGGTGGCTGGGCAGCTTAATTTTAAATATAGTCAAATTTTGCCCAATATTTACTAACGAAAATAATTTCAGGTATATAAATTAGTATCAAAGTCTCAAAAATCATATTCATCATATCAACATAAAGGTAATGTTTGTTGAAAAAATTTCATCATTCTCTAACTTTCTGGTTTTGTCTCCACTTATTTAACAGATGCTCTTAACATGTGAATCTACATTTTTAAATTAAAATGTAGCTTTTTTTCTTTTTCATATATTCAAAACTAGGGAATAGAAACGCGGTCCATCGTTTTCCGAAAAGTTTCACTTTTGGTTTCTATTCTATCCCATAGCGCAGGTGTTCCCAAACTTTTTCGATTCGCGGCAGCCTTAGAAGAAATATAATTTTCCGAGGCATCCCAGTCTTTATTGATCATATATGTGTACGAATGTTATCGTGGGCACTTCGTGGCATCTTTTCGCAGATTAATCGGTAAAAATCGGCTGAAAAAAATTGTTAAAGTGGCCGCTGACCGATATGCTAATGCATTGTCGCATCTCTACTCCGCACCAGCAAAAAATGACGTTGATATTCCATTTAAATTCTTGAGTCACTAGAAAATAAATAAATAAATAAATAAATAAAAACATATTTAAAATTTTTTCTCTCCATAAGGGAGAAAATGAATAAAATACACGACATATAAATCCGCAAAATGGGGGAGGAAATCAATAAAATATTTGTTAACTAATTAGTCTCTTTCATTTCTATTTAACTATATTATACTTTATCCTTTATTTTGCGGCCTCTTGACAGAATGTACTACACCGATCCCTTCCATTTTGGTGGAACTTAGAAATATCAATCATGAATTTTAATCTCTTTTTGATATTTTCAATTTGGCCCAGGTTCCATAGTTGTGGTACGCCCTTTGTTAGCACAGCCATAAAAATATATTACTTTTTTCAATTTTTCAGAAAATTTGAAGTGATAAACAAATGTTACACAACAGTTTTTAATTTTAATCTATACATTGTCTTTATCAATAAAAGTATTAATTTGAAATTAAACCCTGCCAATGTTTGGAAAATAAATAAAATCTGGAAAACTAAGAAATTACAACAGAGAAAGCGAAAATGAGTGATCTCTATTTACAATTCATGTATTGATTTAAAAAAGGGAAAAGCATATCCTCTAATATATATAAATAAGCATGTCCTTGATGAACATTGCCTGACTGAGACAATTTCTCCCACTCATCAATTAGTCAGAAACTAATGCTTAGTTTCTCTAATTAATATTTCATTATACCTTTTATTAGTGTTCATTTTCAAAAGAGAAACATATCCTCTGTAATATATAAATATACAAACAATTGATGAACTGTATGTCTGAGACAATTTCTTCTACTCATATTTAATCAAACATAACTGAACTAATGCTTATCTGCTACATTAGCAACCAGACTTCACCTGATTAAAATGGTCCCTCCCCTTTCTGGCTTCTTTATGGCAAAAATAAAGTTTATAAATTGATGTAACTTTATCACACTTGTAAGATATCACACAGAAGTAGCGAATTTGAGGGTTTGCAAAAATATAACTATTTAGTCGAAAAAACTAAATATACAGACACATAGACTTGGATATAAGAATTTTATTTATAGCTACAAAAAATATAGACACCATTTCAAAATATGCAATCTTTACTTTGTGATTAATGAAACAGAAATTTGATACATGGTTATAAACAAAACTCTTTTAATAAAGTTGATTTAATCTTGATAAGCAGGTGGTGCAGTTGATGCCATTATTTTTTTCAAAAGCATCTTTACTTTTAACATGAAGCCTTAGGATAACCATATAGCAATACAAAAATCTTCGGTTTTCCCTTTGGCCCAGATCAGGGATTATGTGGGTTAATGACATCAGCTTTGATTACTAGATTACATGGAATGCAGCTGAGTCCCTGACCCTAGAGGCACCCTTGGGTAAGATATCAGGACATGAAAAAAATAGCAATGAGGTATCAAGGAAAAGGGATTACTTGTGATGATGACTCACTGAGCAAAGCATGGGATGTTCAAAGAAGCTCCCACACCTGGAGTAAAATTGTTTTATACATTTCTATAAAGGTTGTGTAAAGTGATATACAAGTGATAAAGTGAGAGAGAGAGGTTTTTAAAGAAGTGATATGAGAAAAAAAAAACCCCTTTATTTATAAAAAAACACACACACACACATACAAAAAAAGTTTAGTTGTGCCAGTCATTGGAAATTAAGGGGTTCAATGACACTAATTCCCCACACTTTTGGTTACACTTCATTATGTTTAGTGAAAATATATAATACATTCAAATCTCAGACTGGTTCAAACTTCAAGTTATGGGAAGTTACCACAGCCCCTCAAGGAATATTTGAGATATTGAGAGTTGATTGTATAACACAAATAAAAAAATGAGTTCCAGAATTTATTCCAGACGATTGAAGACCTCAGTGATCGTTAGTGGTGACCAGGGCTTGTTAAATATATCCATGGTTAAAGTACAAGTTCCCATGCCAAACTGATACTTTTGGGACTGCTGGATCAGGGGTTGCTTGGCTCCTGGTCTGAATCAAAAAACCAGAACTGTCTTCAAGGCCTCATCCAACTGGTTAATCTCCATGTTGCAGTAAGTATGGGGACCCTAGAATGTTGAGAGAGAGAGAGAATCCCATTCTTCAGTTGATTCAGTAGCTACTCTTCAGGCTCGGAAAAAACCGAAAAGCACAAGCAGAGTTAATGGCAGCAAATGAAGCCAATTCCCTCTACAATGTGCCATTCAGTCGGGAATTTCCAGCCTCTGCAACTGGACACCTGAAATAGTTCTTGGACTCTGGGAAGAAAAAACAATTTAATTTAAAAGCAACAATATTATACAATGCTAATGGACACAATACTGTTTTTCATCCTGTTCAGAAAAATAATATATTTTATTTCTCAACATGTTTGTAATTAAAATATTTTGTCAATAGGTACAATAGTAAAATAGCTGTTATCAATAGCTTATTTGCTATTACTTTTTTTGTCATCTATTACACCAAGGTGTAACCATGTATTATATAAAAAATTTACTTAGCTATGATTGCTCCATAATAGAGATTATATCAAGAATAGAAGCAAGACACATTCATACGAAAGATTATTCAAGAATTAAATGCATTGCCTGTGTATTACAAGAAAATTCTCTAAATATAGTATGGCACAAAACCAATTCAAGTTGAGAATCAAGTTTCATAACAGTCTGGGAGTAACCCAAGTTTCCAATTACACAGATTAACAATAGAGAATAGCATCCGTAAGAAAGTAACAATTTTAAAGATCAAACATACCCACACTTCCGTTGATTCAGTAATTACTCTTCAAGCTCGGAAAAAACCGAAAAGCATAAGCAGAGGAAACGGCAGCAAATGAAACCAATTCCCTCTACTATGTGCCATTCAGTCAGGAATTTTCAGCCTCTGCAACTGGACAACAGAAACAGTTTTTAGACTCTGGGGAGGAAAAACTTAATTTAAAATTTGAATGCAACACTATAACAATGCTATTGGAATGGCATACAATAGTTCTAAATAGGTATCCATCCTATTCAGAAAATAATTAGTATATTTTGCTTCTCAACATGTTATTAATTAAAATATTCTTCAACAGGTACAATAGTAAACTAGCTGTTATCAATAGCTTATTCTCTTTAACTCTTTTTTTGTTGTATATTACACTAAGGTGTGACCATCTATTATAAAAAAAAAATACTTCAGCTATGATTGCTTCATAATATTACATCAAGAATAGAAGTAAGACAAATTCATAAAAAGTGTTATTCAAGAATTGAATGCACGACCTGCTTATTACAGGAAAATTCTCAAATTATAGTATGATACAAAACCAATTCAAGTTGAGGATCAAGTTTCATAACAGCCTAGGAATAATTACACAGATAAACAATGTAGAATAGTTTCAAAAAGTAGAACTGTAATAAATTAAAATAGAATGGACATCTTTCTGCGAATGGAGAAAAAATCTCAAGAATAAAAACAAATATCAAGCAGTAAAAATCCTCAACATATAAGCACTTTAACCTGGAGCGTTTGTTGCTGCTCACAGCTACTGCACCCCACATGATACTTTGATTTAAATACTTCAGTATTTATTCTTAAGCATGTGACAATATCTGGAACTGGCAAGAAAATCAAATCTGCATGTTATTTTTCTGAAAGTCATGAAGCAATTCAGCAATAAAAGCATGATTGACAGATCTTTTAAAGGATGATGAGTGAATTATTTAATTTGAGATTTCCGTTACACAGAATTCTATTAAATAGCAGAAGCTAGAAGGAAAAAAATGATTGTTTGATAACTGTTTTATGATTCAAAAAGGTAAGAATCTGCATCAGATGAATATACTCCTGTTTAAAAACATAATTTGGTCAATAGGTACCTGCATTTTGAAAAAGAAAAATGCATAAATTATTTTTCTTCTAGAAATTACCATATTTTGCTCCTGTCTGTAACTTTGCAATTTTACTCAAATGAAACATACACTATATAGGAAGCTAAATATAATAACTATTGCAGAAATAGTTATTAGTTAACAGAGAAATCACATTTCGTCTAACGAGCAAAGTATTAAGTTCATAGCAAGAAATTATTGAAATCAAATCCTTATTACTTCATATCCATAATAACGACGTTCATCATTGAGCGAAACCGTTTTGTAAGATACTATTAAGATGCATTTCTTTAGAAATTAGTTGATTTAATATGAAATCTACACTGAATTACAAGCCGTTATCTAAGTTTACTTATGCTTTAATTAAAATATGAATAAAATTGTACCATTGTTTGTTTCCTTTATGAATCAGAGCAAAATCCTCTTTGTTCTCATGTTCACGAGCACCAAACCATTACGAGATCACTTTGAAGAAAGAGAAATACATAAATTAATCATTTCATCTCAATAGCTCAATATTAAATAAATTGTAACATGTTATTGACATCAAATCACATTTATGACATTTAAGATCGAGCGAAACCATTTTGCAGGTCATTAGGCAGTTTTTGAATAAATATTCGTTGAAATAACAAATGAAACTTGCAACATTACTAATTTCAAGAGTTAATTTGTGTTTTTGTGAAACATAAATTCAAATTAATCATTAAAACGTACCTCACAATCACATAAATCCTCAGGCCCCCTCGTGTATCTACCGTTTGTTCGCGCGCCAAACCATTGCGTCGCCAAACGTCAAGGTTGCCGTAAATTTCCCTGTAAAAATCGCCAGGATTTAGCTGTAATTAATGTCCGCCCTGATAAACAAACCTACACAACAACGTATTGCCATTTGGACTTGTACAAATTTCATTTTTGACATTCTCAAAATTTTAAAAAATAATCATGTAAAGCTAAAATGAATCATTTAAGGCTGTTTTTTGAAATTTCTTTTTATTACTTATTGAAAGCATATTAAACTTATTTCATATGAAGCAGTATGACCGAGACCGTTCGAGCATGACAAAAAACTAATATTTCTCATTTCAGTTTGGCAACCATCCAAAACTTTCTTGTCTGCGGAGTTCAAATTATTTGTGTACAGTTGGGTGTTGTCGCTATTTCTTAAATTAATATTTTAATGTTTTTGCATGTATTTCTTTGGCGGCAATATTAAATTTAAAGATCTTATTTCATTAATAAATTAAAAGAGAAATTCAAAACGATTTATTTTCAAGACGCTTAATGATAAAACTGGGAATGCTTATGTAATTGATGATCTTTTATTTTTTCGAGTTGCCATGTCTTAATGAAGTTTAATATTTTCAAAAGATCTTAATTTAATCGTTTCTTAATGTACAAAATGACTTCTCCTACGAAACATAAAAATAATGTGGTTGAAGCTGATGCTTCTCCTCAGCAACATGAACTTACTGCTTTGTCTCCCGTTACGAACTTAGCATTCAATTTGAAAAGCCTTTCTACTTCGAAGTGTGGGACTCCTATTCGCCGCATATCTTGGTCCAACCCATATTCAAACGAAGATTCAAACATGCATTTCATGAAATCGATGTCTCCGTATGTTGATTCACCTACGTTTTTTGAAAATGTGCCAAATAAATGTAAATCAAATTCGAAATTGTATGCTAATTATAAAACTCTGCCATCTGATAGTGATGAGGATAAAGAAAATGCTGCTCCATCTCAGGTTAACTCAAAAGATATAAAATCGGGAAGCACTAGCTCAATGGAATTTGATTCTCAAGACAGTGGGTATTCTGGTTTTGGTCATGAATTTAGCAAGTCCAGCTTTCATCCAACCCCACGAGCAAAAGTTAGAAGCTCTATATTCGCTGATGATGTTGATGAAGATAGTTTGGAAAACTTTTTTGATTTAGAAGACTTTGAAGCTGAACTTACACCTATGCCAGATATGACGAATTTGCTAACCAAACCTTTACATGATTCATTTAAGGCAAAATATCCATCTACCGCAAAGAAAGAAGGCAAGCAACCTATCAGAAGATGCCTTTCAATGGATGTAGATTGTGAATTAAGTTCATCCAATTCACCATCCCAAGAAATAATTTCACAAAAAGGCACCTACATTGCAACAAATTCTTTAAAAGATAATGCTCGAGAAAGTGAGATTACTAATAAATATACATTCAAGCGTCCTGAACCCCCTGATACCGCACTGTCCTTTCACAATAAACGGCGAAAAAGTTCACCCTCAATTGATATTAGTCCCAGTTATATCTTCAAGAGATCCTACTCTGAAACTGCAACTACTATTATGTATGCTTTGCAACAAACTGAACTGCAGCCTGAGTTGATTGGCGATTGTAGCAAGGCATATGCTCTACCACTTATAAGAGGACGTCATCAGGATTTGAAGTGCATATCATCTGAGACACTAGTCAAGGTTTTAAAGGGTGAATTTCATGATGAAATTACATCCTGTACCATTGTGGATTGCAGGTAAATAATCTTATTTAAAATCATTTAACCAAAATTGTTCTACCAGATAAATTCATACATTATAAATTAACCCAGTACATTATCAGATATAAGAATTAGCAAAGAACATATGCAGTATGCAGAGAAACATGACCTATTTCAAATATTTTGATCCCAAAATCAAATCTGTCCTGAAGTCTGGCAATATGAAAAGAGCATTTTATTTGTTCAGTAAAATATTCACAGTATTCAACCTTACTGTAGAAAAAAGTACATACTCAGGGGTCAATCCAGGTTTTATTTTGTGGGCTCCCATTTTATGAAAAAGTAAAATATTATTGAATTTTTTTTTTTTTTTTTTTGTGCGAAAGAAATTATTGTGAATTTTCCTTTTTTTTATGGAAAAAAGTTAGGAGGTAAAAGTTAAAATGTATGTATAACTGAAAAATGTAAATGTATGCAATGTTTTTTTCTCATAAGGTCCGCTTTTTTACTGAGGGTCAGGTGTGGTAAAATGGGTATAAAATAGCCTACTTTTGGATTTTCACTCAAGTATTTTTGTCAAAGTATTTCGTTTCTAATTTTTTTTTTTTTTTGTTTTATGTATACATTACATATGTTGAGAGTAGAATTAAATGATTTTCACACATAATTTGATACAAATTTATTTTTGAGAGGAGTGTTTATGACTATATGTTTTATATACCCATTTTATCCCACGCAAGTGAAAATGGGTAGCCTGTGGGGTAAAATGGGTATTAAAGTCTAAGAAGTGATAAAAAAGCATACTATTTGTTCAATGCAGTATGATAGTAAAGATGTAAGAGTGAGTTACCAAAATTTAACTATTTAATTTTAAAAAAAATAGTGCTAACAGTAAATTTGACAAAATATTAATAAGGTGACGCATGTTATCCATACTTGTCTTTCTTTAAAAAAAGTAATGCCTTAAATTGTTAAATGTGGCTCGTTATTATTTTTTATTATTTGATGTTCTTCAATGAAATTCATGTCGTCTACATCAGGAAAAATAAAAAAATCCCCTATCTCGGATTTTTTAAAAATATTTCTCTTCATAATATTTCCCTCAACACAGCCATATATTTACCAATAAATTATTTTTTGCTTGTTTCCTCTAAGTATAATACTTTGCTTTATAAGCATATTTTCTTCAGTTTCTATTCCAGATACTTCCTCTGAATGGGAACTTTCTTTTTCCTCTATTTTTTATTTTCTTGTTTTTCAATTCCTTATGTTTTTCACTTTTGACTCTTAGCCTTTCTAAAACATCTTTGTCATTTACTTCTGTATTTCCCAGCACCTGTTTAAGTTGTTTTAAATAACTCATGCAGGTAGTTGTCAAATCTGAAGCACTTGTTGAAATTGCTAACAATATTGCACTTTTCAAATCTTTATAAGGTGACGAAATCGTGCTTTGTGACGCATACTTTTCGGATTGAAACGAGGATGTGTTTCGAGAATTTAAAGGTACATTAGAGAAATTGATAGCATCTGATTGCAATCAAATACAAATGTGACGACCAGCAACAGGCTGAGCCCAGAATTTTCTAAGGAAATCGTTATTTTGTGCACAAGTGCACACAAACACTAGAATAAGTATACCTCTGGCTTATTTTTATTTATTATGATGGAGCGAAGTTTATTTTATAAAATTATGGCATTGCATATTTTTATGTTTCAATCATTTTAAATTAACCACAAATGAATTAATATTCATTTAAAGTAAAATATGCTGTATCTTTTAAGACAACTTGCTGGAATGATAAGCCTATCCATATATACCCATTTTATCCCATTTTCAAAATATGAGATTAAAAACAGAAAAAATTCTTTTTTTCTTCCCTGTAAATTGAAGCAGCAATAAAAATGTCCAACTAAAGATATGGCTCTCCTCTGATATGCCCCCCTCTTGGCGAGATTTTAATTTTTCGCTCGATACGAAAATCGCCAATAAGGCGATAACTTGGCAACCCTGGTTTTGCAACTTGAACGCTGGAAAGTAGTTTCTCGAAGTTTGTCTTTTTGCACGTGTATGTGTGGTAGGAGGTAGGTGCTCATATGTTTCGCTCTTAGGGAGATTTTAAGTTGAATACTCTAAAATAAAGTTTCAATTCAAACTTTATTTTAGAGTATTCTTTTTCTTGTTGTTTTTTAATGTTAATTTAGTTGAATTTTCTATTTTAATTATGAGTTCGGTTTGTGATGTTGTCCAAATGTATCAATTGAAATTTTTGAATGAATCTTCTTTTTCTTTTTCGTCAGGTCGTCCAACGTTTGGACGTACCGGAGTCCTAAATAGATTTTTTATATTTAAACTAATTGAAAATAAAGAGGTTTTTTTAGAATTTTTAAGGGAAATTGGTTTACTTAAGAATGAAATGTTATGTTCTAGATGTAATTCTGTTATGAAAATTAAAAAAACTAAAAAATGTTCAGATGGGTTAATTTTTTTTTGTAGAAAGGTTATTGGGGGTGTTGTTTGTGGAAAAGAAGCAACGATCAGGAGTGGGTCATGGTTTAGTTCTAGCAAGTTGAAAATAGAGGAGATTTTTTTGATAACATATGAGATTTTAATTGGGACCAAAACTGCTGATATTGAAAGTCAATATTTTTTTTCATCACAAACTTTAGCCGATTGGCGAAATTATATTAATGAAGAAATATTAAATTACATTGAATTAAAATCCGAACAAATATTCCTAAGAGCGGAACATATGTGCACTGCCTCACGTGAGGAAGTAAAAGAAAAGTAAAAAAGGTAAGTGAACATATTTTGAATTATTGTGTTTTTAGTGTGTTTCTGGTAGTTTGTATTTTGGTCTGGTTGGCATTTTTGTAGCACAAAAATGGTGTTAATTTCACATAAAATCTGTGACTTTATTGTATACTGAACGGAGGAGATCTGTGACTTATATCCGACTGTGATGTATATTAAAAGTCGGAGGGATAACGGACCGAGCGGCAGCGAGGTCCTGGCGAGCCCGAGGTCTCATAGTACTTTCGTAATGAGACCGAGGCAGGGCCGGCGAGCCGAGGTCTCATTACGAAAGTACTATGAGACCGAGGGCTCGTATCCCGGAGAAACAACGGAAAAAAATTAATGCAATAATTTCATTAAATAATTAATGACATAATTTGAATTTTTCCTGTTGGCGCTAAAAAAGCATCGCTAAGAACGATGTATGACACATGACGTCATACATAGTTTTCTTGGCGACGCTTTTTTGGCGCCAACAGGAAAAAGTCGCCAAGAGGGGGGTATATCAGATTTGTTCCAAAGATATTATGACACTAATAAAAAATCAGGAACTGGAGATGGAAGTTTAAGCAGACAACATGTGGCTTGAATAGAGATGTAAAATTTCCGAAAGTTTTGAAGTGGTGGAAAAAACCGGTTTTTTTTCGGGAAAAATTGGAAAAAATGGAAAATTTGATTTTTTTATGAATAAAATTAGGATTCGTTAATAGCTCTGTGTTTCTTGGAATATATAAAGGGTTAAGCATTAAAAAATGTATGCTATTCACACATCTTCTTTTTCTGCTTGTCAGAAATACACATAAAGATAAGATTAATTACAAACAAAAAAAAACCTTTATGTTTTATAACTGAGAGCTTTCATGGTCAAACACCAGAAATAAGTCGTCATTCAACCAATAATATTGGTAATGTGTGTCTAATCATAACAATTACATTTTCTATTTTAGAATGCCTCTGAAACTTGAAATATTAGTTGAAATTTTTCGACTTTCAAACATGATTGATTTTTTTTTTTGAAAGAAAAATAAGACAATGTAACTTTACAGTCTTTTTTTCTAATCCAGTCAAGTCCAAATAAAAACTAAACTAATTTTTCTTAAGCTGAACCAAAACTTAAACTGAAGTTTCAGTTTATTCATACGGCCGTACCACAGTAGTAAAAGTAGTCAAACCAGCACTTTTTGAACAAAACTGAGTTATTATAACCAAGTTGTTCTCTGTTTCGTATTTTACTTAATAAATAAAATGTTTCAGGGTCATTGATCAAGAACTATTTTTTTGAAAAATTCTGAAAAAAAAGAAAGAAAAAGACATGTGAATCAAATATGTGGAAGAGCCAAACTGCAGATTCCACTTTTTTGCTTAGCACGGCAGTATACAGGGTGCGGCAAAAAAAAAAAATTGTATTATTGAATGGAAGAAAGATAATTTCATTTTAATGAGTGCCTTTTTTTTTTTTCACTTTATTAGAAAATAATTCACAATATATTTCCTAGTTTATGTATTGTTTTTCGGTTTTCTTAGTTTTAAGCGAAGTACCTGCTATTTTAAGTTGTTTAACTAAGTAGAACGATTTGTTGTGCCTCGGTAAACAGTATTTGAAACGGTATGCCGTTTCAGGTGGCTTGGAAATGATAGTCGATGTCCGGAAAGTGTACAAAAACGAACAGTGAACATATCAGTTAATCGGCAGGTCATCCATAAGTGAGTTCAATGAAATCCTTGGGTTTCCATGAGAGAAGTCGTTCGTAAGATGGGAATTTGTGAACGATAAGTGCGACTAAGGGAAAAAAACAGCTTAAACAGAAGTTTTACGAGATCCAAAAAGTTCAGGAATTCGTATGACTCCAAAGATACCAGAAACGTTCGAGACGGGCCGCAAGTCTACGTTGAAAGAGATACCTTTCACTGACACGCCAAGCACCTTAGAAAATGTTAAATATCTTCAAAGTTCAGCTTGGTCTGTGATGGAATCAGCACAGGCGACAAAAAATCTCTAGTTTTTTGAGGATGAGGGCCGTAAAATGAATCAAAAAGTGAACTAGAAGGACATTTAAGAAGTTATTGTACTTCTGTGGGCCTAGAAGCACTTCAGCAATGTAGACTGGACATTTTCCTTAAACTTCACACCGATTCATATTGCTAAAAAGACAAGAGTGGAGTAAGGCGCATTGTTTTTGACATGATATCATCTTTTGACTGGACGCTTTACTCGTTACACCTCTCAATCCCATTTATTACACTGTATGGCTTATTTTAGAGTCAAAGGTCTACCCTAAACTGCACATAAGTTTGCACTCTCTAAACCCATTGCTTTATAGGATTATAGGGAATAGGATTGAGTAAAGAACTTGCGGCCCTTGAATGAAAATTTCAATAAGCAGTTACATCTCTGTATTACTGCAAAAGACTGCCAGTTTGAAACCAATTAAATTTATTGATTCCTAAAGGTCTTCTCATATTATTATTTTTTGTGTTTTGTTAATTTATTTACTTTTAATAAAGTTTCATGAAAATTTGCTTGCCCGTTTTTTTTTTTTTTTGCCGCATCCGCACCCTGTACATTTGGTTCTCATAGTCAGCAGGAACATAATTTTATGATTAAAGTTATGCTTGTTTGTTTTATGAAGAAGGAAAATAAATTCTTCACTAAGGTTATTGGTTTAAGCTTTTTTGCAAAAAGTATTATTAAACATTTTTTGATCTATATGCAAATTATATTGTCATAGAACAACTTGCATTATTGTTGGACAGTATTTTAACATAAAACGGGGGGGGGGGATTGCTTCGGAATTTAAGCGTAAGAAATTTCTAATCACTTTTTGCTGAAAATTTCAATTAAAACCCTGAAAAGTTGAAAAAATTAATTTTTTCAATTTTTTCGGAGTGGAAATTAATCCCTTCGGAAAAAAATAAGTTTTAATAAATACTTCTCAACATCACAGATTTTTTTTAAAGTGTTGAATTAATAAAAATTTTTTATACTAATTTTTTAACGGAACCTTGTAAAGTGGACCAACGTGCCCCATGGGTTGTTTAGGTACGTTGGTCTGCCTGGTGGGGAACGTTGGATCGCATAACTCAAACAACATTTGTTATAATTTTAGTGATAAATACTATCAAATGTTACCGTACGCCGGGGTGAGGATGGTACAAATTTCGATATTAAAGTTAATAAATGTTTTGCTATTTTACGTAGAAACCTGAAATTTTTACACAATACTACTCCTTATCTCCGCTTTAAAATGCACTCATGAAAAAATTTTTAAGTTGTGGTGGGAGGGGGGTAAAATTTCTTTTAAGGTGTACCATTCTCACCCCTGCAGGGTGGTGAGATTGGTACATCACCATTTTTCCATATGAAAGTGATTGGAAACGTCTCTTGTACTAATCTCGCCTCTCAGTCCATTCAACAAAACCTGTCTCTTATGAAAAAAAAAATTGGAAATAATTTTCTAGCCACCTGGTGGACAAAAAACTGAAAAACAAAAGGTGAGATGAATAAGTTTTCTTTAAAAATCATTGTTTTATTGTAAAAATTACAATAAAAAATCATTTGAAGCAGTTGGGATGTAATAAAATGAAGGTAGTCGAAATCACTTTGATAATTATAAAAGTAAGTTTCATTTCTTCAAGTCAATGAGGAATTTTTCGGGGGAGATCTCTTTTGGAGCTTTCAAAATTGTGACAACTTGTTTAAATTTGTACCAAATCTCATCTGGTTGGTCGGGCCACATCCAATACTTCCCGCTCTTCTTCATTGCTGCTACTAAAATCTCTCCTGACTCATCAACATCGGACAGCATTTTTCCTGGGTAGTGTTTGCCTTTGTATTCCACAACTACAAAATCACCTTTTTTGGTAAAGCAGGTTGAGTGGTCGCAGTGCATCCATTGTTTGAGAGAGGATTTGTAATTTTTTCTTTTTGCCAAATGGGACCATCCAAAAAAAAAATTAAATGACTAAAACAAATCGAAAACCGTGAAATAAGAGTGTACCATTCTAACCACCTTGACTGGTGATTGGCAGGTTATTTGTTAATAACATCCATAAAAACAGTTGTACGAAAACGCCACTTCAACACTCACTATGTTAGATAGTATGTAAACATAATATAACACTTGCTGATTGTGTCTGCTGAACTGAAGATCACGCCCCGATGCAGGTTTTCTTAAAAACTTGAAAAATCACAAAACTCGCGTATTCAGTTCAAAAAATGTACTGATAACAGGGAAGGTTCTACACTAATGGAAGACGCCGTGATTGTTTGACTACTATTACGCTGCTATCCCTCCCTCATCCGGAAAATCCTCTAGTTCAACTATAGACCGACAGGTAGCGCTTAATCGGCGAAAAAGCGTGACTGTCCTAATCTCGCCCCCCTATACTATTCTCACCCCATCTGACGGTATAACTACCTTATTCTCTTTTGTGCGTTGAGTAAAAAGTATAAAGTTTAAAGATCAATATAACATTTAATTGATTTTAAGTGATATCTTTAATTAAAAATAGCAGTAAGCATTCACCATTAGTACACAATTATTTTCATTAAAATCAAAAAGAAAATTCAATTATTGAATATTCGTGAGACAATTAATGCAGATTAAAGTTAACTAAAGATACGTGTTAAACGATATCTGGGAATATAAAAGTGCTACTTCTTGAGCTTTGGAAGTAGCACTTTTATTGGACTGGGTTTTAGAAGGATAAGCCATGTGTTACTTTTCTGCAAAGTTATATCAATTATTTTTTGCTAGGGAGAAAAAGCTCTTTTTTTACTGCATGAAACAACTTCAAAAAGGTAAGAATCGTGTTATACTAATACCATATGTTTCAAAGAAAAAGTAATAAAATAAACAACTTTAAATTAGCATATCTTTGTGTTCTAAAATCAAATTTTAAAATAAAGTTAGGTAATTTTTTATTCCTTTAATCGTTGTTTTATTTTATTTCTATGTAGAATGCTTGTTTAGCAAATATATTTTGTTTAGTACAGCAACTTTATTATAGCATGTATTGCATATTTTACTCTTAGAAAACAATTGTGTGCGAAAATTTGGAAGTATATTTGTAGTAAAAGAAGTGCAGATATGAAATAAATCTTTTGTTGTAATTTTTGTTAAATAATTATATAAAATATATCTTTGCTTTTAAATTTTATGATTAAAAAAAGAAAAATCTTTTGACTTCCTACTTAGTTTATCCTTTCTCGGAAAAAATCTTTAAACTTTTCAAAGTCAACCGAAAGTTAGTGATAAGTCAGAAATCCTGAGAACAAGTGATTACTGCATTTTTCTTTAATTTGATGAAATTCAGAAGCATATTTTCGAATAGTTGCTGTCAAGATATTTCTGAGGTTATTGTAGCTCTAATTCAAGCTAAAGCAAATGAAAACAATTATGAAACTGACGTCACTGACAAATGTGAAGGATTTCAAGCTGAACCATGCTCAACATGGCCTTTAATGTGCAGAAAACTTAAGTTTTTATCAAATCATGACCCCTTTGTATTAATTCCATGCTAAATATTCTCAATATTTCGAAGTTAACCTCCTTTAACTTGAAGTTTTTTCCAAGATGACTCGAAATTTATTTCGAAAGAAAGAATCAAGTGACTATGAGAGAAAAATTAACCTTCACTTGCTATTCCTGCACAATAGACCTCTAAAGCAAGGAGAGCACCTGTTGAGCCAAGGTGCAATAAAGGAGTTACACGTACGGCAATGAATTAGGCTTGTCTACTTGAACGAGTTAGGCTTGTTTTCTTTTGTTGAACTGTTTCACTTTGACATGTTGCTGGACTATGAATTTGCTTTTAAGCTGTCAAGTCAACTGCTTGTGCCTTTATTCAAGGACTGACCTAAGTTCAGATGTGTTCCCCTTCATTCTTTAGTTTGATTATTTGTAGATAAGTTCCTGAGAGACAGAGTGAGTTTTTTTTTTTACTGTTAAAGATGTCTAAACAAGTACTATGTCAGTGATATTAAAATAAAAATAGAAACTTCTAAAGCAGTAGAATCCATGAATCCAAATTTTGAAACGAATGAAGATGTGCACCTTTCCTGAAGTAGAATCAGCTCTATTCAAGTGGTTCCAGCAGTATTGAAATCAAAACCATGCTCTTGATTTATTTTCTTTCAATATTTTTGATTAAATTGTGCATATTGTGCTTAAAAACTTTTAAGTTCTGTAATTTTGTCTGTTTATGTACATATTAATCAAAATATTTGATGGTTTTTAATATTAAAATGTTGAGAACCGAGTTTTTCATTTAAATTTTTGGTTTTTTTTTTTAAATTAAATTATTATCTTTTTAATGAAGGCATCCAACATTTTTCAGAGTAAAGGCCATGAATGTATCAGCAGTTACTGGGAATAACAAAGACAAACTTAAGCAATTTTTGATAAAATTTTGCTTTAGTTTGCTATAGTTTTATGAGAACTGCAGTTTTATAATAGGTCATTTTAAAGAGAATTGCGTATACTTTGATTTGATGTGTAATAACTTAAATAGTTTTCAGAGAGGAAAAAAAATTTTTTCTACGAAATTTAAAATTTTAAAGCTTTTTGAGATAATGTCTTTCAATATTTTTTAAGATCCTATATGGTATTTAATGTATTTTAATAAATACATATTAAATTTTTCTGAGTCGGATTATGAAAAGTTCAGCAGTTATTACATTTTTTCAACGAAAATAGTGATAGTTTCATTACATTATTTGTTGTCATTAGGGATTGCAAAACTGGACAAAAAAAATCAATACCGGTATTCGGTATTTTTGAAGTGTGACACTGGAATACCGGTATTTGAAATTTCTCAAGAAATGCTTAAAAACATATTTTTTTGTTGCATGTTTCATAATTTTATCAAAAATTGTATTATTTATGAAAACATATTAAGAACAATTATAAAATTAAGGAACAAATTTCATAATAAAAAATCAATAATAGTCAAAAACATAATGCATAAGTTGAATTGTCTCAAAGCCGGGAACTTGTTTTAGTGTTCAACTTTTCTACAGTTGAAAATATCATTCCTGAATTCATGCAGATCGGTAGTACTGTTAACAAATGTGGGATACACCTCCTTTAATTGTCCAGATGACCCCTCCCCCCTTCATCTTCAAATAATTCAGTCTCTTGCGTGTTATTTTTGGATAAATCCTTTTGTGTGGGTGTTTTTTTTTTGTTTTTTTTTTGTATTGTGTGGTATTGTTATTTTTTTTAAATTCATTGCAAATTGCAATTTCTTTCTGAGATTATACTTTTCCAATATTAACATCAATTTCTCTTGGTGATAAAAAATACCATTTGTTATGCTACAAACAGAAAAGTTTTTGTCCAAACTTAGTACAGTTGAAACAAATAATTTAAAACAAAATCCAAGTCTTCAGGCATCTGATGGTTAGAATGGATTGTTCATGACTCTAATGCATTAAAAATTACACTTGAAATTAACTTTCACGAAAGGGATGTGATCAAGGGGAAGCGATCAGGGAAATGGAAAAAATAAAAAATATGACGCACAAAAGCGCAAGAAAATGCGCTTCATCTCACCATCAAGTTTCGACACTATCATTTTGCAATCTTTCCGCTACTTTTGTTTAATGATATTCTATTAATTTGTGCTTTTGAAGCAAAAATTTGTATGTCAATTGATTGATTTTGGTTCTGTATCATGGAAAAAGAAATGTACATTTAAAATATAAGTAGATAATTTAATAAGTTAAATTTAAAAAAATTTAATGGAAACAATTTATTATTTTAGGCTAATACCGAAATACCATTATTTTTCCTCAGCAAATACCAGTATTGCAAAATTACTTAAAATACTGTTATTCAGTATACAGGTATTGCAATCACTAGTTGTAACTGGTCATCTTTTAATAGTCTCACTGAAAATTTTTGAGTGTATTCATGCAGTGAAATCTTGCTGCAACTCTGCGAACCCTACTTTCCAATTTTTTATTTTTCAATATGATATATTTAATTATTAACCCATTCATGCCAGTTGGTACAAAAATATACCAACCGGGGAAAAAATTATAATTCGTCTTTACATGATGCTATCACCCCAAAAGCTGTGCATTTTACATAGTAAATAATCATAGAAAGGGAAAAAAATATGTTTACTTTATCTTCGTTAAAAACGGACGTATTAGTAGTCTTAAAACTTTAATAAATCATAACTCTAACAACATTCCTCTTCCGTCAAAAAGTAAAATGCAAGTTTTGCATGTATTTTAGTAATTTCAAAAAGGTTTTAAAATTGTACCATAATTGTAACAGTGTATTTGATTTATATAAACTTTTAAAAAGTTGTTTTTAGCTTTGTTTCTGTTATAAATTCTCTTTTACTTTCAATGGTAGAAAATTGTACCAACCGGCGAATATGTAGTCACTGTCTTGCTTCGGGCAAATGAAGTGTTTGATCTAAAATTTGTACAAATAAGCGATATTTTTTAAAGATTTTAAGTATTTTAGTATTATTGTTAATTTATTATGGACGTCATGGACGCAAAAAGCTGATAAGAGGAAATTCGATTTGATTTGGATATAAACTGTGGGTGTTATTCTCGTAATACGGACTTTTATTTTTTTCGGTACCATATTGCGGCACCTAGACGAATTGGTATAGATTGACGTTTCACTTGCATTTTTGGAAAAATAATAAGTACCTAAGTACCAGAGGAAACGCATGCCATTATGGGCAATTTTTTACTTTTATTCCTGTGCTAAATGATATTCTTTCAACTTATGCATTGAAAGAGTATACAAATGGATGCTCCATTGGGTTCAAGAAATGAAATGAAGAAACACACACACACACACACAATCAACCAAGAACAGCATGTTGTAATGCTGCAATAAAGATGATGCTGTAAAATGGAACGGCAGTACTGCAGCAGCAATTACAAGCAATAAAGTATTCAGGAAACGATGTGAATTCAAACAGTAAATGAGATGCTTTTGAGAAAAATAATTTAATTATTCAAATACCGTAGTTATTGAAACACATAGCAAGTGCATATGTCGGATATACCTTTTTGATTCGTAGAAGAATACGGTATTAGATATTGTTACAAAAAAAAAAAAAATCTGTGGTGGTCACTTTTTTTTGGGGCAATTTGTGCAAAGTGATGTAAAAGAATGGCGAATGTTCCAGACTTTTTGAAAAGAAGATTCGCTATTCATTCCGAGAAGATTGTGATGCATAAATATTCAAATTAATTACTTTCGAGATTTTACAACTTTTTAGTATCGATTTTTTCAAGTTCATATTTCATAAACTTTTATTTTACAAAATGAACACATTCCTTTTTTCTTTTGAAATAAATGAAATTGTTATTAGAAAACTCTTTTATGTAAGTGTAAGTAATATTTTACAATTATAAATATTTATAATCGATAATCAATGCAATTATTGCAATCAAACAATAAATGTAAAATTTGCAAAAATAATGTGCTCAAACCATACAAACGCCGGTTGGTAGAAAAATCTACCATAAAAATTAAAATAGAAAATTTAACGGTAAAAATTAAATCTCTATATGATGCACTTACTAGACATAAAATAAATAAATACTATTAAAATTATCATAATTTATTGTTTTTTTCGAAACCGGCATTAATGGATTAAAACATAGACTTTTTTTAGGGAGAATTTTGATGCAATTTGCTTTCTTTTATGAATTTCTTAATTTTTTTCCTTTAAGAGAAAGTAGGCAAAAATTAAAGAATGAAAGTATGAAATTCAGTATTAAAGTTAACATTTCAAAAATTCACCCTAATTCTCTTTATTTTATTAATATTTATTTTTTGTTAAAACTTAATAAAACAGAGTTGAATGAAGGGTGGCAGTTAAACGTTTTTCTCCTCCTTGGCAAAATCCAAGCTTTGGTATTGAATTTAAATATGTCAACACAATAAAATATGTTGTTAAAAGTTCAATTGTATTTTGCATTTTTTTAATTATTTTAATTTTCAACAACATTTTTTAAGAATTGTTTAGCAATAAAATCATATATTTACATTCACATTACAAAATTCACCCAGAAGTAAGTTGACTAATTAACAGTATGTTATAGAAACCGAAATACATTTTTTATGTATTGTTTTGTACTGTATTAACAATATAGTGTATGTGTTTGTGTATGCGCCTCTAAATAATGAAATGAAAGCCAAATGGATGACAGTAAAAATTAGAATTCTGTTTCAAGGGTATTATATTCTGTGTTTTCCTAAAAGCTACAAATATGTAAAATTTTTATTGGTTTCTCACAGGTTTGTAAAAATTTTCGCCAAATGTAACTATTTGATAAAGGAGAAGAAGTGGATAATATTAATTGAAAGAGAGTGACGAATAAGGGGGGGGGGGGCAAAAAAAGTCACTTGTGAGCTGTCCCAAAATTTCTGTTTACCTGTACCAACATTCACCAAATATTGTGCAACTTGAGAGATGCCTTCCTTAATTCTTATCGTCCATCCTTAAAATCCTTATTTCCCCCCTTTTCTTTTGCTTTTGAGTTTTTGTAAAGGGTCTACTTTTCCATCGCATTTTTTTACTTCCTTTTACAAAAAAGGAAGTATTGTATTCGCGAAAAAAATTTCACTCAAAATCGGCCTTAATTTCCATTTTTCTCACCCCCAAATGAATGTTGAGTTTTTTTTTCGACCCGACCACATGTGGATATATGTCTAGAAACATACAGACACCCAAAATATCCATTTTGACGACCCACGAGTTAATTACAACAAATTTTCTCGTGATGTCCGTATGTATGTGTGCTAATGTGTGTATGTATCTCGCATAACTCAAAAATGGTATGTCCCAGAAAGTCAAAATTTGGTACGCAGGCTCCTAGTGGGGTCTAGTTGTGCACCTTCTCTTTTGGTTGCATTCGGATGTTTCTAAGGGGGTCTTTCGTCCCTTTTTGTGGGGAAATCATTGTTAATTTCGATGTAAACTCAAGTAGTGATATAATTTGTCGGACAGTTGGCGATATATCGCCAGTCTTTTGGTCGCCAACTTGGCGACAAATTTGGCAATTTTTTTTTTTTAAATTTGGTTTCGATTTGGCCATTGTTGGTGATATTTAGAGAGAAAACAATAAAATGACATTAAAATTGCCAATAATGTGGAAATTACATTAAATTGGAGTAAAAGGAAGTCATGTGATGCACACATCAGCTCGTTTTTTTTTTTTTTTGTGAAAAGTATGTTTTTCTCCTATTGTGATTCTGCCTACATTCTTTCAAATTTTGCATTGAATGGGTGTCAGATAGTAACTGTAAGACTTTTGCATTATTATTCAAAATATATTTTAAAAATGAATACATTTTAAAGGAATTACTATGTTATCCAAATTGAATATTTTTTGAATTACAAAATTTGTTTATTGTCCAGGTATCCATATGAATTTGATGGTGGACATATCCAAGGTGCAAAAAACATTTACACGAAAGAAGATATATTGGAATTCTTTTTAAAAGATGGTACATTCTTCACATCAGGAAGAGACATTATTGTTTTTCACTGTGAATTTTCTTCAGAAAGAGCTCCCAATTTGTGTCGCTTCCTAAGAAACAAAGATCGTGAAAAAAATGAAGGTAGCTACCCTCGTCTTCATCATCCTGAAATTTACATTTTAGAAGGTGGATACAAAGCTTTTTATGAACATTTCAAGGAATATTGTGAACCCCAAAGTTATACACCAATGAACCACAAAGATCATGGCTTTGATTTGCGCCATTTTCGAGCTAAGTCAAAATCTTGGGGAGCCGATTCAAAATTGCGCTACACTTTGAAATCGTCTGTTCCAAAGCAGCAAAATGATTTGGGAGTTTTGTCCGAGCGATTTTCACATGGTGATATTTCAAGCTCACAATAGCTCTCAGTGTAATGTTTCTGATCGTGGAAGGAACTAACTATAAGTCAGCAATCCTTGTTGAACTACTCTGAAAAGAATGGTTTTCAAGTGCTTCCAAAAATTTTATGAGCCAAGATTACAAGTATATGAATTACAAAATTTATTGCTCTGATTGCCCCATTTTGAAGCTAAGTCAAATTCTTAACCAGTCGATTCAAAATTGCGCGAATGTTACAATCGTCTGCGTTAAACCATTAAAATGATTCTTGAGTTCTGTTGGAAAGATTTTGCATGAAAAAACCTTCAAGCTCAAAATTGCTGAAATTATTTTATTTCATAAAATGCTTAGTACAAATTTTTAAATACATTAGATTTAAAATTTCATGATCTGGCAATGAGCAAACTCAATTTTAAAATTAAAGTTTTATATTTTTATAATTTTTTAGCTTACTTGATATTTTTGGGTAATATAATTTGTTTTTATGAATAGTGTTCTTTTTAATTTGTAATATATTTGTGCTATTCAGTGACCTAAATTTTTGAGGTAATAATGTACTGTAACGTTTTTGTTATTGAGTCCCAAGTATTTAAATACACTGTATACTTGAAAAGATCAAAACAAGACATTTTTCTTGGCTATTGCAAGAAATTGTATGATTAGGGATTTCTTCTTTTTCTTTTCCCCCTGAATACTTTTAGTTATTAGCTTGTTCAAAAGAATTCTTTTTATAGATTAATTAAAAAGTTCAATGTTTTGGTATTTTAGTGTTCACTGCTGCTAAAATTGATTTTTTAAAAAGCTTTTAGTTTTTTTTAAAAATAGAATGATATATTATTAAGTCATTATTTTTTACTACTAATTACACAATACAGTTTTAATTATGAATTCAGTATGAGCTCAAATCAGCATGAGATTATAAACGATAACAGATTTATATATACAAGTATAATGACTTTTTGTTCAAACTGTTGGTTAAATTAAATTTGGTCATCTTATAAATTAACATTGGATTCCTTACTGTTAACTCTAACTACTATTCCTAAAGGTAACCATCAAGCTTTCTATACAAGCTCAACACTTTAATGTAATAGGTGTAAGTAAATATTTAAGTTTTATTTCACATGCTTTTACCTTTTCTTAAAAACAGCTGAGATTCATTATTTCCATAATCTGTAATCATGTATAAGCATGTAGTTTGTCTTTTCTATCTCATATTTTACAATTTGAACCTATTGTTTTGTATGAATTATGAGGTTTTATGCAAGGTTCGTATGGGATTCATCAGGGAGCAATTTCAAGCATTTCCTTTTGGAGTGCAATTTTATTTATGATGAATGTAATTTAATGTATGAAATTTGTAATGTAAGAATGAATTTTGCACTTAAGTGTAATAAAAACTTGTGCGTTTACTCTATGTTTGTGTCTTGTTTTTAAAAGATATCCATTGAAGATACGCACATAATTATAATCTTTTAATAAGTTATTCTTTTTGTACACTTTTTCTCATATATCAAACAAGGATGTTTTTTTTTTTTTTTCAATTCTCATATATCAAATTAAGTCTTGAACTGATGAAGAAAAATCTTTCTAAAAATAAAAAAAAAGAATACTTAAGATGTAAACAAAACTCTTTATTCAGATCTCTATCCCAAAAAGTTTTTATTACAATGTTAACACACTTCTATGTGCGCAGTTTTTTTTTTTTTTTGTTCTGAGAAGATTTTGACAATTTTCAACTTTCTACCAGGCACTAGAGCAGCCAGAATTTACCTTCTGCAGGGTGATGGTTTGGTCGTAACAGTCCTTATGTCGTGTTACGTAAATTATATTTTTTCTACAATCCTTGCATATTCATGAACATTCAAAAAATGTTCATCAATATTGTTTTGTAAATACAAAAGTTATAATTTATTTTCTGCAAGAATGCAAATTTGTTTTCCTACGCAAAATCTGCAAAAATCGTGAATCTCGAAACATTTTGACACTCCATAAAATGTTAATTGTCATTTTAGAATTGACAATATGATAAATTCAAAGTTCAGGGGGTTGACCTTGAAAACTGCCCGTGTGATGCTCTTGTGAGGTTTTTTTTTTTTCATAGACGCCATTTTCAGTTTTCGATGTTAGCGCCACCTACATGCCTTTAGCTAGTAATGCATCAATGTTTATTAAAATAACTTGATGAAATAAGAATCAAAATAAAAGAAGAATTATATATAAACCTTAAAGGTTTTTTTATTTTTTTTTAATAAGCAGGTATTCTTGAAAATCATCTTAAACTCATTTGTAGTTATGATAAAATTGAAAATCTTTTTTAATCAAAAAGTTCCGTCCAGAACCGAACGAACCTACTTTCCCGTAACAATATCAACTTACTAGTATCAGTTCAATGTTTTCAAAATTAGCTAAAATCACAAATTATTTCAAAGGAAAGTTTATCGACATTTTAACCGGATTTCTAGAAATAAAAAGGAATTCGATTTTTATGGGAATGCTAGAATGTTTCAAGAAAGACATTTTAAAAAATGATTAATTTCAATGTTATACCCTCTCTAGAGGCTGTTGTAAACAGGTGCGGACTGGGCCCCGCAAGAGTGCGACAACCTTGGCCTCCAAAGGACGAAAAAAATAATAATAATAAATAAGTGCAAAAAAGAGGAAAAAAAAGGTGCAAAAAAAAAAGTGAAATCTCACAGATTTGTGAGGGCAAAGAAGAGAATAAGGGAGTTGCATCATAAAATAAAAATTTCAAAATAAATAAATAAGGTGTTCAGACTTGAGAAAGCATCGGCCAATGGACCAGTTCGCCCGTGGTTGCAAATCATGCTCCGTGTGCATTTCCTTTCTCTTTTTAGCATTTATTTACATCTTATTTATATATTTCATACTGTCGGACAGTGTTTCTCGACTTGCAGAACGGTAAAAATTTGGATGGGAAAAAAAAAGAATTGTGTGATGCTTTTCTTTTTTCAAAAAAGGTAGCTTTTCTAGATTTTAAAGAGCTGTTACATATATCTGTACCTCAGCGGGATACAACACTATGTCCATTTTTTTCCAAATGGACATAGTGTTGTATCCCTTTGAGGTACAGATATCAACTGTAAAATTTTGTAAATTTCACCAGCAGAAGCCTAAAATATAGCACAACAGTGTATTTCAGTTCAAAAATAATATTTTTAGTTTTCATTTTGAATTTTCCTTGACAGTTGATAGTAATTTTGTCTACTCAAAACATAATTTTTCTGTTTCTTGTTACGTTTTCTTACTTTGAAATGAAGTTACTGGGATTTAATTCGCTGATTCTGGGAATATAGGTTTCTGAAGTTGAAGAAAATTTCGACGAGCGAAAGAGAGCTATCTTTCACATTACTATGTATATAACAGGGATTCTCAATATGCCCCTCCCCCCTCTAGGTATAGAAGGATTTCAAGGGAGACTTGAAATTTCAGAAATAAGTTTAAAAGCAAAACTAACTATACTTTACTCAGTTTTGAGGTCACGCAAATATTTTCTACATTATCGTGTGTTTTTTTTTTTTTTTTGAAGTTTTTAGTGCAGTTTTTATCCGCATATCCCTGTGAATCTATATTTTCAGCATTAGTAGGCATAAAGTCAAAATATTGAGCAAGGATAATCAGGGGCATATCCAGGATTTTTTTTCTCGCTACCTATTTTTGTGAAAATTTTGCATCAATATTCTATTTTTGTGAAATTTTTTTATCAGTATTGATTTTATGATTTTTTAAAGGCACATTCTAATTTTTGTTAAAGAAAGTTAGAGCAACTTAAACGTTAGTTTGAAAAGTACAAATGTCATCTATTATTTCTAACAGGGGTTTTTTTTTTGGGGGGGGGGGGTGTCTTAGAGATAGGAAAAATACCATTGTATCTCAGCTCAATAGGCTTTGTACTGTGTACATTCAGGAAATCGTTAACCGCCAAAACCCTGATGCTAAAAGATTGCGTTGGGTGAAAACAAAGTTTTCTACATTAAAATGCAGATTTTTGTGAAACTTTTGATTTTTCAATATTGTTTTGTGACTATGCCGATTTTCAAAGTTAATTTTGTGAAGTTGGATATTGTTACTTGATTTTTGTGAAAGTACCGATTTTAAAATCAGATTTTTGTGAAGGTAGCGAAAAAAGAGATTTTTAGATAGTCTGAAAGAATGAGAACCACTGATGGATCAAGTTTTTGATAACCTACTCGATTTCTCTTCACAATCTCTGATAAGTTTCCTGATTTCCGATAACAACGTCATTTGTTTGTCTTCTGAGGAGGCGAAAAGAATGTTAATAAGTAGGCTTTTTTTGTGTGTGTCTGATGTAAGATTTTTGCACATCTGAATGCGATAACGGTACACTAATATGCACCTATGGGCATAAATAGGCTTGCCAGATATCTGACATGTTCAACCGGAACACCCGAATGCTCCCCCCCCCCCCCCGCGTCACCAGTATTCAAATGGGTACAAACCCCTGGATGATTTTCGGAGCATTTTATCGGCAATTAATTCTCAATGCTACGAATAAGTAGTTACAAATTATGAACCTAAAACAGGGGTACTAAAAAAGGACATATAAGCAGATAAAATTGGAACATTTCACTTCCAAGATGTAAATATTTACAATTTATTTCAATTAGAAAAAACACTTTGAATGAGGAATAAAAAATTAAACAATATTAGGCTATCCTTTTCATTTTATAGGACTTTTTTTAGTCTTTATCTTGTTGGTAAAATCCTGACAAGCTAATCCGGTATTAATTTTACAAGTCAATGATACAAATGATAAAGTAATTATCCAAAATTATCATTCACAGTTAACTATTTTTGGAGCTTGTTGGTCATTCGTAATCAAATTCATTTTTTTCCGGGACGTGAAGTAAACCGGCCGAGACACCGGGATTTTGTTTAAAAACTGAGACTTTCCCGGTCAAACGGGACGTCTGGCAAGCCTAGGCATAAAGAGATTTGATAATAAAGTAAAATGAAAGAAAATTTCGAAAATTTAATCAATCGAATTTTAATGGTCGTCCACATATATTGCATCAATGGGGAGGGGGGAGAGCTTTCTGAAACTGTGAAGAGAGAGGGGGGCAGCAAAAAGTGTGACATAACACATTTAGGTTGAAATAAGAACTTTTTTTTTAACAATATGTATAGTACAGAGTGACATGTGACAAAGGGGTAAGGTGAAGTGTGACACTTTGTGCGGGAGGTCTAATATGTTGAAATAAAGGGACATAGTTTATGCGCAGCTAGCTTCCTTGGAAAATATTCTTATGAACGATTTGCTTTTTATCGGAATTTAGAAATAGATGCTGAAAAAACAAATTAGATGTAATGCGAAACATCTTTAAAATGTTTTTGCTTTATTGCTGTTTCATAATGTCTAACTAATGTTTTTTTTTTTTTTAGTTTTAGTTTTCTTACAAACTGAAGAAATATCACTCAGTCCGAAAGAATATAATTCTGCCTGAAAATTACAGTCGAATCTCGATAACTCGAAGCTTATAATAACTCGAATATTCCTTTATCTCAAAGTTTTCATCGGGTCCCAAACTCTTGAGACTGTTGTGGAAACTCCCCGTAACTCGAACTACCAATAACTCAAACGTTTTAACTTAACCCTTAGGACTTCGAGTTATCGAGCGTTGACTGTATATAAATTTTCGTGTTAAAAGTTAAATTATTATTTTCGATCGATCTTCTTAAGAAAACCATTGCGTCTTTAATGAAAATGATCCTTGCTTTATTGAATATTTTTCCCAATTCTTTGCCAATCGGTAACTCAGGTTACACTTCTGTCTGACCATCGATGAGATGGAAAGGCGAACATCCGGTTTACTGGCGGAAATGGACGCTTCTATTAGTTTGCAGTTTTTTCAGATGTGTGTTAGCCTCTAAATCAAGCAGAGTCACATTGAAATAAACGAAACATGCCAATATATTGTTTTAAATTTTCTTTTCTCCCTCATTCGAGTAGACTCGTCTTAACTGGCCGTTGCCGATTCCATACCATCCGCGGGCAGACAGATTTTAGAAAAACAAACAAAAGTTCGCCATCTTTGATCTCATCTGCTTGTTAATGAGACGATTCGCGGTCTTTCTTAACAAAGTTGATCATGCAATCTTGTTCTTCGAGACTGTGGGTGGGGCTTGTGTTCATTCGGGAGTAATATTGCACGTTCTGGTTCACGAGGCTGGTATTTTCTCCCTCCATCTTTTGAACAGTTTCTGGCATCAGTTTAGTGAAAAATACCATGATACCAGGTGTTGCTGCAAGAAAAAGTTCATTAGTAACTGCAATATCGTTGCTTGTATTTAGAATAACAATTTAACAATTGTGCTTTTCACGGTTTATCCCACGTTTCTTCGATATTTCAAATCCCCCCCCCCTTTAATGTATCAAAAAATATAATTGAATTTGAAAAACAGTTGGAGATGGGGGAGCACCCTTTTTACGAAGTTCATAAGTTTTTAAGTAATATTAAGCTGTCAGAAAAGAGATTTTTACTACTTATTCTAATCTTTGGATAACGGAAGAACGCTCTTTTTTTTTCTATTAAAAGGTTTTGTGTACTTATTGTCAATTTAATACGAGGCTCAACTGCAGAAAATCATTAGCGCCCATGTCGTATGGTAATGCGGCATGTAAAATATCCCTTGGGTATTCGTTTAGCTCTGAATTCCCTAAGCAAAACTAAATTCCTAGTTCAGTTTCGCATTGAAGAGAGCCCAGTTGTCTCCATCTGATGGAAACTGGTCGTCAAAACTACTTGTGTCATGCATCAGCGCCTTAATGGTGGCACATGAAAGACTGATGCCTTGTATAGTTTAGTCTAGATCTGGTAAAGGCCAAATGGCCTCTTACACATCTCCACTGGAAATATATATATATATGCTCTTTCAGAAAAAAATACTTTTAGAATTTTATATATATATAATTGGCTCTCTGTTTAACGACTTTCAAAGGACCACAAAAAATCGTCCTTTAGTAGGAAGCGTCCTTAAATAGAATGCTTTTAACACTATCGTGGACCATCAGGGACCGTGAAAAGCCGTCTTTAAATAGAGAAAGTCGTTAAACAGAGAGCCTACTGTATATATATATATATATATATATTATATATATATATATATATATATATATATATATATATATATATATATATATATATATATATATATATAGGGCTCAATAATGTTCTCTTTCTCCCACGAGATAAGCTTGTAATGATCAATTACAGCTGAATGAACTGTAATTAAACTGCATTCTGAAACACAGGCCAGCTCGGAATGCTTATAACAATGGCAGCACTACTGAGAAGTGTGTGGAGTCCCAAAGAAACTACTTACCCAACGCTTTAGCTTTGCCAATTTTATTTTTTTATTTTTTTGGACCGAAGGTCGGAAACTTTTTTAACACATCTTCTATTATTCAACCATAACACAGTTCCATGATTGTTGCGTGCAATTCAGGAAATCTTGTCACTTTTGTTTAACTCCGAAATTAACTACTTACACAAGTGTTCCCACGCTCCTCAAAAAGTCAATGTCTGCTTTATATATACATAAAAAAAACAAGGGCCTTAAGAAATGCTTTTTTTTTTTTTTTTTGCATGCAAGCTGTAAAAAAAAATAGCTAAAAATCTTAACTTTCATTCATATTTGAAGCCACGTCGTACATTTTTTTTGGAAATTTCTGTACATCAGAGCCAGACGGACATAAGTTCAAAAATTGCGATTTTCCGTTTATTAGTGCACTGTATGTAGAATCCTATTCTGCATCGAGCTAAGGGAACTTAATTCTTTAAAAAAAAAAAAATCCTTTTCAATTACTTATGTTAAAAGAGGGCACGTGTCTCATTTTTCGCATGCGCCAGAAAAAGTTTTTCCTCTCTCCTGTAAAATTACTATGAAGTGAATTACTTCCTTCTGGCTCTGAGGTACAGATCTTATTTTGAACTGTAGATGCATGTAAATCAACTAAGGTGTCGAATGTTATTCCTGCACTGCAGGGAAGGCTGAAAGAAGTAGACGACCCTCTTTTCTCTGTAGTGCAGTGGTTCTCAGTACTGGGGGACCACTTGACACCCTTCCAAATCCTAAGCGGACCACATACGATAGAAATAATATTTTCACATCAATTATATTAGATGAAGTGAGATGAATCCAAATGTTTTCTTTAATCAAGTTAATTAAAACTATAAAAATGATATGGATTGATTTTCATTAGCTGTTCGCGGACCAGATGGAAATTGTGCGCGGATTACAGATTGAAAATCACTGCTCTAGTGTTATAGACAGCCGGTAAGTTTCGCAATGGGGACGTTTCCAAAATTTTAAAAGTATTTTTTTCTGAAAGAACATGCTTAAAAACATAGGATCTGACCATTTTTAAAATAATTTGTTTAAGTTTAATATTTTTAAAAAATTACTTAAATCGGCTCACTTTCGATGTTTACTCTTCTGTCCGATGACATCACAAATGATGAAATGCCTTTCTGTGTGGCAATCCACAGAGCAAAATATTTAATTCGCATCTTTACTCACGTGTATTGGCAACGATATGGTTGGTAGCAAGCGTAGAGCGCAATTGTAATTCGCTTCTTGATTATCATAACGTGGAATCACGGTAGAAAGATGCGGCAAAGTGCATCATTTGTGACGTCATCAAGACCACGCCTTGTTTTCAAAATCGGACATTTTAAAAAATTAATTAAAAAATAACTGTTGGAAAAATAAAAGTATTTTCTGGATCTATGTTTTTTTTCTTGCTTATTCTATCAATTTCAGTGACAAAAAGTACCACTTTTGATTGAAGGAAACAACCCCATTCTTACATTTTGTTTTTTTTCTTGAAGAAAGAGGAATATCTTTCATGTGCATCTTGTTTATCTTTTAATCATTGCATTTTTTATGTTTGAATGATTAAAACTTATAAGCAAACATTTGTTTAAACACGGGTATAGGTAACTTGCGAGAAACGGTTGATATGCCTCAGGCAACACTTTAACGTTTGACAATTTTTCACATGAAAAAGTATTTAAAATGTATTTTCTAATAAGAAAATTATTATTATCTGTGATGCTAACATGTATTCTGCAGTGGACAGCAGACGAATGCAAATTTCTCTCTCTCTCTCTTTTTTTTTTTTTTTTTTTTTGCATTTTTATTATCTGTTACATTCGGTTTTGTCATTTATTGTATTGTACTCGGTTTCCGCTGAAGAAAAAAACGTCTAATGGGATCGTTTCCAAAATTTTAAAAGTATTTTTTTTCTGAAAGAGCATGCTTAAAAACATAGAATCTGACCATTCTTTAAATAATTTGACTAAGTTTAATATTTTTAAAAAATTACTTTAGTCGGTGCGCTTTTTTTTGTTTACACTTCTGCCAATGACATCACAAATGAGGAAATGTCATTCACTGTTGCTATTCTCTGAACGTAGTATTTAATTTGCTTCTTTACTCACGTGTATACTGGCAACGATATGGTTGATAGCAAGCGTAGATTGCAATATTTAATTCGCTTTTTGATTATCATTAGAGCCGCTATATAGATAGGCCGACGCATCAGCTTAAGTTTAGCCATTTTGAATCGGATTTTCATTGTTGTGGAGCAAGGGTTACCACAGCAAAGTTTCGTGTTTCGCCGAATTTGCCGTAAATAATATTGTACTTAATACACAATTCACATGCAGCTAATAATCGCTCGCAGTGAACAATTACCAAACGCGATAACTGGCCAGAAGAGACAACCACTCAAACACGCGCTCAGGGGCCTTAATTATCATAACGTGGAATCGCGGCAGACAGATGCGCCAAAAGTACATCATTAGTGACGTCATAAAGACCACGCCTTGTTTGAAAAATCGACATTTTAAAAAATTAATTAAAAAATAACTGCTGGGAAAATTGAAGCATTTTCTGGGTCCATATTATTATTATTATTATTATTATTATTATTACTAGCAAAAATACCCGGCGTTGCCTGGGTCAGTAATAATTATTAGAAAAAATCGTTACTTGCTTTTGTTTTCTGTTTTAAGTGAAAGAATTTAAAACACATCTTTTTGACGTGATTAAAAATCGAGTTTCTTCCTTACCCATAAAACTAAAATAGCAATAAGTATAAAGAACAAAGTAGTATTGATTTAGAACCGAAAGCACTATATTTAAGCATATGCAAATTTTAAAAAACATGAAATTAATCTTCTCATGTTTAAAAAGATTAATCTGTTGATACTTTTTTTTTTTAACACGGAGTCTAAAACCTTCTCTGTATGGCTAATGAAGTACGAAGTGATTAAAAAAAAAGTAGCTGCGCTCGTAATCCCCTTATACTTGCTTTAGTTATTTCGGGAGATTTCAATCATTGTGGCTCTTGGTGCGATTTTACCGAATTTGCGAAAGTCGTTTCGGGGTACCTTCGATGATGCACCCCCATTCTTTCCTTACTTTGTAAAACGATATGATATTAATTTTCGTTACAGAGATATCGTCGCCAGATGCTGAGATATTTTTGGTCACCATAAAATGGCGCTAAACAGTTTCATCCGAAATGTTACCAAAATAAGTAATAAAATTTGGTGATTGTTTGAAATTGTGCAAAAAGGAAAATTAATGGAAGTTTTTGTGCTGTTTATGGATTTGCCTAATTTAGTTGCTGGATTATTTAACACAGTAAAAAAAGTCTTTTGAAAATTCTTTGATTGGCGATATTTTGTTTACATGGTGAAAGCTGAGAAACATTATGACGTAGTCTTCGGCTTCAAAAACAGCAACGTTGAAAAAACTGCCAAATGCATCAGCTACGGAAATCTTTCTGCAAAAATTTTGGCGATCTGCTGGTTGTTTGGATAATGAGTAAGTGTTCAATCAGCATAAACAATAATAAAAACCATTAATTACATTAAAGTTCCGTTTAAATGGAAAATCATCAGCCAAATCATGTATTATTTGCCAATCTTGTGCAAAAAACTTACTTCAAGATTTGACTTGAGAAAAGCCTTGAACAATCACGAAAAGCAAAGAAAGTCAACAATACAACAATTGTCGCTATCGACAGGGAGTTGAGATGATACACTAAATACTGTATTGAGTTGAGGAAAGCCTTCGAACATGGATCTAAAAAGCTCATAACTCGTTTTTTATTCTACTTAGAAATTTCGAACAGGTGCCATCTTCAGCAGAAAAATCAGAGCTTTCGATGGAGATATAATGTAAATATGTGCAAGTATTTTTTCATACCAATATTAGAGAATTTATACAAAAATTGTGTTTTATTGCCCCCCTAAGGGGGTTTTGCCCCCCCATAACGGGACGAAAACTACCCTATGTGTTATTCTGATGCATAAGCTATATTATTGTAAAGTTTCATCAAAATCCGTTCAGTAGTTTTTGCGTGAAAGAGTAACAAACATCCATACATCCATCCATACATCCATACATCCATCCATACAGACAAACTTTCGCATATATAATATTAGTAAGATTATTATTTGCTTATTCTATCAATTTCAGAGACTAAAAGTAGTATTTTTGACTGAAGGAAACAACCCCATTCTTTCATTTACCTATTGTTAGTATTGAATATAAAACGCGTTTCTCCAAAAATTTTAAAAACGTATTCCTGCGGATACTGCCGTTTATCTGCCCACTGCAGTATTATCTACTCTCGCTCGCCTTTGAATTCGGGAATAGTTTACGAAAATATCACGTATCAGAAATTACTCAAATATTTTAAAGGAAAAAGAGGACTTTTCAAAATCAGCAAACAATTCAGTGAGTTTTCATTCATTTGAGAAGATTAATTCATGCACATAAACTTATTTTCTCTTTAAATGTTTGTTACATTTCACACGAAAATGAGAAGTTGAAAGATTTTATGTATTTTTCAATTTGGAAGAGGTATATGTAACCAAAAAATCAAACAATTTTCGAACTAAACTTATCCCGCGTTTTGAAGCGCGACATACTTGGGGGAGAGAAAAATAAAATAGCTATCTTTTCTTCAAAAACTTGGTATTTTTACAATCAAATGCATTTTTAGAAACTTTTTTTTTTTCAATACTTTTAACGGTGATTTTTTCCGTGTATCATTTTTTTAATAACTGATTTGGGATATCACTGACGCGTGGTAATGATTTAAATGGGGTTGTTTCCTTCAGTCAAAAGTAGTACTTTTAGTCACTGAAATTGATAGAGTAAGCAAAAAAACAATAACATGGACCCAGAAAATTCTTTCATTTTCCCAACAGTTATTTTTAATTAATTTTTTTAAATGTCCGATTTTTCGAACAAGGCGTGGTCTAGATGACGTTACAAATGATGATTTTTGGCGCATCTTTGTACCGCGTTTCCACGTTATGATAATCAAGAAGCGAATTAAAGTTGCGCTCTATGCTTGCTATCAACCATATCGTTGCCGATACACGTGAGTAAAGATGCGAATTAAATATTTTGCTCTCTGAATGGCAACACAGAATGGAATTTCCTCATTTGTGATGTCATCGGCAAGAAATGTAAACAATAAAAGATCACCGATTTAAGTAATTTTTTAAAAATATTAAACTTAACGAAATTATTTAAAAAATGGTTAGATCCTATGTTTTTAAGCATGTTCTTTCAGAAAAAAATACTTTTAAAATATTGTAAACGACCCCATTCTTGTTTTTGAAACTAAGCTTGATTTTTATATTAAATTCAGCATGAATTACTTGAGTAAAATTGTCTACTAATTAAAACTTATAACAAGCAATAGCATATATTTGTTTCAAATCTTAAACTGAAAAATTACGTCTAAAAACAATTACGTTTAAATTTAATAAACATTTGAATTAATAACTAGATCTGAATTTATTTTTAGTAAAGTAACATTAAATAAGAGTAACTTTCAGTACTATTTTGTTGATTTGTTTCCACAGATGGAAAATTTAAACTTAAATAAAAATAACTTTGACCTTCAGGGATGACTTGTATATTCTTCACGAACAAAAATTCCAGTGAATGTTAAGTCGCGCTACTATATTGGGGGGGGGGGGGGGGGGGGGGGGGGGGGGGGGGGGATTATATTTCGCAATTCAACCCATTTCATGAACATTTTCTCTTTTTTTTCTTTTCACTCTAAAGATGCACTCTGTTCACTACAATACCTAGCGAAAATAACGAAAATATGATAAAATGTTTTTGAAATCGGTAAATTTGAGTCACGCATTTTTTACTGCATGTTCGTTTCCTTGTAGTAGTGGTCTTGTAGCAGTGAAAAACGTTTGACAGTACTTAATCGGAATTTTTGTTTTCTTCTTTTTCTTTTCCTTTTTTTTTGAATTGTTTGTATTCATTTCAAAGACAATTTGTTGTAGAAGCACAACATTACTCCAAAAGTGCATCGAAATGTTCAGGTAACGAATGGTTTGCTTACTGTGTAGTAGGGTGGTTCGAAACAATCGATTTCTTCATTTCGGAATCGCGTTACCTCCCGAAAGTTTTAGTTTGGTATCCTTAATTGGGGAAAAATAATTAAATAAATCTAAGATGCCATCTTCAGTTCGCGCATGAGGCTGAAAGTTTGGAAAAAAAGGTAAAAATTAAAATTTTCAGAAAATAATTTTTTTTCATGATTCAACAGCCATCATAAATTGTCAGCATACAGCGTAGTTTAAACCTAAAAAATATTTTATAGCTTTTCATAAGATTATACGCCTTTCGCTTATACGCCTTTGATTGGGCAGGAGATTTTAGCGCAGTTTAAGGCGTATGCGCAAACGAAAAATCTTATGTAAAAGCTATAAAATATTTTTTTAGGTTCAAACTACGCTATATACTGACAATTTATGGCTGTTGCGTTATAAAAATATTTAAAAAAAAAAACTAATTTTATTAATTTTTGAAAAATTCAATTTTTAGCATATTTTTCAAACTTTCAGTCATGCTCGAACTGAAGATGTCAACTTAGATTTTTTTTGAGCAATCACGATTGCTTATTGCTTTTATTTGACTGTTTTTGGCGTCCTATCATTTTATTTTCCCACCTCCACCCTCCGCACCATCACCGTCGACCGGCACCTCACGATGCTGCTCCTAGAGCGAAAGTCGTCTCCAGGTTGCGTCAATATCCTACACTTACATGCATACATACACAACTACACGCACACACACAAACACATATACACACAAACACATACACACACATACACCTACACACATAAACACACATACACCTACACACATACACAAACATACACAGACAATTACATACAGACACCTACACATACACACACACAAACACATACACACACATACAAACAACTACCCACACATTCATGCCTGCACACAGACACAAACACATATGCCTACACACACATACACATACCCCCCCCCCATACACACACATTCATACACACAACTACTCACACACGTATGCCTGCACACAGACACAAATACACATGCCTACACACACATACACATACCCCTACACACAACACACATACCCCCCCACACACAAACACATACACCTACATACACACACTCGTGATTGCGAAAAACATAATTTGAATTCAAGATGTCAAAATTCAAATTATTATTATTTTTATTATTTTTTTCCCTAATTGAGGATACCAAATTACAACTTTTGAGAGGTAACACGATTCTAAAATTAAGAAATCGATGTTTTTCGAACCACCCTACTGTGTAGCTTGTATTCTTACGTGGTAGCCTTCCACTAAAAAGCCGCTACTTTGTCCCGCTCGTGTCAGCTCATACATTTCATCAAAAAAGTAATAATTTTAAAAGGGGATGAACAAAATGTTTTGCTTAAGAAAGAACACATACGATTATGATTTCTCATGCAACAAAATTTTGCTCATTACCAATTTAAACTATTATTTTTAATGCAATACATAAAGTGTCACGTGAGCGAAAAAATGCCCGTTTTTTCATGGAATGGTCCAGATCAGTGGCTCACACAAGGGGGTCCGAACCCCTCCCGTCGACCTTGAGCTTTTTTTTTATTGGCTATAATGCTGTGTATGTGGAACGAAAAATAATTCCAATCAAAAATAACAATAATTTCACTTTTAATTTGTGAAAAATAAAATTTATTTTATCTTTCTCCCCTTGCAAAATCGATCTTTATGTGAAAATAAACTGTTCTGTAACGCTGATTTTGCTTCGCTGTTTTTATTTTTAATTATGAGTATTTTTAATTATGAAAGTAAGTACATTCACTCTTGTACTTTCTGGTATTTTAATCAGCTATTTCTTATTATTAAATTAACTTTGTTAACTAATGCTAAGTATATTTATTCAATGGTTGTTTTGAGATGTTTTTTGTTGTCAGCAATCGATAAAAACAAACAAATATGATTGGATGCGTGTTAGAGTATAGTATGAGAATGATGGACCTTTGATCATCGACCCCCCCCCCCCCCCTCCACGAACTTTGAAAAATTACTGTGTGCGCCACTGGTCCAGATAATAGACTAAATCATTGTCAAATAGTTTTTGCTACTCTTAAAATATACAACTTTACTGTGCGTAACAACCGTTGAGAGATATTTTTTGAAATCGCGTATGTAAAGAAAACTAACCCTTACTTTCAGGCTTGAGTAAGGTCAGTCCTGCTAACCACAGTGACATGTACACAATGGTGGAGATAAAACACAGTATCATTCCGATTACGAGGAAGCTCGTTGGTCCAGACAAGTAAAACACCTGAAACAAAAAGTGCAATTAATTATGTGCAGAGTTAGCATCAAAGAATATCCCGGTCTTAAAAATATATATTTTATAAACTACTAGTGGTACCCCGCACGGCTTTGCCCGTAATAGAAAAATTAAAAGGTCTTTTGGTTCGCCTGTGTATTTACAAATAATGTATGGTGAATTTTCTCGCCAATTGGCTTGTACCCATGGTAAGGTTCCACGTTATGATAATTTCGTATCTCGCCAATTGGCTTGTGCCCATGTTACAGTTCCACGTTATGATAATTTCGTAAATTACTCGTCCATCTTAGGATAATTTTGTTCTTAAAATTGGAATCGAAAAAGAACCACATCGAATTTTTAAAAAATCGTTTCTAGGTGCACACCCCCATGCTATAAAACTTTGTGCCAAATTTCATGAAAATCGGTCGAACGGTTTAGTTGCTATGCGCGTCACAGAGATCCTGACAGACAGACAGAGATCCGGACAGAGAGACTTTCAGCTTTAGCATTAGTAACTAGTGGTACCCGCACGGCTTTGCCCGTAGTTAAAATTTTAAAGGTCATTCGGTTCGCCTGTATATTTACAAATAATGGATGACGAATTTCTCGCCTATTGGCTATGTTCATTCGCTCTCCCATTCCACGTCATGATAATTTCGTAATTTACTCGTCCATCTTATGATAATTTTGCTCCGGAAAATGTTCTTAAAATTAGAATAGAAAAAGAACCACATCGAATTTTCGAAAAATCCCTTCGAAGTGCACACCCCCATGCTACAAAACTAACTTTGTGACAAATTTCATGAAAATCGGGCCGAACGGTCTAGGCGCTATGCGCGTCACAGAGATCCAGTCATCCTACAGACATCCTCCAGACAGAGAGACTTTGAGCTTTATTATTAGTGAAGATAAAGAAGATAAAGAAGATGTATCATTTATAGTGGTAAGTGTAATAGTTCATAAAATATAAATTTTTAAAACCGGGATATTATTTTATGCTAACCCTGTATATGTATAAATGCATTTATTCTATTTTGGGTTTTTCTATAAAGCATATTGTGGTAAAAAGAGAATGTTAAAATATCTTACGTGACCAACTATAACAGGAAGTGTCATTTCTCCGACTGCAGCTCCAAATACCAGAAAACTGGTTGTACTGGCTATAAACAAGAAAAAGAAGAGATTTAATGTGTTAAAAGTACAAGCACTAAAAATAATCATGGACGAGGTATTTTTTGTGAAAGTAAAGGAAGATAAAAATATCGGCCAGCATTATAAATGTAACATTATGGCAGAAATGGTACACATGCCGCTGATGAGCGATATTATGGCGGACATTATACTCTTCCATCCCGTGTTGATGACCGATATTAAAGCAAGTGTGATAACACATGCCGCTGATGAGCGATATTAAGGCAAATGGTACAAATACATGCCACTGATAAACAATATTTAGTCAAATACAAGCTGTTGATGACCGACATCATGGCATAAGCATTACACATATACAGGGTGTTCCGTTTTAACGTACAAGACCTTTATTTTCGCAACCGTTAGTCCGATATGTATACTTCCAATTGCAAAAATGTTCAAATTCAAAGGCAGAGTTAAGACGTTGAAAGTTTGAAGTAAAATTAAAAATACGTCAAAAAATACGAAATTTATTTTTATTTTTTTTATACGGGCCCTAGGTCCCCTAACTTATATTTAAGGGAATAATCTCCGTTGAAAAATAATTCCAACACAAAAAGTTTGACATTAGTACGACTGATATTCACCGAGATATGAAACGGCAGCGTTTTGTGACTTACACCACTTTTTCACTCGCCATCAATAACGCCTTTTGGGGGAAAATATAGCGGTTAACAAGTGTTTGGAATTATATGTGTGTACAGAGTGGTTTTTCAAATTGTTCGAGGTTTTGTGGTATGTTTTTGCGTATCACGGCATGACATATGCATTTATTTTTTAATTACAATGAAAATTATAAATACCTTGCTTTTCTTACTTTGACGACCTGTCATTCTTCTGAAAGGGCGATAAGTTCCACTCTCATCTTCTGTATGGACCCTTAAAACTTAGAAATGGAATACCTCCTTGATATTTTGTCGCACAAATGTCAAGTTTTTTGAGTCAGTAACAGTTTTCAATGGAGATTATTTCCCTAAATATTAGTTAGAGTACCTAGAGTTCGCATAAAAAAATTAAATTTTGTATTTTTTGACTTATTTTTATTTTTACTTCAAACTTTCAATGTCTTAACTTCGCATCTGATTTTGAACATTTTCGCAGTTGAAAGTATGCATCTAGGAATAACGGTTGCGAAAATAAAGATATTGCAGGTTAAAACGGAACACCCTGTATATCGTTGATAAGCGATATCCTGACAAATGTGATACATTACGTACCACTGATGAGCGAAATTTAAACAAATATGGTACAAATGCAAGCCGCTGATGAGTGACATTAGGACATAAACGTTGCACATACATGTTGATGAGCGATATCGTAACAAATATGGTACAAATACAAGCCGCTGATGAGCGTCATTAGGGTATAAACGTTGCACATACATGTTGATGAGCGATATTATTACAAATATGGTACAAATACAAGCCGCTGATGAGCGACATTAGGGTATAAACGTTGCACATACATGTTGATGAGCGATATCGTAACAAATATGGTACATTGGCATACCCCTGATGAGCGATATAACGACAAATATGGTATACATTATATACCGCCGTTGAGCGCTCTTATGGTAACTATGGTATATGCATGCCGCTTCTGATAGTAATGTGAAAACTAATTTTTAACGTTAGAACATATCAGTAAACAACAAAGAGCCCACCAAAAAATTACTTTCTTTTAATAAAGTTGCAACAACGCTGCATACGATTTTTTCTGGACTTTTTGAATATTTTTGGACTCTTGGACCTGGTCCAGCTTTGCTATGGGTGAGGAAGTACCAGCATCACGATTTTAAACTTAAACAAGACAACTTTTTTAAAAATATTCCTCATCATTGTTTTTTCTTTTAAAGCTTTAAATTACTTACGGGTGACATGGATGTATTGCTCTGTGAGAGAAAGCGCTGTGGGGAATACACTACTCATGAAAATTCCAAGCATGCATGTTCCAAGGATCAGCATCACTTGACTGTATCGCAGTGCCAACATTAGTAGAAGTCCGACGCTACAGCCAATCTGGAAAAGTATAAATTTTCTTAAGGGTCAATCTTTAAGTAAAATGAATTTCACAGTATGAAAAATAGCCCAAATTGTTCGTCAAACTAATGTTGAAAAAGTTTGACAAATGCACGCATCATTCACCTCATAATCGTAATCGATTAATATGTGTGTGCATCTAATAATATGTTTTCTGTAATCGTAATCGGCGCATCATAATTGAAATCAGTTACATTTTTACCAATCGTAATGGTTTATCCCCCGCTTTGCCGACATTCAAAATTTCCTCTCCCCTTACATATATCAAAAGGTAAGATTGAAACTGAGAAACGGAGGAAGGAAATTTGGTGTCGGCGAAACTGGGGGACACCATCATGATTACTTTTTAGCAAATGATTGTAATCGTAATCATTAACGTCATCTCCTTTTTTCATGCTTGTAATCATAATCGATTACGATTTCTTGTAATTGACGATACACTTATTAAATATTGGAAAAATTGAGTCACTGAAAATGGTTTGTGAGAAAACCTTTCAACTGAAAGCTTCAAAAATTTACCGAGCAACTTGTGGGAAAGAGCTTCAAAGTGATTTTATAATATTTTTACTTACGATGTTCCAAAAAAGCATAAAAGACGGTGAAAGCTTTGTTGCTAATGCTATTGATAGCAATCTTCCTGTAGCAAACATACCCTAGAAAAGAAAAAGTGAAAAAGTTTAAGAATGGACTTAACAGATTCAAGACAACAAGCTTTATAAGTTGATTGTATTAAAATTGCACCTCTAAACTCTACGGGCTACACCATATATTCATATTTCTGTAACTTAGTGAAAAGTTAAGAAGTTTTGTTCGTCAGAGCATGTGCATTTGAATACTGCTCTACTTCACTCCCCCCCCCCCCTCCTCAAAACTTATATTGTGACAGAACAGCTACTTTTTCAATCATAAAATACTATGTTTCTTTACCAACCACACTTCTTTTCACGCAAAATATTTTTTTCTACCAAATATACGTTAAATATGTAAGCGCTGAAAATAATTATTCTTCTCCCCAAGTAAATGGGTCATTCTCCAGAAAACGTAGCTTTTGAACGCAAATGTTTTTCAATTTCGAAACCTTTTGTTTTCTTTTTTTTTTTCGTTCTTACATGAAAATGTTACCTACAAGAAGTAACCATAAACAATGGCCCAGCTACGTTCTAATTATTTTACTCATAAATAAAAATAAATGAAAAAATACCTTGTTCATAGAAATTTAAAAAAAAAAAAAGAAAAACTTTTAATATTTAAAACTCGACAATTTAATATCAAAGTAGTAATTTTGTTCATTGTACAAACAATCAGCTAATTTAATGATTAGTGGGAATATAATATTAAGCTCTCAATTAAAGTACGGCTTAGTTAGTAGTTTCAAATGTATGTTAAAAAATAGTATTTAGTAAATTTGAGGATATACTGGCAGTTTATAATTTTGGTAGAATGCTATTATTGATGTATTTCTTCTCCATTATTTATTTTCACCTCAGAAATAATGACATTTATAAAGTCTGTCACGGAGGTGAAAACTTGTTCACTTCTTTTTTTACATTAATTTTCATCCCTGAAATTCAAGTTCACCGAGGTGAGAAGTCAGAATACCCATATTAAGTTTTTGAAGCCAAATCTATTATTTTATTTGTTGACAAAAATCTCATAACTTCAATTATGGTTGAAAATAAACAAGGGAGCTCCCTTGTATCATGGAAAATAAAATTTGATGTCACCACTGCCACGTGTTAATGAGGAATGGCATTTTGAATTTAGGTAACAAAGGTGAGAATTTATTGTGTGACATGATTTCTTATCCTACTAAAACAAACTAAAACACAATAATAAAAAATTAAATATACTTAAATAATTAGCATTTGAGACACTTGTGAAAGGAATAATCAATGAAAACATATATACTTTTAATTGAACAAGTTATTGAGCAATATAAACAGTCACACAAGGTTTGTGACATGCCACGGAGTTGAGAATTCACATGTTGTGACTTGTGAACCAAAAATATACTAAAATAAAAATTATTATTAAAAAATTGTTGGCAGGTTTAAATAGATATACTTTTGATAAAATTAAAAAGCATTGTTAAATGAATTGTTCCTTAAAGATTTTACTGTAAAAGGCGTGTGATAGAAAAGGTACACTTTTTGAAGAATGATTCAAATATATTTTATCCCAAATAAAAGTGAATTCGTTTCAGGGACATCTGTTCTGCACAAGGATTGGAAAAGTTTTCGCCTAAGACTGTGATCTATATGAAATACACCGCCAGCTCAGTCATTTCAGCCGAGGACTGCAGTTTCGTGCTTATTAGCACTCATCAGCCCGGCATAGGAAAGTGACTGAGCTGGAGATGGAAAACCTCTTAAGGAAGCCAAAAGTGCCAAACAAACTGGTACAGTAAAACCTGTGAAGTTGACCACCCTTGTAAGTTGACCGCTTTTTTCAGGCATGGAATTAGCCCTTATCATATAAACCAACCTCTGTAAGTTGACCACCTGTTTAAGTTGACCACTAAAGTAGTACACCGCGAGTGGTCAACTTATATAGGTTTCACTGTAACTAATAAAGAATAAGCACAGACCAGACGAGTGACCAAAGCAATGGTTCGGTTCAACTCGAAGATTGAAGGCAAGTCATGCTATATTCAGTAAATTACCGCCCATTAGCAAGGGCTAAAGCAGAAATACATGAAATACACCGCCATCTCAGTTATTTCCAGCCGAGGACTGCAGTTTCGTGCTTATTATCACTCATTAGCCCGTCATAGGAAAGTGACTGAGCTGGAGATGGAAAACCTCTTAAGGAAGTTCCTTAAGAGGTTAACTCCCGGATTTCCGAGCTGTCAGACCCTCGTCCGTCCACTGCTTCCAAACACGCATGATTGTGCTGCTGTTACGCTGCACACGAGCGGCTACTGCACGATAAGACAATCCAGCTTCACGAAGGCCGACGATTTTGCCCCGTTCAAACTCCGAAATTTGCTCAAATTTCGCTTTCTTTCGTCGAAGAGGCATAGTAAAGATTCAGTTAACGTTTACTCTAGCATTCACACACGCCTCGCTACAGCCGTATATTTATATTCGGGTCGATCCGCCGTTCAGAGGGCGCTGCTCAGCATATATATATATATATATATATATATAAGGTCTGGTGGAGGAAAGTGGTCAATGGGGTAAAGTGGTCATAATTCAAATAAATGGCTATAGCTTGGAAATTAATGTTCGAATAAATGTGAAAATTTTATTTTAGGGTGGTGCATTTATAAACTATATTTTGAATACAAAATTTTACAACTGGCAAAATTTTATTTGGTAAAAAAAAATATTTTGCGTAAATATGAAAATTCTTAAAATCTAAACACCATTTTTAACTTCCTTGGGAAATTTTGTTTGTTAGAATTATGAACAGATTGACTGCACAAGAAGCTTCCTACATGTCTCAAGAACTCTTACTCATTAGCAGTTAGCTGAATCTATTTTGAATAATTTGTTAGAACAATTTAAGTAAGATGGGGTAAAGTGGTCATAATATTAGGCTTAACGAATATTGTTCTTCTAAAGTCACTAAATCTTTAAGTATAAGGCAGATATAAATTAAATATTAATTTCACTTAATATGTATTGTTTTTACAATGAACAGGGTTAAATATACGAGTATATGCGTATGTATACGTATATACTCGCGTAGGCACGTATATATACGTATTCACATAAATGCACCAATAAACACGTATTTGGGTACCTGCAAGTATTTTTTATCTATACAGATATACATTCGACTATACACGTATATTCCCGCTTATATACTCGTATATATACGAACAATTATATACTCAGGGAGACACGTATATACGCGTACGTACTCGAGTAGACACTTGCATACAATGTATACAGGGTGAGTCTAAACTCTTGGTCAAATTATTAAAAGGTGTTAGACGGGAGGATAAGAAGGAAGAATCATAAGAAACATCCAGAATCAAACTCAAGGCTGACGCGCTACATGCACGCAAAGCCAGAAACTGATGGATGCAAAACATGTCACAAATTTATTATACAAAGACACTTTTACACAACATTTTAGGTTTTAAGAAAATTTTAAAGTTATTGATGAAATTTGCGGCCGGCAGCTGTAATACATGCATCGCAATCACTCTGTTGCAATTACGAGACTTTTGAAAAACTTTCATCAGTCGCTGCACCTTCGTTGCATGCGTGTATTAGAACTGCTACAGGCCGTAATTTTTAACAACTGCTCTAAATATGTCTTAAAAACTAAAATGTCGGGTAAAATCATCTTTGTGTAACAAATTTGTGACCTCTTTTGCTAACGTCAGTTTCTGACCTTTTGTGCATGTAGCGCGTCAGCGACCATAAGTTCCTTATGATTCTTTGCTTCTTATCCTCCCCTTTCACACCACTTTTTCACTTGCAAAAAATCTTGGATTCATTCTGTAAGCATACATGTATATTAGCGGATATACTCGTGGATATACGTGGATACATGTACTGGTGTATATACGTAAATGCACATATATACGTCTAACAGGTATATAATCGCGTTTACACGTAAACCTACGAATATACTCGTGCTTTCCTATATATTTACGTGAGTAGACACGTACAAACACGCACTGGATATATCCACGAATTAACTCATGTATACTCGTATAAGTATGTGTGTACACTTATATATGCGTATATACGTCGACTGTACACGTATATACTCAGGTATGCACGCATATACTCGAGATACAAGCGCAAAACACGCATATGATGTTCTTTTCTACGCTTTACTTATGACGTGATACGTATATACTCGTGTAGACACGTATAACACTCCTATAGGTAATCAGGTATACATGCGTGAGTATATACGTGTATACACGTATATACTTGAGTAAGCATGTGCATGCATCTGATGTATACATGTATCTATTCATATATGAACATGTTTACTCATGTCTACACGATACGTATAGTAGACTCGTGTATACCCGTATATACTCGTACATATACTTGTAACTATAAAAATAACCGAAATATACAAAAATTAGGGTTATTTGTAACGGTTTTGCAGTTTTTTTTTAACTATGACCACTTTACCCCATGCTATGACCACTTTCCCCCATCCCATGGGGGAAAGTGGTCATAAATACAAAGGGAAATGAAAGTGTTATAAAACTACTTAAATTCAATATTTTTTTCCGGAAATGCAATGTACCGTGTTCTTTAATAATGCAATGTAAAATAACAACAAAAAAAGTTGAAGTGTTTAAAGAATTTATTGTTTTTATTATCCACCTAAGTTGAAAACCTACGATTTTATGACCACTTTACCCCACCAGACCCTATATATATATATATATATATATATATATATATATATATATATATATATATATATATATATATATATATATATATATATATATATATATATATATATATATATATATATATATATATATATATATATATATATATATATATATATATATATATATATATATATATATATATACAAAGAAAAGCAAATCACGTTTAAATCTTACCCAGAAAAGAGCATTGAGATATGCAGCGTCAGATCTATGGAATTTTGTCGGCCCTTTTACAGCATAAGTGTAAATATATCCGCCATAAGCCGCCTATAAGATAAGAGAATATTATGCCAATTCATATAATTACGCAATTATACATTTACTCACATGCACAGAGAATTTTTCTTTTACATACTTTTTTAACTTATGCTAATTTTACTTTTTATTTCGAAACTATTCAGTATTGGCTGAAAAAAGAAAAATGCTCAATGTGCGTGCTCAGCAACAATGAATACTCTTACCTGTAATCCATCGTAAAGGAACATGAGAATTGCAGATAGAACAGTCACAACCACTATTTGAAGTTGGCTTTTAGGAATGTGGTCTGAACTGTCATTATCCCCTATAAAAATGTCGGATCAATAAACTAAGGAGTGAATTTAACTAATTTTTTATTAGCACACAGTGACATTTATTAGCATCCAGTTACAACAGATTTCAAGGTACCGCTAATTTTTTTCGTTGTAAAGGGAATTTCGTTGCCATGAAATTTAAGTAATGCATTGGTAATTAAAACGGAGCGGAAAATTTAATTCGTTGAAATGATTGTTTCGTTGTACTGGTATTCGTTGTAACGGGATATCATTGGATTTTTCTAAATAATAAACATTTACCCTTTGAGTAGAAGCCCAAGTATATGGAAACTTCGTTGTAGCGGAAAAAATTGTAAAATAAATCGTATACACTTGTTTTGGGATTTCAAGGAACGCTCTTTATGGTATGGCTCTGTTAAGTTGAGTAGTGACTTTGACAATGTTTACCTCTTTGAGGGGCAGTAGGGAAGGGTAATTGGCGCTGAATCGAATTGGATTACTTTCGTAGTAGTATTGCAAAGTATTCATACTCAAATCCGTGCCAATAGCTCGTCACTGCACTCCACGAAAAGAAATAACCATTGTCAAGGTCACAGCTCAACTTATCAGAGCCACGCTATATGGGGGAAATGTTTTAAGATTCGGGATGCAAGTAGCTGTCACAGGAAATTGCTGTTCAAAGCGCAAACTTTGTTGCTGCGCAACAAAGTTTTTTTTCTCTTTTTTCCCCACACTTAATTTATATTATCAATTCATTTTTGTTTCCCTCTCAACATTTGTGATAGGGCCGGGGGGACTAAACAACCAAAGAATTAAGAAATAAAGCAATATGTGCGACCAAAAAATCTACGGACTTAAGAAAACAATCACCGCGGGTAAGGTCCATTGAAGCACAATTTACAATACAGTAGTGGTAAAAAAAAAAAAAAATGCATCACCCGCGGAGAGGAATATCATCCTGACTGCATTCAACACATAGTCAAGCATCCCGTATCCCAGATGATTTGGGGATGTATTTCTGATCAAGGAGTTGGTGGGCTTCACTTCGTGCAAGAAGCAGTAAACGCTCAGGTGTATATTGGCATTTTGGAGGAGAAATTCTTTCCTACTATCCGGGATCACTTTACTTCAGTTGCAAACGTCGTTTTCCAGGATGATTCTGCTGCGTGCCATAGGGCAAAACTGGTAAATAACAATTTAAAAACCTTTATTCTGCCATTAGACTTAAATTGACATGGGGTTAAGTAATTTTTTTTCTCTAAACTCACACGCAGGTTCAGAAATAGAAAAATGAGCATGGTGTCAGCAGCTTGCCTTGGTCCAGAAGCAGCCCCGATCTACGTAAACAATTATCGGATTCCTGCTGTTAAATGTTTATTTCATAAGTTTTGCAGAATTTCACATACATTCATCGTTAATCGGTCGACCAAAACTTCTCACATAATCCCATCGTTGTGAAAATGCGAGGGAGATGCAATTATTTATTTTTTTTTTACCAGCACTGTACAAATATACTAAAACATCTCGTTAGAGGACACTTACTTATCAAGCCGTCAAGCTCATTCGTAACAATGAATAACCTGAACTACGAGGGAGTTATTGCGCGTCTATGCTTACTAAACAGCCAACAATTTTGAAGCTAATAAGTGTTGCACTCTTTGAAAGTGACAGTTAAAGTAAGTTTCAGTGCACATTGAAAATGTATGCATAAATTTTTTGTACTCACCTCCCATATTCTCATACTCTCTGCTCAATTTATTTTCTAGTTCTGGAGCCTGTCCACCAAGCCACTGTAAGCAGTGCTTCTTGCCTACCAAAGTAAAGGCAAGTAAAACCACCGGCACCTACAAAACAGTGATACTTATTTTACAAACCTGAAACTGGAAATGGAAGAGAATCTGATTCTGAGATGGATAAGCCGATTTATTTGCTTGACTTTCAAATTTGAAAAGCTATTTTGAATTCATGTTTTGCGGCATGTTACCGAAGTCCTCCACTCGGCCTTCATATTATCTCAGCTTAAACTCCTGACAAAACTTAAGGAATAAATTGAGATAACCTACATGTAAAGATGGGCTACTTTTTACTGTTGTATACAAGAATTAAATTTTACTGTATTTAAAGTATGGGATGATATTTTGTGCGATGCAGTATTAAATTTGATCCAGTCTATAAAAATCGCACTTGCATCCAATCCGAAATCGAAGTATGTTTTAACATCTTGTTAGCTTTTTAATAGGGAAGTTGCAGCCTATTAAATGTTCATATTTTGACTATTGGATATTGTTAATTGACCCTCAAAACTAAAAAATTCACCATCGCCGAATTTTAAAACACCGTGATGGATTTTTAATGAATTTTTAATGGGCAGCCTGCCGCCGAAGATCCCTTGTTTTCGCTACGGACATTTTGGGTGCCATGATATTTTTATTTTTTAGAAATTCAATAATCCTTTTGAACACACTATGGAGACCGGATTCGTTAAAGCACAATCTAATAATCTTCCTCAAGTAACGTCAATGATGGTATTCGAATATTTCCGAGAGGGATGAGAGGTTTAATGTTCCAGAAACGCGACGAGTTAAATACGAGGAGGTAAGCCTTACGTTTTGTCTTCGAAGTCAACTGCACGTCCTTCGGCTTCTCCCGCCGCGGAAGAGCGCATGATGTCACATCTTGTGCCATTTGACGTCACAAGCGCTTGAACTTTAAAAATTAATTTAAAGAAAAACTACTTATCGTATCGCAAAAATTTTTTCACCTATGATGTGCATACATGTTACTCTATCATATAAAGATAAAATTGAAAAATCGAAAACTTCCCTATTATATAAAGTTTATGAATGATTTTTGAACATGCCTAATATTTTTGATTATTTCTGGTTTTAATTTTTTTTTTTTTTTGTAAAAATCTACAAACTTCACTCAAATACACAGATACTGCATATAGTCTGTGTTCTGTAGTTTATGAATGATTCTTGAACAGCCTTGATGCTTTATATTTTTATAGACTTCTTGTTTTATTTTTTTCCTGTGAAAATTAACAAAACTTAAAATCAAATGCACAGATACTGAATATAATCTTTGTTCTATATATAGTCCTGAAATAAATCCTTCGTTTCTACAAATTTTCTTTACATATTTTTACATGCCTATATATATATATTTACATGCTATAAATCTGTTATGTGGTGTAGTTCCATTTCTGCGCTCTAAAGAAATTTCTCTGAGCACTCAAACACTCTGCAATTTTCACGAGAAACTCGTCCTTCTTTGTTACTTAATTTTGCGATTACAACAGTGGTAGCAATTTGTTTTAGCTTAAAATGCAAAAGTAGCAATGTTAATGCGAAAGGAAAAATTTAAGTACGTGTAGGAAATATCGATTATGTGAAACTAAATGATTACTAAGCGAAATTTTCTGTAATAAACTATAACCGGGAAATCTTGTGGAATAAACTATGCCCGGGAAATTTTGCAAAGACATGTCAATCTGTATTTATGAAATACTTGCCATGGTAAGAGCCATAATGAAAAAAACGTAATCTATGTGTGTCATGCTTCTAGCTTCTTCAAGCGTGGCTGCTGGTAAAGTCTCGTTCTCAGTGTCTGGAAAAAAAGATTCCGTGGCATTGGACAGGAATGGGCTGCAATCCTCATTCAGCAAGAAGGGCTGCGCAATCATTGGGCTGATGAAGGCACCCACTCCATAGAAAAAATGGATTGCCTGAAAGAACACATAATACAATAAGATATGTATTAAAATTATGTAGAAATTTGCAGTTGGATTCTGCCAACACTACTATATAAAACAAAATGATCTCGCAAAATTTACAATATAATTTTAGGTTGGTGGTGAAAAAAAAAATCTTGATTTTCTGGTGTCACAGGTACTCAGACAACAGAATGTACTAATGTTTGAAATAAGGAATGAACAAAAAAAAAACTTTGTTTAAATCGAAAGTTGAGAAATTCGTAATTGCAAAAAGTGTACATAACTATCAAGTTGAGTATTTTAAAAAAAAAAAACATGTTATTTTATTTACGCTTTGTTAAAATAAGCTTCTGAGTAATACGGAAGTTAAACTGTCAGTTTTCGTTACTGTTCAATTAGTAATGTTCTGCCTGTTTGGCAATGTATAAAAACCGAAAACAGCTGATTGTAGATTCCGAAAAGAAGCTAGCAAAAAAGTAGTGAACTGATTATAGGTTTTAATGACAAACACGCATTCACCATGATGTTCAAAGAGGGTTTCGACCAAATCAGGGTAACTTTACCAATCAAGTCAAACAAGAATATTTCCAAAAGAACTCCGATTTTGTGGTAACTCTTTTTGAACACCTTGTGAAATGCCATCATGTAATGTATACGATTTACAAGGTCGAAACTTCAAGCATAACTTAAATTTATGTTAATTAACGAAAAATAGAATAGCGTGCAAAACCTGAAAAAGCATTAACAAAAAATAGAACAGCGTGCAAGAACTGAAAAACCTTTAACGAAAAATAGAATAGTGTGCAAGAGTTGTAAACGCATTAATAAAAATAGAATAGTAGGCAGCGTGCAAGAGCTGAAAACCATTAACGAAAAATAGAATAGTGTGCAAGAGTTGAAAACGCATTAACAAAAATAGAATAGTATGCAGCGTGCAAGAGCTGAAAAAGCATTAACGGAAAACAGAGTAGTGTGCAAGAGCTCAAAAAACCTTAACGAAAAATAGAATAGTGTGCATGAGCTGAAAAGCATTAACGCAAAACAGAATTGTGTACAAGAGCTGAAAAAGCATTAACGAAAAATAGAATAGTGTGCAAGAGCTGAAAAAGCCTTAACCAAAAATAGAATAGTGTGCAAGAGCTGAAAAAGCATTAACGAAAAACAGAATAGTGTGCAAGAGTAGCAAAAGCGTTAACGAAAAATAGAATAGTGTGCAAGAACTGAAAAAGCATTAACGAAAAATAGAATAGTGTGCTAGAGTTGAAAACGAATTAACGAAAAATAGAATAGTGTGCAAGAGCTGAAAACGCATTAACAAAAAATAGAATGTGTGCAGCAGCTGAAAAAGCCTTAATGAAAAATATAATATTGTGCAAGAGCAGAAGAAGCATTGACATAAAAACAGAATAAGAAGAGCTGAAAAAGCACCTGTAGAAAGGGAGATACATCTTTGCCGTAGATGCATATCATGGAAACGTTTGCTACCGTGTCTATAGTGCCCATGAAGAATCCCATGACTGCCAAAACCATAACGAGGGCCCACAGAGCGTTGCACAGCGGAATGGAAGCCATGGATACCGTCATCATGGCTGTGCCGACCAGCAGCATCATTTCTGAGGAAAACCTGCAAAACAATCATTTTGGATTTAGAAGAACAGTCATTTTCACAGTAAGAAAAATTTTATTTGGTGTTTTTGATGGCAGGAATTTATTAATAAATTTTGTGTGTAACAAATGTTCAAAAGGTTCGCTTAGTTTTCCTTTCATTTTTCAAGGAAATAAATAGATAAGAGTAATTTAAATTTGTGATGTAATATAATCAAAAACCCACTCTCTAACCTCCACTCCCCCCTCCCCCCCCCCAAAAAAAAAAAGCAAAATAGTTTCAACCCTCGTTTTATATGAGATTTTCAAAAAAAAAAATTGGAAGTGTAATGAAATGGAGGAAAAAAAATTGTTAATGTTAAATCTTGTACTTATAAAAAATAAAAATAAAAAATGCACTACCAACGTGTTCCAAGAAAAAAGTTCTACAGCAATCCAAACTCTAGGGTCCCAATTAAATTCTTAAAATAAAGTACGATTTTTTTAAAGCTTTTTAAATCAAACGTTTTTATTGAAATTTTTATAGTTCATATTGCTTGTAAAACTAAGTTTTATAGGACAAACTTTGAACAAAATTAGTTACACAAATGTTTTCTTTTGCAGGAATAAACTTTCTAACTTTCGTCGAATTTCCAGGAAATCGTCCACTTATGTCTAATTTTACAACTTTTCGACTTACAGATAAAACTAACCAGATCAACAAGATGGAGTTTGCACAGTAAATATCGCTAATGTAATAAAACACGGTAAGTACGAAAATTGTTTATTTACGTTTATTTGCGCACGTGTTTACGATCCTATAGCTTTCCGATTTCGAGGAGAATTTTCAGAGGCAGGTGGAAAAACAAACCCTTCGCACTTGAATTTTAAGAAAATTTCAGTTTGGTGTTATTCGTTTTGAATATAGTGCGTTGTTGATTCTATTGTTACTTTACGATTTTAAAATAATTTCCATTTGTGTTATTCATTTTTAATTACCTTTTTTTCTTGATTCTAACGTCACTTCGCGCTTTCAAAATAATTTCAAACGCGATTATTTTGAATTATTTTTGTTATTCAATTTGAATTATCTGCATTGTTAATTACAATGTTACTTCGCGTTTTCAAAATAATTTCAGTTTGTGCTATTCATTTTGAATTATCTGCGTTGTTAATTCCAATGTTACTTCGCGTTTTCAAAATAATTTCAGTTTGTGCTATTCATTTTGAATTATCTGCGTTGTTGATTCCAATGTTACTTCGCGCTTTCAAAACAATTTCAGTTTGTGCTATTCATTTTGAATTATCTGCGTTGTTAATTCCAATGTTACTTCGCGTTTTCAAAATAATTTCAGTTTGTGCTATTCATTTTGAATTATCTGCGTTGTTAATTATAATGTTACTTCGCGTTTTCAAATTAATTTCAGTTTGTGCTGTTCATTTTGAATTATATGCGTTGTTGATTCCATAATTACTTTGCGTTTTTTAATTTTTTATTCATAATTCTTCAAGTAATTTGGGGCCCCTTAGGAAGATAGGGCCCCAGGTCCAGACCTGTGCGGTAGTCAGGCCCTGTTCATATAAACCGGAAAATGAAATATTCTTCTGCTAATACTGCTGTATGTATTTCGAGAATCGAGAGAAAAGCTTGTTGTGCAACGAAAAAATCGATCCCCCTAGAGACGGTTGCACGCGTTGTTATCCAACGGAACGGTTCTTTTGTGATCACACATGCCTTCTTTTGTCAGAAGGGGAGCGAAGGGTTGTGACAAATTTTACGATGCAAGCGTATTCATTCTTGTAGGACTTTCACGTTCTCGTAGCCTTTTGTAGTTCAGATATCGGTGCCAAAATACGCTGGCAGTGGTGTGCCATTGCGGAATCAAAAATGAGGGTGATAGCGCTGATGCTGTCTCAGGGCGTAGCATACTCGCGAGGGTCGATTTAAATTGCCTAATTACGGGGAATTCTCTACTAATAATTACGTACGAATAGAAGCAAAATAGAGCGAGTCACAGATAGGGCAGCTCCGAACTTAAATTTTTGGGAGAGCGGAAATTCTCAAGTTGCCGAATGAACTCCACATTTTGCCGAGTGATGATAATTTTCCCGAGTGGGACTTCAAATTTCGCCGAATGATAATAATGGGGTCGTTTCCAAAATTTTAAAAGTATTTTTTTTTTCTGAAAGAGCATGCTTAAAAACATAGGATCTGACCATTTTTTAAATAATTTATTTAAGTTTAATATTTTTTAAAAAAATACTAAAATCGGTGCGCTTTCATTGTTTACACTTCTGTAGTGTGACATCACAAATGATGAAATGCCATTCAATGTTGCCATTCACAGAACAAAATATTTAATTCGCATCTTTACTCACGTGTATTGGCAACGATACGGTTGAGCAAGCGTAGAGCGCAATTTTAATTAGCTGCTTGATTATCATAACGTGGAAACGTAGTAGAAAGTTGCGCCAAATTGCATCATTTGTGACGTCTTACAGACCACGCCTCGTTTGAAAAATCAGACATTTTAAAAAATTAATTTAAAAAAAACTGTTGGGAAAATGAAAGTATTTTCTGGGTATATGTAATTTCTATCCATTTCAATGACTAAAAGTAGTACTTTTGACCGAAGGAAACCACCCCATTTCTCTGAAACTTCAGAAAAAATTTGCCGAATAAGGAAATTTTTGAAAGGTCACAGTGACCTCCCAAAAATTTCCTTAAAAATTTAAGGTGCCCCTCTTTACAGTGACCTACCCATCGAGGCGATCCTGGTCACAGTGACCTCCCATCGGAGCACCCCTGGTCACAGAGCAAAGTCAAACTTATTGACTTCGCTCTGTGGCCTGAGTCTTTGGGTTACTCTTCAAGGTTGCCAATAATCAATATGAAACCGTTTCTGACCACAATCACGTGACTGTTGGCGAGCTGAAATGTTTATCTTTCAGCCAAGTTTTTTCTTTAGTATTTTTTTTTTTTCTTTCACAGCGGCGTTTCTTGCAAATTTAGTTAAACCCCGGTAATTTAATTTCACCACGACGACATTAAAGGGGCTGAATGCTCCTCTTATCCTCTTATATATAATAGCCGATGATCGAGTAACCCCCGTGTTTCAACAATCAAACTCGCCCCACGGCATGACAATTTGATAATATGTTTCGGTAATGTTTAACATGCAGGGAAAGGCTTTATTGTGACAAGGCTGAACATGATCCGGTAACTTAACTGTTTTACTACTAAGACTATGTCATCTCAGGGGAATGAAGAAACGAAAAAGTGGTCAACAATGAACGCTACGTAGTGGAGCTGAGGGTTAATCCACTGGAGTTAGGGTTACAATTTCAACTATCAAAATATCACCAAACAGGCAATGGCTTCGTTCAAATGTAGAAGCAATTTTCACCCGTCATACCTTGGCGGGCGACTTTCTAGTTTCCTAATAATTTTCTCTTTATATTCCTGACTGCTAATTTCCACTTTGCATACAATGAAAGGTGCAGTCTATGTTTACCTTTCGCCTGAGTCCAGGGGTGCCCACAGGGGGAGATTATGGCGCAAGTTGCGCCATCAAAATTTTTGGGGGGGGATTTTTTTCCCAGATGGTTTTTTATTTAGAAAATAAAAGTTTTGAATTTTGGAAAGAAAAAAATATTTAAACTCATTCAACAAGAAATAGAAGAATTAATTATCCTTTTTCCGCGTACCTTTCAGGGCTGTCGCCTTACCAAGCCCCCCCCCCTCCCCGTTTTTCAGAAGTGTGGCCGCCAATTTCATTTTAGCGATGCAACTAACGAAGAAAAAGGAAAACTCTTCGTTGTTTTAAAAAATTAAATTAGTAATTATAAATGAACAAGTGAAATAATAGTGACAAAAAGGATTTCTTCTGTCAAATTTGAATAGAAAATGTAATCTTAAAATACAATTTAGGAACAACCATGATTCTCTTTTATCAAGAGTAAATAAGGGCCGCGGAAATATACACTTGAAACATTTTTATTAACACACAAAAAAAGTATTCAGTACAGTACACTCTTCACTTCTCCGCAGAGTGCGTATATCTGCCAAGTCGGAAACTATGGGTTCGGCTCGAATTAAAAACATTGTGCATAGAGTAAAATGTGAATAATGGGAGGAAGGACAGGCGACCAAACTAACATGTTCCACGCCTTGTCTCTCGGCGGCCCTGATTGTACAAAACCATGCTTCATGATTCTGCAGTTAAAAAAGTAAAAATAAAAATACATAAATAAATAGGACAGCCCATAGGATAGGGGTCGCCGAAACATTCCCATATGTATATACTTTTTTTTTTTGATGAAAAATGTTGTCCTGAAAATCATTGCTAAGTGGAGAAAAATGTATTGGTCGCCGAAGGAAAAAAAAAACAGTTAAATGCAAAAAGAGATTTAAAGTATTATAATGAATACTCACACCAAAATTTCTAAATGTTTGAATGTAAAAATCGTAAGTAAATCAAAGTTTGACCAAGAGATGCAGGTGGCACATTTAAAATAAAATGAAGTGGAATAGAGACCTAAGGTATCGCAGAAAATTACCACATCTGTTCAAAATGTTAAAAGTCCTTTTTCTAAGGCCGCAAATGCTTGCATTGCAAGAAAACAAAAATATTGTGCGAGAAATTGAAAACTTTATTATGGAAAATCCAAGCAAATAATTGTGTTTGGTAAATGAAAATTGGGAAAAAAATATTACCACAATATGTTTATCAATTATTGAAATTTACAATAGAGATAGGAGGGACGTAGCCAAACTGAAAGGAAAGAGTGGGGAACTCCAAATCCTTCTTTTTACGTCCCCAAAGCTGGCCTGGAAATGAGTTTTTAAAACTTAGGTTTTGAAAAATCCCGGGAAAACGTTCTCAAACCCCATCCCTTACCATAACGTCATTAAAGATGGCCTACTACACCTAAGTATTTAGGACTGCAATTTCGAAAAGCTGTGAAAGTGCTCCCAACGTAACTTCCGAGAAAATCCCTTTCAATTAATCATTCATCATCATTCAAGGTCGAATAAATTTCGTCTTTTGGACTTTAATTTAAAAAAAAAACTCCCTGGGGTGTACCGAAACTGTCGTTCTCCAAATATTACCGACGATCCTCAAAAATTTCATTGTTAAGGCTTCAATTCAGAAATTTTTTCGGAGGAGATCTCCAAAAACTTCTACTCCTCTAACAGTATTCAAAATCGTCTACGATTGCGTTAATTGAATTTAATTTTGAAAATTTGCCAAGGGAGGACTTCGAATCTCTCTACCCATTAACAATACCGAAAATCTTCTAAAACTGAGGTTTCAACAGACCGAAATTTTTTCGGGAGGATTCCTCCCCCCCCCCCTATCTCTCTCTCGCCAGCATCATCGGAAAATGTCTTAAATCTCGCTTTTAGTGCTTCAATTACGAAACATTTCTGGTATCGAGCCCCTTCAAAACTCCCCCTTTTATCGAAGGTTGGCTTAAATTGCGTTTTCGGAGCTTTAATTTCAAGAAACTGGCGGTGCACTAAATTTTAACAAAAAAAAAAAAAAAAGCCTACAATCGTGTTTTAAAGGCTTGAAAATTTCAAAAAAATTTTACGGGGGGGGGGGGGCACATCTTTCTCCTCCTTAATGTCACCATAGATCATCTAAAACTGCATTTTTCAAACTACAATTTTCAGGTTTTTCCCGGGGGAGAGCCCCCAGACCCCCTTTAGTATAACAATCACAAATAATTCACAATTGGAAATGCGTGCTTGAAGTTTGCATTTTGAAAAATTATAGAACGATGACCCCGAGTCTCTTCCTCCCTAACATCACCATAGGTCGTCTAAAACTGTTTTTCAAATAACAATCTTGAAAATTCTCGGGGTTGAGCCCCAAACTCCCTCTTCTGAACATAATTAAATATAACGTACGGTTGTGTTGAGAATTAAAATTTGGAAAAATTATCGGGAGAGGCTATCCTGGACCTCCTCTCCTACTTCCTCCCAAACTTAAAATATAGTCTACAACTGCGTTTTTCTATCGTCAATTTCGAAAAAATGCAAGAAGGTAGCCCTCCGACACCTCCTAATTCTGACTGAATATTTTCCTTACGATTAAATTTATATTGCTAGTACTAAGGTCAAGTAATATGACTATCCCTGCTAAACCAGAAGCCAAATCTTCTCTCTCTCCCTCTCTGCATATTGGCACATGCGTTTGAAACAATTAACGGGCTGCCAAAAGCGTACTCCCCTCCCCTCCCCAGTTTTTTTGACTTAGCGACGACCCTGGTACTCCTTCCAAAATTTAATGACCGTGTCTCTTTTTCAATGAAGGGAACATCACAGACGGCATGGAGTTAAGTGTCCATTTCAAAGCTGGATCAGACGATTTGATTTCTTTTCAATTTTTTAAATAGATTTTCTGGAAGTAGCACAATTCTGCACGATGAATGCGTGTGTAAAAATGATGAGAGGTAGAGAGGACAAAAATGTTTTATTGTTTAATAATTCTGACCAGTATGCTCTAGTCTTCCGTTGATTCATTTGCACCTCGACAATCGTTAAGAACTAGTTTTGAAGTTTGCGAATAACATATTTTTTATCCCTCCAATTGACAATTAATATATTTTCTTCATTAACGAGTTTAAGCTTGAGAAGAATTTTTCTCCTTTCACTTTACTCCCATCTTCTCTACCATTTTTAAACTAATTATTTCATTTTATCATTAGATGATTTTTATTACAACTTTCAGTGATGTTTGTTACAACAGTCTGTTCTTAAGGTGCTTAAACTATGTTTCGTAAATCATATTTACTTTTCTTCAAATATCCTTCTATACATATCTTTCTGATATGTATAGAAGGATATTTGATTCATTAAAATTCTCGAGTTCTGATTTTCGATGTGTGCTGAATAGCCGAATCCATTTTTAAGGATTTCCGAAACATATCTGTCACTGTGTCTGATCTATCTTTTTTGGATATGCAACTTCAATTTTGGAAAACTTCCAGGAGAGCGCCCCAGCTCTCCCCCCCCCCACTGTAGCGCCAGAATAACACCCTTTTTATCATCAAGAGTCATCTGAAACTGCGTTTGTCGAACTGCAATTTTGAAAAATTTATATTAGAGAGTCCCTGATTCCCCCCTCTTTCCTTAACATGATCAAACACAAGCCTAGAATTGTGTTTTTGGAGTATCAATTTCAAACAATTGCCGGGGGAATGGCACCGAAATTCACCTTCCACTAACATTATTCAAATCTATCAAAACTGCGTTTTTAAAGCTACAAATTCGAAAATTTAAGTGGAACGCCCCTCCCCCCCCCTATTCTCATCATCATTATTCAAAAATCGTGTTAAATTTGATATTCTGGGCTTCAATTTCGAGAAAATTCCGGGAGAGCTTCCAAAAACTCGTTTTCTTAACGTCACAAAGGTCGGCTACAATTGCGGTTTTATAGCTTCAATTTCAGAAAACTGCTTTTCCCCCAACCATGAATAGCGTTTTTAAGACTTTAATTTTGAAAATTTTCCTGGAGCAAGCCCTAGGATCTCTTCTTTCCCTAACATTACCACAGATAGTCTAAAACTGCGTTTTTAGAACTACAATTTTAAAAACAAAAGAAAAGCTCTCTTTCACACAACGTTAAACTATCTATAATTGTGCTTTTAAAGTTTCAATATTGAAAAATTACCGGGAAGGGCACACTAAACATCTTATCCCCCAAACATCACCGGAGATCGTCTGAAACTGGTTTTAAAACTACAATTTCGAAAATTTTCCGGAGAAGAAACCCCCGAACACCCTATCTAAGTGACAATAAAATAAGATTCATATTTTATAGATTCATATTGCATACATCTAATAATGACTCCATCCCAAGCCAGAAAGTTGAATCCACTCCTCCTGTCATTGTTCATACGTTTGAAGAAAAAAAAAAAAGGTGTAGCAAATTTCAGGGGTACCCAAAACTTGTTTACTCAAGGTGCACGTTGTAAAATTTGGGAAGGCAAGGCAGGTAAACAATCCAACAATATTTCAGTTCAGATGCTATTTGTTAGCGCTACCCCCCCCCCCCCCCCATGAATTTGATTAGAAATTAAACTCTAAAAACTGTTATATTTAACCCGATTCGAAAGCGAGAAAATTTTTGGGGGGGAATTTGCGCCATTGAGCTTGGGGGGATGGGCACCCCTGCCTGAGTCGCGAAAGACAACGTTGAAATGGAAAGCTGCTAATTAAATATCACCTTCTCAGACGCAGAATAGCAGAATAAGTTCCCCAAAAGTTATTATTTTTATTTTCCCTTTCTTCCTGATTGGTTAGGCTTGACTGAAAAAGTTAGACAAGATAAATCAAGTACTTGATAGATGTGCATCTGAATTAACTAAGCTTCGCTCTGTAAAAACAATTCAGAAACGTTTCTGGAAAATAACGTGCATTAAGTGTGCTCAATTTCTGCCAGTAACATATCTTGCAAACGAGCTGATGTGTGCATCACATGATTTCCTTTTACTCCAATTTAAAGTAATTTCCCCCATTATTGGCAATTTTAATGTGATTCACTTGTTTACTCTCTAAATATCACCAACAGTAGACAAATCGAAACAAAATTTAAAAAAAAAAGAAGAGAAAAAAAATTGTAAAATTTGTCGCCACGTTGGCGGTAAAACTTGGCGACCAAAAGACTGGTGATATATCGCCAAGTGTCTGACAAATTATAACACAACTTGAGTTTACATCGAAATTGACAATGATTTCCCCCCAAAAAGGGATAAAAGACCCCTTAGGAACATCCGAATGCAACCAAAAGGGAAGGTGCACAACTAGACCCCACTAGGAGTCTACGTACCAAATTTCAACTTTCTAGGACATACCGTTTTTGAGTTATGCGAGATACATACAAACATACACACATACGCACATACATACGTACATACAGACGTCACGAGGAAATTCGTTGTAATTAACTCGGGGGTCGTCAAAGTGGATATTTCGGGTGTCTCTGCGTTCCTAGGTGTGATCGGGTCGGAAAAAAAAACTCAACATTCATTCGGGGGTGAGAAAAATGGAAATTAAGGCCGATTTAGAGGGAAAATTTTTTCGTGAATATAATACTTCCTTTTTTGTAAAAGGAAGTAAAAACAGGAACGTTTTCCGCTAAAAGTCTGTAACCTTTTTAAAATTATCCTGTAATCTTTCTGAAGAACTCAGAAATCTTCCCGGTAAAAGCCAGTCATGTTTCTGGACCAAATCAGGAACCTTCGGAGAAAACCTAAAATAGATATAAAATAATGGCTTGGCACCTTCCTGACTTACCTGAAAAGCTCCTTAAGCATTATTGCAACCATAGTCAACGCTACGACAGAATTGCAAGTAAGAACTAAACATCTTGCAAGCCAGCATTTCTTGCAAACCTAGAGTCAAATGAAGGCGATACGCTCAATAAATACGCTCAGTTAATCTTTAAACTGGTAACTTAAAATATTTTTCACAATGGTGAGGAGTCTGCATTCGGTTGAACTGCAGCTTGTTGAAATTTGGGAAAACTTTTGACAAAAAAACTTGATTTTCACAGGAAATTGAAAAAAGCCTGTGAAATCCCGGAACGTTGCTCGAAACTTATCCGTGACGTTTCGGAATTTTCTTACATTGGGAAGCTAATCATGAAAAACTAGCTGTTAATGATTTATAGGGGTTTGAGCGGCTGCAGTTCTATCTGCTGCTATGCAGTATCCTTTACTTTTTAAATTAATTTTGCAGGTATTCTCATCCCTCAAGAGCCCCCCCCCCCCCCCCAAATACCACGAAAATCCCCACCCCGATTCGGAAGTCCCCCCCAGAAGAAGAGAAAAATACCCTTTAAAACAACCCCCCTAAAAATTTCAATGTCGCAGTCTATGCCATGACCCCCAACGCCCCAATCCCTAGTTGGGCACCCCTGATTTTTGTTTTGCTTCGCTCTCTTGCTGATTCTGACTTTCAAATTTTAAAACTTACGTAGGAAATGTGGGGCAAAGTGAAAAATGTATGATAACTTACCTATTTAAAAATAAACAAATTGAAAATTTGTTTTGAAAACTACAGTACATAAAGAAAGAACAATGTATTTTACATAAAACTTGCATGGAAACGCTTTTTTCATTTTTGGCACTAAATTTGCACTTTCAAAAGAAAGTGAGATATTGTGACTTTTTTTTTCTTTCATGAAGCAAAATGAAATATTAAATATTGTTCTAGAGAAATATTTTCTATTTGATTATTAAAAATATTTTTGATCAAAGATATGAGCAAATTAAAGAATGAATGAATAAATGAATAAATAATAGAACAATAAACGAATAAATTAATGAATGCACCAGAAAAAAATTAATGAGTGAATAAAAGAATGAATAAATGAAAGAATTAATGAAATAATGGAACAATAAACGAATAAATTAATTAATGCATCAGAAAAAATTAATGAGTGAATAAAAGAATGAATAAATGAAAGAATAAATGAAATAATGGAACAATAAACGAATAAATTAATTAATGCATCAGAAAAAACTAATGAGTGAATAAAAGAATGAATAAATGAAAGAATTAATGAAATAATGGAACAATAAACGAATAAATTAATAATGAATAAATAAATGAAATATCGTAAATGAATGAATACGTAAATAATATAATAAATAAATGAAAAAAATACGAATAAGCAAATGAAATGAACTAGTCACTTCGCACACATGCTCTTGACTAATTAAACAAACTATTTAAAATAAAAATTAGCTTAATATTATATAAATAAGGGGAGGTAGGGTACGTTGAATCGTGGGGTAGTTGGACCGGTCTCAATTATTTTAATACTATTAATATTTTTTATTTTATTTTATGACCAACTAATAGCACCTATGGTCCTACAAATCCTATAACGAAATCACATGGTATAGTTATATTGAACAAATTTTATTCCAGAAAGTGGATTTCAGTAGTCCTGAGTAATTTTCAGAAAACTGTTACTTTATTTTTTTTAGTGGTTTTCATCAAGATTGTGCGAAAAAACTGAACTCCTTTCTTAAAATAAGTTCCTTTAGTTCATACAAGTTGGCAATTTTTATCATTTTTTGTCAAAAAGAAAAAAATTATGGCATCACTTCTTCAGACCGAAAAGGTGGGGTAGGTTGCTCCACTCTTCGTGGGGCACTTTGGACAGGACCAACCTGCCCCACATAATTTAAAAACATTTTTTTTTCTTTTAAATCTCAATAATTAAAACAATATTTTAAATGTTTGTATGTTATACATTCACTTCATTTCATGTTACACGTGTCTCGAAATAATAATATTTTATAAAAGCAAAGATAAATTTTATAATTATTGTTTTCGAAACAAGCATTCTACACAGAAACAAAATAGAACAAATCATTGATTAAATGAATAAAAAAGTATACTTTTACTTAAGATTATCTATTCAATTTTTATATTTGATTTTAGAACAAAGATATGCTAACTTAAAGCTGTCAATTTTATTATACTTTTTCTTTGAAATACAACGGGATTCTTGTCTTTTTGGAGCTGTTTCGTGCAATGCAATGAAGAAAAAAAAAGAGCTTTTTCCCCCAAGCAAATATTGATGTAACTTTGCATAAAAGTAACATATGACTTATTTTTCCGAAACCCAGTCCAATAAATATGCTACTTTCAAAGCTGTGGAAGTAGCACCCAGGTATTCCCAAATATCATTTAACATATCTTTAGCTAACTTTAATCAGCATTAATTGTCTCATAAATATTCAATAAATGATTTTTAAAAAAATAATTGTGTACTAATGGTGAATGCTTGTTGCTGTTTTTAGTTAAAGTTGGTTTATCAATTAAAATCAATTTAATATGTTATATTGATCGTTAAACTTTATATTTTTCACTAAACACACAAAAGAGAATAAGATAGTTACGAAGTTTGATAGTATTTATCACTAAAATTATAACAAAAATGTTGTTTGAGTTATGCGGTCCAACGTGCCCCACCAGGTAAACCAACGTACCCCACCCGTGGTGCACGTTGGTTCACGTTACAAGGTTCTGTTAAAAAAATAATGTAAAAAAAGTTAATCAATTCAACATTTCCAAAAAAAAATCTGGTGTTGAGAAGTATTTAGTGAAACTTATTGTAGAAAATCGAACTGCTCATTAAATTTTTTGATGCGATAAAAAATGATAAGTAAAAAAGCAGACCAACGTGCCCCACCTCCCCTTAACTACTGCACCGAATATTATTAGGCCTCAATTAATGTTTGAAATGTTAATAGTTAGAACTTTAACATTTAATAATAACAGAAAGAATTTTTGACTTTCAACAAAATTCTACAATATGAGTCTTAATTTCTGAAAATTGCTTGTATTATCAAATTTTGTGATCTTCAGAGGTAAATTGTTCTTGACTGGAATAGACTACATGTATTACTACAGATATTACCATAACAAATATTACCAGGTAGGTGACACTAAAAACAGAGTAAATGTTTCACCATTTTACTTTGCCCCACATTCCCGCACTTCTCTTATGTCACACAATTTAAAACCTGGATCAAAGGAAATTTTTCACTTGCACTTTTTAAAATCCTACTATATTTCAATGCTATAGATAGATAAACTAAAAATTAACAAGGGAATAAGAATAAAATTTCAGCTTACTTGAACAAATAAAATTATAAATAGACTTTTTTTTTTAACTACAGCTGGTAAAACCTGGGCAGCGAAAATCATAGAAAATTCTGAAAAATGTCCTAACTAAGAAGAATGCATAACGTAGCGTAATGAATATTCGAGTACGAATATCGAGTATTCGACTTACGCGAGGGATGCGTTCCAAGACCCCTCGCGTAAGTCGAAATTTCGCGTTGTGGAAAAGGGTATGTGTAAAAACTTTTATAAACATACCCAATTATTTAATACACTTGTAAATGCCACTTTAAACTGTTAAAAACTATTTCTTAACTATACAACTATACATTACTGTTTCTTACATAAAAACTGAATATTTATTCATATTTTAAATTTAAAAAAAAACTTTTATTCAACATAAAATACTGCTACAATGCACAAAAAAAAAAAAAAATGCTCGATGGTTTTACTGTACAGAAGATCCAGTAATGATATTTGTAACTTAAAAAGATGAAGATGATTGTGATTTATGCTGCGTGATCAAACCGTTACTTATATATTTTTAAATACACAATACAGTTGCTTCACTAGTTCTTTTATAACGTTTCTACATGGCAACACCCCTCTTCCTGGTTTCATAAGATTCACAATGCAAGAGCAGCTTCCATTTTCATAATTTTTGGTGAAATTTTACGGATTTCCTTTTCTCGACTTTTAATTGTACATATGGACGATTCACTCATACCTAATTGTCGTGCTACCTTCGACGCATTTTATAGTTGTTCAAGTACATAATCTTTAGCTTTTCTTTAATTGTCAGAAACTTTCTCTTTTCCTTTCGATCGTCACAAGATGAAACATCGCTCTTAGGTGTCATTATATTTCAACAACTTTCACATTTAGAATGAAAAAAAAGGAAAATGAGGAGTAGTTATTTGTATAAGCGATGTATCTGACTAGTACGGTGTGGGAACTTCCGCTCTCAGTGATGCTAAAGAGATAAAAGTCCATTCACGAAAAAAAAAATTAGCCAATAACAAAGCCTATACTTACAGACCGCGATTCCCTTCCGAAAATTTTCGTGCTGCGGACGAGAATTTCGCGTTATGTCTAAAATTCTTTACTGGTCAAAAAATTGGCGTTATAGCCATTTCGCGTAAGTCGGATCGCAATGTAGCGGGAGTCGACTGTACCCTTAATAACTGGTGTTTTAAAAATTTTGAAAATTAAAGTCATACTAAAAATTTAAAATTTATTTACATATGAAGAATCGAAATATTTATTTTTTGTATACCTACAGAATTCATGAGCAATCTATAAAAGTAAACTAATCTTTAGCTGATTTGTTCAAAAAACAACAAATGCGAAGCAATCTCTTTTTGCAACTTGCCAGCTTTAAAAATATCCCTGATTTAGAATAAAAGGGAGCCTACATCATGATCAGATCAAGATCTACTGATGAAAACTACTCTGAAGTACATTTTTGAATCCATAAAAAAAAAAATCATCAACAAATTCGCTGATTTCAATGAAAGCATGTGCTGTTAATCAGAAACATATCCCTTTTCTATCAGTAAAACACGTGCCGTTTTCCCTTACGTGCTTTTTTGCTCAAAAAGAAGAAAAAAAAAAAGAGGGAAAAGATGAATATCAATTTGTTGAGAAATTGCTTTCTCCTTTCTCCGATACGTTTGTAAATTAAATTTACAAACGTATCGAAATTATTGAAAGGTTTAAAATAAATTTAGGCATCCTTCATTTAGCAGTTTTTGTCGTCAGGTTTTTGAGACACAGGTATGAAGGACCATACTCACTTGCAAGATTTATTTAAAAATACATACATATGTTTCACTCATATCGATCAATACTAATTATTTCTAACTATATATTGATCGATGATCATAAATTCTAAATTAAACGGGGGGGGGGGGGGGTTCTTGCTTTTTGCATTTTCCAATTTATTTTGTTTGTTTATTCATGAATATGTTTGCACTGTTTTTGTTTCTAGCAGCTTTGCGCTGCCATTACAGTACACTTTAGTATTTATTCTTTCATTTTTCTTTCAATGTCGTTGAATTTATATTTAAAATGTTCTTAAAGTGTATCTCATGTTTATATATATATATATATATATATATATATATATATAGAGAGAGAGAGAGAGAGAGAGAGTCGTTACCCAACCTTTTTTTAAAAAAAAATTATGCGTATACATTTAATGGATATGTATGTCCATTGGTAAAGTATTTAATAAACATATTTTTCGTGGATAAACCCAAACCCACCAAGAATTTCGAACAAAATCCCAAGGACTCAAGATTCCCATTGAAAATATAAGAACTTGGGGGGCGGGGGGAACCGACCCAATTCCGGACAGCCTTGAATAAAACGCTGATGTGCTTGATATAATGATATTTTAATATCAGGATATTTATTCACGACACTCATGGGCAGCATTATTGGAATAAAAGAAAAGGAAGAAAAAAAATGCTGATACATAAAAAATGGCTAAAATGTCATTGATAAATAATCACAAGTTAATAATTTATCTAGTGTTTTGAGAGTAAACTGCGTTTGCTTCACGGCTTGGACAATGTTCATTGTCGAGTGAAAAAAGTTAACTTATGATTTCTGACTTATGATAAACTCACTCTCTCCTTCAGAGAAGATAGAGAGAGAGATGGCTGGAAGAGAGTAAAAAATAACTGAATGGAAAAGTCGGAAAGGAAGTGGGGGGTTTTGCTTCCGGAGCGGAAATAAACAGCTATGGAAGGAATAATAAAGCGAGAGACCGAGGTGAAACACTCTGCAGACGTTTCCAGTGTACGCACCACCTGTCCGGTATGCCCTTCCTGCCCAAGATTTGGTTCAGGTGGGTTCAAGGTGCTTCGCGGCCGTTGCAAGTGCAGTGAGGTGGTCACATTTGCCTCTGAAAGCTGGAATGTAGCAGATGGGAAGTGACAGGTGGTCATGGTGATCTATTTAAGCATTGGATTAATTTTTAAATGTGAAGATTTGTAGCACACCGGAGAACGTCAAAGTTCCGAACCATAGGTAGTTCGGACTTTCAAACTGTTCGGATTTTCGAAAATAACAAAGAAAATACCGTTCAGGAAAATAGTATGGCATTTAATCAAATAAAGTGGAAAAACTGTTCGATTGGGGGGGAACCCCCCCCCCCCCCCTTTTTTAATAGTTAATTAATTAATTTGATTTTCCAATTTAGGAAACAATCCTAGAAATCGTAAAAAAAGCAGAAATATCAACATTTTCAGATCGTGATTATTTATTTTACTTTGTATATCTGTTTAAGAAACATTATTTAGCACAAGCAGTAACTTTTAGCTCATGTATTCATTGTTTAGAAATTAGTAATTAATTGTCGTACTTGAACATGCCACACTTGTTTAATGAAATTATTAACAATTGTTTGTGACATCTCAAAATACCTTCCGGTAAATAATGTAAGTCTGATTCATGTCTAAGTGTTTCTTTGGAAAAAGTTATTGTGTACATAATTCATCAAAATCTTAAGAAAAGCGTGAGTTAAGCGATTAGATTTACAACAATTTCCACTTATCTGCTCTCAGAACCAGCCCTAACAATATTATATATATATATATATATATATATATATATATATATATATATATATATATATATATATATATATATATATATATATATATATATATATATATATATATATATTTGATAGCAAAATAAGGATTGAACAAGAAAAAACAAAAAAATTTTTTAAAGAAAGAAAAATTGAAAAAATCCCAAAATACCCTGGGGCCTCATCAGGGGGTACTCCCCAAGGGTAGGGAAAAAATGTACTCACGAAAATAGCACTCGCAAAACATCTCATGGTTTTTCCCCACCCTTGAGAAGTACTCCCTGATTAGGCCCCAGGGTATTTTGGGATTTTTTTCAATTTTTCGTTCTTTAAAAAAATTTTTTTTTGTTCTTTCTTGTTCAATCCTTATTTTGCTATTAAATTTGTCGTCTACCAGTATCATAGAGCTCTCTGTGGCGCCTATTGATCTGAATATATATATATATATATATATATATATATATACAGAGGCGGATTGGCCAGGTCGGCTAGTCGGGGACAAGCCCGGATTACCCAATAGGCCAACCTAGGCCCTGGCCTTGGGGCGCAAGCCAAAAAGGGCGCATATCCAGGAGGAGAAAAAAATGAACAACTCATTAGAAAAATAAAAGGAAAGTGGCATGCTAGTATTTGGACAGTAAAAATACAGCTAGAACTGATTGGGACCTTACCACTGAGCAGAAAAAAGCAATTAGAGGAGAGGGGGCGTAATGCTTGAGTCTAGGTACTGTTTCTGGTCAAAACAGATAATTTTCTAGGGGCGCCGACTCCGAGGGCGCTGCGATGCTCCAGCAACCCCCCCCCCCCCCCCCCCCCCAATATTTGCGGGGTTGCCAGGCACCCCACTATCAGCAGAAAACTGATGAAAACCTTTTTGTATGGCCTCTTTTTCCACAAGCAGAAAAAAAAGGCCATACAAAAAGGGACGAATTTTTAAATATTTAGCTAAGCTTAACAAAAAGAACAAATTATACTGTTGTGTTTTTGTTCCTAAACTATTTGTGTTTTGATTCTCGCTAAAATTTTCTCTGCTTTAATTTAATTCATTCTATTTTACTTTATTTTATTTTCATTTATTTATTTTTTTCTCGTAAAATTTTTTTGTGTTAAAAACCCGAATTAAAATAAGATATTTTCCGCCTAGTGTTTCTGTTTATAAAACTGAAGCACATTTTCTTGAGAGTTATACGCTCTGAAAAATTGCCCTTGTTTGGTCCATTGTGCTCGGTGTTTGAGCACCCCCACTGGTTTTCAAAACCCGGTGACACTAAATTTTCAATATCTTTGATTTGAACAATGATTTCAAAATTCGGTAAAGCTATGATATAGAAAGTCTTCAATGTAAAAAACTTGTTCATGAAACAATTTTTCTCTTGATGTCTTTAAATCATGTCAATAAGTATATGTTTTGCAATTAATAATTTATTAGTTCATGTTTAGTTTTGACAGTCAATAATTAGCGGCGCCCGAAGCTTAAATTTTTGAAGGGATGAAATTATTAATTTACCGAATGAAATTTCAAATTTTACGGAATGACAAAACACGAGTATGCATAATTGCACGTGTAGCAAAATCTAACGAAAACAGACCAGTGGTTGGAAAAACTACATTTTTTTTGTAGTGAACTACAACTACTTTGTTACAAATGTAGTTAACTACAACTACTTTTTTCAAAATGTAGCAACTACAAACTACTTCTGAAATGTAGTCGCTACTTCGCTACTTTCCAAAAAATAAGTAAATACAAAGCATACACAATAGGTTGTCCCTCAAAAAATGAAAGTCAATTTTTCAAATTGCATATACTCTTGTATTTTTCCTCTTGTGTAAAAACAATCGTGAAAATAAATTACTTTAAAATTAAAAAAAAAAAAAACACATTCAAAAAATACCTAAAAAGCAAAAAATAACAGATTACACTTACATTCTATTTCCTACCCAAACATAGAAATGAAATTTATTTTAATTAAATGAAATTCCAGTACAAAAATCAACTGAACTAAACACCGAATTATAAAATAAACACTGATTTAAATTGCTATACGATGAATTATTTTAAATATCTAACTAGTTATATACGATCTCTTAATTTTTAATAACCATTTGAAGTCGGGGCCGCCTACAAACAACTACATAACGCAACTGACAGCCCACCGAATTGTGAATTAAATACTAATTTAACTATACGCGAAATTTGTCTTTAAAACTAAACCTACTCAGTTACGTTAGGTAGTAGTTTATAGGAGGCCCATATTTCAAAAGGTTATTAAAAATTAAGAGATCGTATATAACTAGTTAGGTATTTAAAATAATTCATCGTATAGCAATTTTAATCAGTGTTTATTTTATAATTCGATGTTTAGTTCAGTTGATTTTTGTACTGGAATTGTAAAATAAATTTCATTTCTATGTTTGGGTAGGAAATAGAATGTAAGTGTAATCTGTTATTTTTTGCTTTTTAGTTCCTGGGTATTTTTTGAAGGCGGTTTTTTTTTTTAATTTAAAAGTAATTTATTTTTGCTTGATAGTGGTGTAAATAACACGGCAAGCGTCTCGGAGACTTTCGACGACTGTGTAGAAAGGCTTTTGCAAATGAGTAACTAATTACAAAAAAAACTTGTCTTCATCATTAGTTGTTCAACTTTATCAAAGTTTGCTTTCCGCAAGCAAATGCACGAGTCACTAAAAAAAATAAATAAATAAACGAAATCGCTTTAAGTTTAAATTTGTAAAATTGTAAATTTTAGAATTGTAGTATTGTAAATTGTAATTTATATTTCACAATACGTGTAATGTAACTCGTGATAAAAGTCTCATGTTTCTTCAAATGGCCCCACTATAGATGAAGTTCAAAAATTCCACTAGAATGAATTTTATATTTGTTTCAGAGAATCCTTAATTCAAAATTTTCATTAGCATTACTCCCAATAATATATTTGTTTAGTACTTTCTTTAACTATAGGTAAAAAAATAAACCTTTGTTTTATGGCCTTTGTTTATCAATGGGTTTTATATTTAATCGTTTGTGAGGGAAATTGCATGAAATTTATTGTTTTACCCTTAACCTTTCCCTAAAGAACAAATAGGGTAAATCAAAGATTTAGACCCTAAGTTAGACCACCCCTAAACAAAACCACCACTAAACAACAACAACAAAAAAAGCACAAAAACCGGTTCACTAAGTGGGACAATATACAAAGTTAATAAAGTACAAATAGATTTAAATGTGAGTATGATATTTGAAGAGTTCCTTCAATTTCATCAAACCTGAACTTGATGAGCAAAAGACCGCCGAGGAAGTATACCGTTTCAAACAAAAAAAGAATTTTCCTTATCGGTACAGGCAGGGGAGTGCATAGAAATTTTGGAGCCCATCATAAATGACTTTTCCGGACCCCTGTCCATATTGTTAACCCTATATTTCATCCTTAGTTATAAAAATATTGGGCCCCCTTTAGGCTCGGGCCCGGGCCAACAGGTGTCCTTCCCCCGTCCCTGTGCACGCCCCTGAATACAGGTGTCTTCGAGTATTTATGGAACATTGTACAAAGGAAAAACAAATCCGACGAGTTCAGAGCCTCCTCCTCTTTTTCTTTTTCTTTTTTTTTTTTTTTTTTGAAGCCTGCTAATTAATGTAACCCTAATTTCAAATTGAACTGGTGGATCGTGAAATAGTAAATCTAGAATATTGGTCAAACTTAAGAAATCATACTCAGTTATAATGTATATTATTAAATAATATAAATTAAATCGTGGGGGAGGGGTGGTCTGTATTCAATTCCCCCGCAATTGAACACTAAATATATTTAAAAACTGGAATATTAAATAAAGAACATTATATTTTAGTGCCTAAATGAAGTTATTTATTAGTAAATAAAATATTAAGGTAATTGATTCAACTATTAAAGCAGCAAAATATGTTTAATTTACTGCTTTGCTACGCAGTAATAAATACATTAGTAACACCTATAATAATAAATTAGCAGGCAGCGCAGCGTTGCGAAAATTAATCATCCATGTGCCGCGAGAATTAAATATCGTTCAAGAGAAAGCCAAAACCTTAGGTGTGAAAATACGCCGATCACAGCAAAACCACGTGACCGTGACGTATGAAATTTAAAGTTTCTTGGATTTCTCCGGGACCCCTTATCAGATCCAGATCAAGTTACAATGGGACCATCTGGGAAGTATACCCTTCCAAACAAATTTTTTTTTTTCCAAATCAGTTCAGAAGTGTTGGAATAATTCGAAAACATACATAAAAAGCCGCAATACGAAATCATAACCTCCTTTTTTGAAGTCGGTTAAAAAGTTTCATATAATTTGGACAACGGCAACCCGTGTCGAAAAGCATCTGAAAATGTTAAACAGTACTTGTATGCTAGGCCAAATAGAAAAAAAAATACTTTTTTTAGAAACTCGAAATTTACGTTGATAAAACGTTGCCCCTATACCCAACACCCCACATGTACCACAAGAACATTTATTCAAATTAAAAAACATTTAGATATGCCACACTTGACCTAAAATTTATAATTTTGTTTAAAAAAATTGATTTTTTTTCAGTTATCTTTCAAAAAATTACACATAAATATTAATAGAACATCAAGTTCAAAAATTACTGGCAAACACATTTACAGATCAACAATTACAAACGAATAATAAAAAAAATATGTATTTTAAATGAAAAACTCAAACTGAAAAAAATCCATATCTTTGAGTACTATGTGGGAGACTTAAAAATTGCAGGAAAACAAAAATTTCTATTTAACGCTAATTCCCTACTTTTCTACTTTACCGTTTATATTTTTCAGCTTAATAATTTCGTAAAATCTTATATATCTGAAAATATGTATCAAAAACTTAATTTTTTGAAGAAAATTATAAATGTTACGTGTGGGATATCTAAATGGTTTTTATTTTGAATAAATATTTTTGTGGTGCATATGTGGGGTATAAGAGCAACGTTTTATCAACAGAAATTTTGAGTTTCTAAGAAAAACATTATTTTTTAATTTGACCTAGTACTACACAAGTGCTGGTTCACACTTTCAGACATAATCGGCACTTGTTGCCGTTGTTCAAATTATATGATTTTTTTTTTTTTTTTTTTTTGACGTAAAAGGATAAAATATAAGAAAGTGTGCGACTTGAAAAATCAACTTTCGATTTTTTGGGGGGACGGGACACCCTAATACACAAACACAGCGTAAGAGGATTGAACAAAAAAAGATTGATAAATTAGCTTATCAGAAGACACTAAGAAAAATATCCGTTATCATACTCTCATACACTGTAATGCTCGCATTTTTTTAAGTCCTCCAGAACAGTTCAATTTCATCGTTTTCTATAACAGTTTCAGTAGCTTCTTTTTATTTGGTGAATACTGTCAAAAATTTAAGCCTCGCTAAAATATTATTGTTTTTCAATCTTCGGTCTGTTTATATAAAATTCACCAAATTTTCAACTCGCGAAATCACCAATATCTTCATTTTCACGAAAATAAGTGATTTTTTCAAGGTAAATATTGGTGAAATATAAAAATTACGACGGCAAACAAACTAAAGGCGTCGAACAGATAGCAGGTATGGCGTCAAAATGAAATACCTGAGGTTAGCTCGTATTTTTATTAGTCTTATTTCTCATTGCATCTGCTGATGTACTTGTGTAAAATTTGCGCCAGTCAAATTCGTTTGAACGTTGATTTTTTTTTTTTTTTTTCAGTTTATTTGAAAGTAGTTTCCAGAAATCGCTACAAACTACTATTTTTTTGTAGTTAACTACTCACTACACTACTTTTTTTAAAAAGTAGTGCGCTACACTACAAACTACTTAAAAATGTAGCTACTACAGTAGCGTCGCTACTTGTAGCGCGCTACTTCCAACCACTGAAACAGACAATAGACATCCCTTTAAAGAATATTTTTATGTTGTCTCCAAACTGTCAGACATTGTTTGACGCATAAGGAAATTTTGGGGAGTTCACAGTGACCTCCTGCGGCCTTTGCCAATAATATCCCCTATTTTGTACACAAAATATTCACCATAGTCTGCTTTAGTTCTCCACACTAAGCATTGCATACAAGTTTCCTAATAAATAATTTCTTTGACACAATTTTCTATCTTTTCCTTTATAATTACCTCTGTTATTGGGTTTCACTTCCAACATATTACTTTTCTGAATATTTTTTTTTTCAAAACATTATCTAGATCACAACAAAGTTGATAAAAATAAAAGAAAAATTAAATATATTTACAGAGAGAGACCAGCAGTTTTAAATATTTTTAAGGTAAAAAATGAAACTATCAAGGAATTCAAGAGTCATGATATCTAAATGTAAATAAAAAGGGGAAAAAATACTTCAGATATCACTGCTAAATATCATCTCAGCTCAAACCGGTAAAAGTTTTTCCTTGGGCTACAGACATTTGTTTCCCAAACAGATAAACATTTTGAGGCGGAAAATTTGAAAATTTCACAATGGAAAGCCAAAACAGTTAAATGTTTTTGAAAAAGAAAAATTGAGGCAAGATGTTTGATAACATATTTTAAGAAATGAATGAAAATTTTGGGACGTAGCAATGTGGGGAGGGAGGCGTTTTCTAAGCCTAATCCCATCATGTTACGTCACCAAAGGTAACCTAAAATTGCGAATTTTATAAATTTAATTTCAGAAAAAAATTACAGAAGAGATCCCCCCAACCCACTTCTACTAACATCTTCAAAGTTTTTCTGAGTTTGCTTTTTATGAAAAGTTAGTTTCAAAAAGTTTCCGAGTGTTTCTATATTTTCCGAACATTATCGAGATTTTTTTCATAGGACCTCAACTTTTGAACATTTGTGCAGGAGGGTCCCCCTCCCTTTCTTAGCATTTTGAAGATGGTCTAAAATTTCGAAAATTTTCCGGAAAAGAGTCCTCAAACCCCCAATCCCTTTACCCAGCACCATCAGATGCATTAGAAGTCCTACAAATGCATATTTAGAGTTTTCTTTTCAAAGGCTTCATATCATAACAGATCGTCAAAAACTTTGTTTTTAAGTCCTCAAGCCCAAAGATTTTCCAGGGAAGTGACCTTGACTTCAGTATCCCCTCCCCCCTTCTCCAACTCATTTAAAATCGCCTAAGATTAGGACCTGAATTTAGAAGGAAAAAAAAAAAAAAAAATCCGGATAGCTGCAGAGTTCAGCCTTTCCCCAACATTATTAAAATTGTCTAAAGCTTTGTTTTTAGGACTTTAAATTCGAAAATTTTACGGAAGAGAGTTACCCAATTCCATCCCTCCTCCTTTTGTTATTAAAGATGGCTCACAATAAAGTATTTAGGCTTTTAATTTCGAAAACTTTCTGGGGGAGAATGGCTTAACCCCATCCATTTCTCTAACATCATAAAAGATGTCTTCGAATGTTGCAGTCGTTAATTTCAAATAAGTTCCTTGCTAAAGCAACCCGCTCATCAAAAAAATATCCTCTAAAATTGTTTTAGGACCTCAATTTCTTCGTTGTCTCCCAGCATCATTAAAGTTTTTCAAAAACTTAGTTTTATGACTTTAATTTCGAAAAGGGAGGGGGAGAGTTCCCTAACCGATCCCTTTCTATAACATCATCAAAGATGATCGTTACTTCGAGTTAAATAGCCTAAAATTGCATTTATGAAGCGTCAATTTTGGCAAATTTCTGGAGTGCACCGGCAAATCCACAGCCCCCCCCCCCTTTGAACATTAACCATGGGAAAATTGAAAATGAAACCCATCCCTTAATTTTCAAACTGCACTGTAAAAAATCTCGGAAAACTCTCTGAATATACAAAAAAGTTTTCCGTAATACACAGATTCGTACGCCCTCCGCAGTTTTCTGCTATAATCAAAAACGTTTCCCGTTTAGCAAGAAAGTAAGAGTCGACGCATGCGCAGCTCACACGGCAATTTTATAGTCCAGCAGCAAATCTAAACTGAAACTTTCGAAAGCACGCAATGAAAACAAGTGCTGACTCATGTATGCGAAGTAACACTCATCAAGGGGATTAGTAGAAGTTTTGTTCCTCGCATGAATTCACTGAAGATAATTTTAAAGTCTTATATTTTCTTGCATATGTATCGTCATGAGATTGAATTTGAAGCTTTGTCACTTATTTTTAAGTACGAAGTGCAAATTCTCGACGCATGCCCGCGGAAGGAATACAAACTGCAATTAAAAACCAAATAACTGCCGAGAGGACGCCATCTAAATTCATTGCGTCGCATAACTTGTGTAGGTAATTTACTTTTTTCTTGGATACTTTTCTTCTTTCTATACCAAATGGGTAATTTTTGTTGGCAGAATTTTATTCTGTCATAAAAATCACCTTTTTGGTGACCAAACACCACCGACGAATAGGTAAGTCGCTTTGCAACTCGATTACTTTAAAGAGATTTAGTTCATATAAATCTCGTTAAAAAAAAACTATTTTCTTCAGTATCATTTTTTCGTTGTGAACTATTGCAATTTGAAAATATTTTACATTACATAGAACACATATTTAAAGTGCAAGTGTGTCTAGTTTTATTCTGTAAAATTTATGAATTGAAGATTATTAAAAAAATTTAAATAAGTGTTATTGTGTACTTTGTTTTTATGTGTCAATCTCAGTTAATATTTGGCTGAACATTTATGTATCAAGCATTATGAATTAAATGTTATAATATGCAAATTGTCAGGTTTGATAGTTCGTCTTTAAGGTTGCATGTTTTCATTCTCTTGTAAACAGTGTAGCTAGATTGTATGAAGTAAAAAAAAAAAAACTATCTCTTGTAATTAGGAACATAGTGCTTCAGTATTATCTAAATGACGATATCTCTTTAAATATTTGCATTAGCGAAACGCTTTAAATTAGTTAAATGTGTATTAATTTATTTAACAAATAGATACATATATGTATTTAAAAGTGTCTTCATTTTTTTCGTTTTACGAGCCTCAATTTTACCAAAAGCAAAAAAAAAAAAAAAAAAAAAAAAGACTTAATAAAATAATTTTGTATTTTTACACCATATTAAAGTATTTGACTTATAATTTATATAATACTTTGATTTATAATGTATATGATACTTTGATTTATAATGTATATGATGTTGCTTTTTCAAGGGGGGGTGGGCGCTTCATAGCATTTTATGGGTGCACCATCACTCTTATGGTGTGGGGGGGGGGTATTCTCGTATATATAAAATGGAATAATCATGTAATAGAGTTCAATATTTTAATAAATAAAATATATAATGCATTTTGCGCACACTGTAAAAATAAAATCAGTAACCTATTTTGAATAAGTATTTATATTTGTGATGAGCTGGAAAAGGGCAAGAACAGAAGAATCAACCCGAATGGTTCCAGCAGGGGGACTTGGTGTCATATTTAAATTCATCAATTTCTCTGTTGGTACTTTTCGGTACACTTTGTTAGTCAGAGAAATTGACTTGAGGTGAACGAATTCCGGAACGCGAAGGGTAGGTAAGTCCTGTCAAATTTTATCCGAAGATAAAAGTTTGATACAAAATATGTTTTTAAGTTCTGCATTAAAAATACAATGTGTTGATAGTTTTGTCTTGAAAATATTGAGAGAAAAACTGAAGTTTAAGATTGTTTAACAAACAATCCCCACTTTTCAGAAGGTACCCCCCCTCCAATTCCCAGACGATTTTGTGATTAGGAATGAAACTACTAGATTATTTCATAATTTTTCAAAAATTTATAACTGTGCATATGTTATGCTGTTAACCATGCTATTTGTCATTAGAAATTCCAAAAAAAAAAAAAAAAAAATCCACGAATGATTCTAAAATTGCTTGTATTATTGCTCTTAGATATGAAAGAATTGAAACTGATATGGTATGCAATACTATAATAAAGAATTATATTTTAGAAAAAATCACGGAAAAAGGATTCCGAAATTCTCGGAAACGTTTTTGAAAACTGTTTGGAGAATTCCGAAATACTCGGAAACGTTTTCGAAACTTTCATGAACCACAGCTGCACAGAATACTCAGAAACATTTCTGGAAATTACGGAAAGAGGATTCCGAAATACTCAGAAACGTTTCTGAAAATTACAGAAAGAGGATTCCGAAATACTCAGACACGTTTCTGGACATTACAGAAAGAGGATTCCGAAATACTCAGAAACGTTTCTGAAAATTACAGAAAGAGGATTCCGAAATACTCAGACACGTTTCTGGACATTACAGAAAGAGGATTCCGAAATACTCAGAAACGTTTTTGAAACTTTCATGAACCACAGCTGCACGATATACTCAGAAACGTTTCCGGATTTTTTTTACAGTGTGGGGAAGGGGCGCGAAATTTTCACTTATCTCCCGGACGCTGCTACGCCTCTGAGAAAGAAGAGAGGGGGGGGGGGATACGATTTTGATACACTTTGAATATGTGAAGGGAGTAGGAGGGTGTAATCTCTGTTTGGCCTAGGGGCGTAAATAGACGTTAATCCGGCCCTGGTCGGGGATCCCCGACTGGGCCAACCGCCCAGTGGGCCACTTCAAACAATTTGTTTTATTGAACTTAATACATTAAAATTCACACCTAACATTTTTTTAAGTGTCATTAAGAAATAAATAAATAAAAACATGTAATTTGTTTAATCTATGTAAAAAAAGCGTTTGGAAACAGGTTTATTTTATTTCCACCCTAAGCAGGGACCAAAGTAAATAGCCGAAGTTCACCACGTACGAATGCTTTCCTCTCTTTTATCAACTTTCTCTCCTGTTTTTTGAGCTCTGGGGGCCATGACTCCCACATCTAGGAAACGGGAGGGGGTCAGAGAAATTGGGGTCCGACGCGGCCTGGAAAAGTGCCCGGGACGAAAAAAGCAGGTTAAAAACTCGTATTTGTACGTCTATTAACAAAAATTGAAGGGACCTGCACCATTAGACAAAGCGTCCCCGGTACTGCTTTAAATGTGTGGATCATGCTTTGGGGTGTTGATACATGAGCACGAGCAGGGGCATACACAGCGGGGAGGGGAGAAGGGACAGCTGTTGGCTCCGTTCCGATCCTGAAGAAGGCCCGAGATTTTTTAAATGAGGGTTGAAATATATGTAGTGACGTAGGGGGTAAACAAGATAGGGGGGGGGGCCTAAAAGTCATTTGTGACGTGCCCCGAAATTTCTGTGCACGCCCCTGGTATTCACTGGTTGTGACAGATTCAACTAAATGCTGTCATTTGGCAAGATATTTCATTGGTCTATTGTAAATTATCGCTATACGAGTATTTTCATCTCCGAATCGCATACGGGAAAGCTAAAGCAAGCCTGGACTACGATAAACTGAATCTGAAATAGAACAAAATTTCGATTTCCAGAGAGCTCCTGAACACAGGCGGATTTAGGACTGAGTTCCGGTGTGCTGGGAAAGGCAAGGTTTCTTTTTCTTTCTTTCTTTCTTTCTTTCTTTCTTTTTTTTTTTTTTTTTTTTTTTTGAGCTCCATTATTTGAGGAGTAATTTATCAAAAGGGAACATGTCCCCACTTTTAGAAAAATTCATTTTATGATATTTTCTAAATCTTTCAGACAACCTTTATCAAATCACTTACTCTCAAGAAGACCGAACGTGGAAAATCCTATTTTATTTAAAGGTAAAGTATGGCTTTTTGATCAAAAGGTAACAAATCCGTCCTCTGCACGTTTTATTTTGAACAAAAGGGGACATATCCTGAAAAAATCTGTAGTTCGAAGACTTTTAGATTCAAAGAAACACATGTCCAACATCTTCAAATTTTAATCCACTAGTTTTAGGTTCGTGTACTTCGATAGGAGAATATGAGAAGGTGAAATCATTAGAGTTTTGTTGAAATTGGAATTTTCAACATTCAGGTTTTCGTTCAAAAGGGCACATATCCAAAATTAAGATGGCGATATCTCCTTGTTTTTTTTTTTTTTTTTTTGCAAAAACATTTCTTACTCTGGCCCTTTGATTTGCTGTGCTTTTGTGCTCAATTCTGTAACCAGAGAAGTTGATAAAAACTATTTTGCTCTTACCTTTATTCGTTTTTCTCACCTCCTGAACATTTTTGAAAATGGATATGTTCCCTTTTGATAAATTAGTCTTCGATTGTAATCCGGGCCAGATTTATGCTTAACGGGGTACCTAAGGTATTTCAGATAAGAGGTCCCTCTGTAGTCTAAAAGTTACCAACGATACTAGTCTTAAGTCTACAATTGAGGACTTTGATGCAAGAACCAGTTCAGTCCAAACTTTTTTTTTTTAAATTCATTTTTGCGTGTGGCTGATAGTATAGAAGTTTCGATCGGTGCTACAACGGGAACCAAATGTAAGATCAGACCTCTGCTTTCTTGTAAATAATGTGGGAAAGATATTAGCCTTTTTACCGGACACTGATGTTATTTGTTGGTCTTACCAAAAATGAGTGAGTCTGGACTTACTTAGTTATTGGTTCTTGCATCAAGGCCCTCAATTTTATTTTTCAGATTTAAATATCGAAAAATTGCTAGACAAAGTCTTCGAACCTGCGCCGTTCCCTTAAAGCCACTAAAAATAGCCTAAAATTTCACATTTTGAAATTTTCGTGGGAGAGCTCCGTAACCCTTTTATAAGCACTACAGCCAAAAATTGATTTCAGTTTCAGAAAAAATGCCTTGGGGGAACCATTGTTTACCCCAGACCAAAAAAAGGGGCAGTGCGCTTTCAGATAAAAGGGTACTGTTTAGAGAAGTTTTGTAAAACACAAAAGGTGCTTCTTTTACTTTTTGGTTTTCTAGGTACATACAAAGTTCAAGTATTTTCGATAGTAATTATTTTTAAAATATTGAAAAGCTTTTTGATGTTTGGTTTTAAAGGTAATGCAGAAAATATTCAGATATATTCTAATCAGATTCTTGTGGATAAGTTATTGAAACGAAAGAGTGACGTTTCAAGGACAGGCTTATGTGAATCTTTACCTTTTGAAAAAAAATTAGCTTTTGTGCAGTTTTGTCTAAACTTTTAAGGGGCAAGGAGAGATGATCAAGTTAAGGCTCAAAAGTTAGCTTCAAAGCGGAAGGGCACGGTGTCCTCTAAAAAAATCTGGGGGGGGGGAACACTCGAGAAACCTGTCCCCTTTCCTTTTAATGTTTTCAAACACATTATAAGATTATGTTTTTAAAATTCCAATGTCGAAAAATTAAGAAGGAGAGTCGACGGCTTCCTTATAGTAACTAAATGCAGTTTAAAATTGGGTTGTTTTTAAATGCTTCCGAATGAGATCACTGAACCTCCTTCTCTCTCAAGCGTGACCAATGAGAGTTTTTAGTTTTTTAATAGTTCAAAATCGAAATGTTTTCGTTGAGAGCTCCCGATGCTTCGCTGTTCCATTAATTTTACCAAGGGTAACCTAAAATTGTATTTCTAAAACTACCCATTTTGGAGAATTTTTGGGAAGAACCCTCGACATTCTATTGTAAACAAAAATAGCCAAAAATAGACTTCAAGTTTGAAAAAAAAAAAGTTAAGAAAACAAAATCGTGGGGGAACCTTTTCTTTTTCCTGTCTTCAACGTTACGGAAAATTGTAAAATTACGCTTGCCCTGCACTGCAGCTTAAAGTCCTGGGACTTTTTTTTGCCCTTTACTTATAAGCCCCAAATGTATATACTGTATTGTACATTATCTAAAACAATGTGTTTGTACATAACGTACAATACAGTACATAACGCTACAATATGTAATTACATTTTTAAACCAAAATTAACTCTCATTGTTTACTTAGAAGAGAAAATATTTACAGTACTGTATGTACTCTGTGAGAAACTGTATTATACAATAATTAAACTAAGAAATTTGAATGAACTTTAGAAAAATACATCGACTTAACGCAAAGTTGAATAAATGCAAAATACACTGTTCTACATATTCCTTAATAAGATACTGATGTCTCTCCCCGCTTTATCTGGAAAGAAGTGTGACTAAAAATTTTCACTGTAGAATTGAATTTATTTTTGCTTATCACTATTTCTCATGTAAAATCCTTACAATTGTGATGGTAACTGTAATGTTTTCAGAAAATTACATTTATTTATTGTTAATAAATGCATTCATCATAGTTTTTTGTTGAAGGTGTACATAAAAACAAATTATTTTGGAAAATATTTTTTCCTCTGATTAATCTGCAGCATTTGGCAGATTATAAATAACCGGCAAAGTGGCCGATTAATTGGTACTGCTGATAAATCGGGGCATCCCTACTACCAATTACTAACTAGAAGAAAATAGTCTCACTTTTTCTATCAAATGGCTCACTTTTTCTTTGGACTAATAGGGAAGTTGCAACCTATTAAATGTTCGTATTTTGACTAGTGGATATTGTTAATTGACCCTCAAAACTAAAAAATTCACCATCGCCAAATTTTAAAACACCGTGATTGATTTTTAATCAATTTTTAAAAATCCACACGCAAAAGTGCGCTCTTCTGAAACGTCACGAGCTTACGTCACAGGGCACTAATGGGCAGCCTTCGACCGAAGATCCCTGGTTTTCGCTACGGACATTTTGAGCGCGCTGATATTTTTATTTTTTAGCAATTCAATAATCCTTTTGAACACACCATGGAGGCCGGATTCGTTAAAGCACAATCTAATAATCTTCCTCAAGTAACATCAATGATGGTATTCGAATATTTCCGAGAGGATGAGAGGTTTAAGGTTCCAGAAACGAGAGGAGTTAAATGCGAGGAGGTAAGCCTTACATTTCGTCTTCGAAGCCAACTGCACGTCCTTCGGCTTCTCCCGCGGCGGAAGAGCGCATGACGTCACTTCCTGTGCCATTTGACGTCACAATCGCTTGAACTTTAAAAATTAATTTAAAAAAAACTACTTATCGTATCGCAAATTTTTTTTCACCTATGTTGTTCATACATGTTAAACTATCATATAAAAATAAAATTGAAAAATCGAAAACTTCCCTATTGCAACTACTAGTCCTACTACTACGCCTTAACTAGTCTATTTCATTTCATAACCTATTTTTGTAGTGAAATTTTAAACATTCATTTTAAAACATGGAATGATTATTATAACACATCAAATCATTTTTTTAAATATCTACGTAAGGTATTTAATGATTACTACCTTTTCAAACTACTCTGAAAAGGATATTGCTATATGCAAGAGACATTTTTCTTAACTAAAACGTATGTTGTGAACCCAACCACGGGGAGAAATACTTGTTTAATGCAAACTAGGAATTCATCATATGATGAAGATTTCTTTTTTAATCACACAATATCACCGCTTTAGTGTGTTCGGCAACTTTAAAAACTTTTGCGCACAGAAAAAATGCACATCTAATAAAAGTAATATATCAGCAGTGTCTAGTGACCTCTTTTTACCTACAGAAATTATAATTACTGCCAAAAATAATTCTTTTTATTTAAGTGATTCAAACTTACAAGAAAATGAAATATAAAAGTACCGAAATAAAAATCAAGTTATTTCGCCATATGAAACAAATGTCCAACCATAACTTATAAACTCCTAAAGAAACATAAGTTTACCTATTTTTAAAGCAGGTGTTTCATTTATTGATGCAATTATGAAGGAAATTATACTTTACTTAAGTATTTCTCACAAAGACTAATAGAAATATATGAAAATCATATTATGTAAGCATATTATATTCAATATATATATATATATATATATATATATATATATATATATATATATATATATATATATATATATATATATATATATATATATATATATATATATATATATATATATATATATATATATATATATATATATATATATATATATATATATATATATATATATATATATATATATATATATATATATCTGTCCTGTGCCCTCAAAATAATATATATATATATATATATATATATATATATATCTGTCCTGTGCCCTCAAAATATGTTTTTCATCTTCGCTAAAAAAATTGATATGTCATGAAAATAATAAAAGAAATGAATTTATATAACATACTATGACAGCCTATTACAATAGTTATAATTAATAGTCACACAATTCAGGATATAAAAGTAAGCTAAGTCACTCATAGTAAAGGTATTACTTCACTAAGAACATAAACTTTAGTACATTTTACGTATGTGGTCGGTCAAAACACCATGGGTGAAAATCCATTTTTAACTTTCATGAAATTTAGCTATTTGAGATCGTAGAATGTAGGAAAACGTAAAATTTTAATATGATGGCCCAATTGCGCCATAACGGAGATCAAAATATGCAGCCACACCGAAATTAAAGGTGCCTCTTCTCACGTTGAAACGTTTAGAACTCGCAATACGTCTTGTAATCCGAGACCAAAATAAAAACATTTTTATTTATGTTTTCATCTGACGCACTCATATTTTTACAAGTTTTATAAGGTTTAGACATACTATGACCTAAAAAAGTTCTAGCATATTGTCAAGGTTACATAGGTTGTCATTTTGCTTGCTCCTCAAAAGATACATATAGGGGAAAACGGGGGATATTAAGAAAAAATGTTTAAGGGGTCACAGTACCTCAAAAATGATCAGATGATCAAAAAATATTTTATTGCTTTTTTCAAAACTACAAATTATTCCAAACACAGGGAAAAAGTTTCATCCCTTTAGTTCAAATATTTAAAAAGTTATGAGTAGTTTTAGGTCATGCTCGCTATGTGTTCTTATGCAAAAGAAAAATTTTAAATTGCTTTTTCTCGGTGATCTTTTTTTGTGTTTTCATGTCATTAGAATCCCTAAGGATTTTTTTCTATTAAAGATACAGCTTTAAAGTAATACTTTTTGTAGTCAGGATAATATATTTCATAAAACTGTGCATTGGATAAGCATTTTACTAAATTACTAAAATGTTTAGAGCGTGTTATACCTTTAAAAAACAAAAAAAAAAAAACAAAAAAAAATTACGATTTTTTACATAATTAATCACAGAAAATCTTCCAATACATATATAAACAAATGAATGCACAGATTTTTAGAGATGAATATTGTGATTCCTTAACAAAAATCTTTTTTTAAATAAGTGCAAGAATAAAAAAGCCTTAGGAATTTTAAAAAATTGAAATTTTTCTAAATTTTTTGATTTTTTAAAACATTTGGCCAATATTTTAAGATTTTGAAAATAAATTATTGGTTGCGAAATGAGTGTGTATGTTATGGTTTTAAAGAAGAACACAATATTCACATAAATTTATAAAAAAAAATGTTCAAAAGGCACTGTAACGTCTTAAAAAAAAGTTTGATTTTGCTATGAAAATAAAGTCTCCTGACTTCCTATTTTATTCCTAAATAATTTATTTTCACAATGGCTACATTTAAATAATTAATTTTCAGATTGGTTACATTTAAAAACATTTTCTAGTACAGTCAAGTCCCGACTTACGCAAGGGATGCGTTCCAAGACTCCTCGCGTAAGTTGAAATTTCGCGTTGTGGAAAAATATATGCATACAAATTTTTTAAAGAATACCAAATACTTTTAGGCACTTATAAACACCCCTCAAACTGTTCTAAAGCATTCCTTAACCGTTACAGTTTCTTCCATAAAGAATTAAACTTTTACTGTATTTAAAAAATAAAAAACTGTTATTCAACATGAAATACTTAAGATGCACAAAATGAATGACCAATGGGAATATAAGATATAAAATAAAACAACACGGTACGCACTGCATGCAGTAAAATTAAAATGATGCACAAAATAGTACTGTACAGTAGATACAGTAGCAATATTTACGAGTTAAAAAATAAGGATACTAGTGATGATTTATGCTCCAAGATCAGATCGTTATTCTTATCTAATACATTTTTAAATACGCTTTATCTTTTATTTAAAACGTTTCAATTTGTGGCTACATCTCCTCTACCTGATCTTTTTATTAATCCACAATGCAAGAGCGCGCGAAACTGTATTGAATATTATGTCGCAATCTTATTGATCCTCATTTAAAAAATAAGAAGAGTGTCAAAAAAAAATTCCTTTTTTACTAACAAGAACGACTTGAAATATTTCAACTGTCTTTCACGAAGAAGATGTGGAGAAAATACTCTATTTTGAGTTCTGTAAAAGAGTAAGTAAAAATTTCTTTCTTTTTCCTTCTTTCTTTCTTTTTTTTTTTTTTGTCTTATTTTCCCCCCTCATATTACGTTGTATGTCTTTTATTACTCCACTCTCCCTACCCTACCCAAGATTCTATTTTTCACTAGAGGGCCATTCTATATGTGACGGAACGGGACACTTGGAGTAGTTTTGCCAGTAGGTTTTGTTCCAACGAGCTAGAAGTTTTATTTTTGGTAACAAGAGTAAAGATTTGTCATAAGAATTAAGTGGAACATTGAAAGTTATTGTTTTAAAGAAAGTAATTGAAGGATATACAGTAAAATTCCCGTTCCATAACAGGAATTTTATCGTATATTCTTAAATTGTTTTATTTAAGATGTTTAACTTTTAATGTTCTACTTATTCTTATGATTAATTATTACTGTTGCAACCAAAAATAAGATTTCTAGCATGTTTTATTCATATTTAGGGAACAAAATAACGCCTCCAATACACTACACAGACAAAACTACTCCAAATGTCTCGTTCACATGGAATGGCCCTAAAATACTTTCAAGTAGATTGAAAAAAAATCCACAATTTGATACTCCACTCACCTTTTCAACATGAATCCTGCGCATGCTGAACCAATTAAGATGAATAAAGATTGGCTGAAGAAAACCCATGACATGGTGTTAAACACAGTTCTGGTTTTGCATCCCAAATCCAGCAATGTTGGACCAAGGAATGCCACACATGTTCCGAATGCCCAAAACACGAAGCATAAGGTAATAGTGACATGCTTGTGTTCCCAAAACAGTTCCCAGTACCGTTCTTTCTTGCTCTGCAGTGTAAAAGTACCACTTTTTAAGGTACTGCTGAGGTCAACATTCGACCCAGATTTGCCGATACTGTTCGTTTCTTCACTGTCCATTTGTTGCATTTTGATTTTCAGTATTGTCAATCCACTAATTTAAGTATTCACTGTGAATCGCTGCGGTCTCAGTTTCAAAGTTTAGATTATTTTAAACATAATATATCACTTTGGGAATTAATTATAGCAATTTTATTTGGCGGGAAAACGTTAAAAATATTCTGTATTCACACGGCACATTTCTAGCAACATCAATTTAAAATTTGATATATCCTATACAACTTGCAACATCTGAATCGATATTCTAAGAAAAAACACTTTCAACAACGATATAGAATCTTGATTGTATCTATTATCTAAAAACGATTTCTCGTATTCCTTCAGCAAAAGGACTTAAAAATCAAAGTACAAAAGCGTCGCATATTCTACCTGAAGAATAAAATTCACATATGTGAAAATACAAGTTATAAAGTATTCAAATTTTATGTAATGATTGTATTATTGAAAGAGAAATATTGTACGTAGAATGGAATTTTCTCTACTGTCTTGGCATTTACTTAAGCTCGTAAAAGAGGCAAAACCGAAATTCGAAGCTCAAAGGTCATGGTGTGTTTATATTGCGTAATTCCAACCATACGGTGAAGATCAAGGGCTTTAAAATTAAGTTGAATATTAGTGCCCTATCAATCTTCTAAAATGAATAAACAAATTTTGTCTTACTAATGAAAACTGCACTTGTAAATCATTCTCAAAAATTAGAACAAGTCCTAATCGAATAAATGATGTTCCGCAAATAGAAAACTACTTCGCCATCAGATACTAGTACGTACGGGGCCATCTCTAGAACAAATGGAACTCACAGATGAGAGCAGATTTTTTCATGGGTAGAATTAAAGGATGGAAAACACTTAAACTTAACGAAACAACGAAGAAATTGAGCGGAGAACACGGGAGAAGATAGGAGTTCTTTAGATAAACAGGCTGTGGAGCTGTAGAATCTTGGAATACGGAACTAGCGCGAATTCGGTCTGTTTGTTGCAAATTCCCAATGCGTCAAGCGCTACGAAAGTAGCCAACCGTTCGATAAAAGGGGGCGGGTCACGTGATTCGATCGCGCTGAGCGACGCGACGTTTCGCACAACTCGGAACATCTCTCGGATTTGTATTTTTTCTTCGAAGGCACCTGGTATCATTCAGATAGGAGCACAGATCGCAAAGAAAAAACCGATATCGCATTAAAACGAAATGTGTTATGACTGGGGAAAAATTGAATGAGAAGAAATGAAACATGACTACCAAAACCATAAATTAAAAAAAAAAAATGATAAATTTGCTATGTATACAAAATCTCTTCAATCAAAAAGAAGTGGTCTATTTAAGTAAAATCATTAACAAATAAAAAAGAGAAAATGAAAAATTAATTTTAAGAAAACCATGTCCAGATTCATGGGGTTCTTTAAACATTTTTCTCCGATATAAAGGGAGCTCAATAATTTTAAAAAATGAATAAAACCTAACGTACCATTTTCTTAAACTCACTTCGAAATTTTTGTGGGGGCAATGTGAGGCAAAGCGAAATAGTTGGGCAGAGTGAAATGGTGAAATAGTTACTCTGCTTTTAGCACCACTTGTCTGGCAATATTTTATGAGCAACACATGTAGTTTATTCTAGTCAGAAAAAAAATCGAAGGATTTGACAACACAAGCAATTTTTAAAAACTGATACTCATATTATATGATTTTATCATAAGTTTAAAAAAAAATATTTTTGTTATTATAAAGTGATTTTTTTTACTAACATTTTAAATATTAGTTGAGACCTACTAATATTCGATGCAGCATTTATTTATTTAACATTAAGTTTACTTTTATTTTAAATGTTTTGTCCCATTCGCAACTCCAGAGCTCGAATGCGCTTTGCGGTGAATTACAAAACTGAAGAAAAAGGTAAAACTAACGCTCACACCTCAATTTCAATAACTTAAATGTTGAGAAGGTGAAAGTCATTTCTTTTTCCTCCTCCCTTCCTTCAACTGCAGTCTCATTCTGAATTTTTTCGTACATTTCTAACAGTGAAATAATGGATTTCTAATTATTCTTTGTCGATTAGCAACCGCATAGTGGGAAAAATTGCATTATTCTGCGACATTGAAACATTTCATAATTAATTTGATCCCGTTGCTGACCTATTCTGAAATTTTTACCATTTGTAGACCACATTAGAAAGCAAAAAATATACTTTTTGTTCAGGCTTTTAAAAAATCTACTTTGTAAAATATTTATGGTTAAATAATGATTTTTATGACCTTGAAATATTAATGTCACATAACCAAGTGACACATTATGTGAAAACGAAAACCTATTAAAAGAGAACTTCGGAATGACACCTATTACGACACTCTAGCTCTACTAAAAGCTGAGTAAAAGAAATTTTTGTAAGCACCGAAATGTCACTTTTTGCCGTTTTTTGAATACTTGGGGGGGGGGGGGGGCTTACACAAAAAACGGACGGTCAAAAAATTCTAAAAAAAAAAAACTTTTTTTGTTTTCAATCATCACGTGGGTACCTGTAAATTTTGTAGATATCGATGATGGTCGGGTTCAGAGACTCGTTGATTAAGCATGGAATGGCCTATAAAGCTAATTTTTAACCCCCGACTCACAAAAGAAGGGGGTTTATAAGATTGAAGTGTCTCTTTCTCTCTCTCTCTCTCTCTCTCTCTCTCTCTCTCTGTGTGTGTGTGTGTGTGTGTGTGTGTGTGTGTGTGTGTGTGTGTGTGTGTGTGTATGTGTGTGTGTATCTGTCTGTGGCACTGGCACTCTTACGCCTAAGGCCTAAGAGGGTGGACCGATTTTGAAAAAAAAAAAATTTGTTCGAAAGGAGAGTTTTATCGAGAGTGTTCTTAGCTAAGCTGCGCCTTCGGATGACATATAATTAACAAAGATATTAATTAAAAACCTCTAAAAGGTTTTCGCAATTTTTAAAATGAAAACACAATTTAAAAATTTTAAACTTTCGTGCAAAAACAAAGAGTATTCTTTTCTGCGTCTGATAGAATGTGTTTGGAAATTCTATGTTGCAAAGAATTCGAATTATAACACTTTTTTAAAGCAGATTTTAAATACGGCTAAGCCTTTATTCAAGCGATTGGTAACCGAATTCATTGTTGGCCGACAAGGAAATTAAAAGCAATGATTTAAAATTTTTATCTGCTGCCAGTTTCTATTTGTTAACAAATAAAATACTTGCAATTGATTTTTAATAGTATAAGGGCTAAACTCCACATTGCCGTAAAACAGAAACGTAACGCAGAAACGTCAAATGGCTCGTTTTTCATTTCTGTTTAGTTTTAGGAGAGCGTGGACTCCACTTGAGAAGAATGTTTTAAGCCGAAAAGAACAGCGCCCTCTGAACAGAAAAATCAGCACAATATCATTGGATCTTTGATATTTAGTTAACTTCCCCGCTGTGCAAAGTATTCCGGGATTTATTATTACTGGGGTGTGGATTTATTTAATAAAACTTAATGGACGTGCGTTGACAAAAAATCTACGTTTTAAAAAATCATAATGCCTCATCCACTCAAAAAAATTCCATTGATGTATACTAATTCTAAAAAAAAAAAAAAAAGATGCTAAAAGTTATTAAGAGTTTAGTTAAAATCTAAAATGTGAGTCAAAATTATAAATTACACGAACTATTACATAACATTAAAAATTCATCAAATTGTAAAATAATCCACCCATTCCATTATTGATCTCTAACTTCGCCAAGCGATCATGTTACAATAATCCAGCCAGAAATGTGCATTAAAAGTTTCATGAAACATTCCATCAAAACTACATCAAACAACTTTACATATTTTAAATCTCACCATGCGATGCATAACCCAACCGAAATGCGTCATAAATAATTATTAAAGGCTACATTAAAAAAGTAAAACAATTCGCGAACTAAATTAAACATCAATTTCCAATCTCGCCAAGTGATCAATAACTTAGCCAAAACATTTCATAAATAAAAAGTTCCATTTAAATGCACAGCTATCATCCGCTTACTAAATTAATTGTTATTTTTTCGAATCTTGCCACCAAACCAAATTTCCGTAGCCCTGCCGAACGTTTAATGAAATTATTAAAATCTAGTAACGATATGAATTGCTTATTTTGAGTTTTTCACGGATTACTGTTTATTCAACTACTTTTAATGGATTTTTAGTCATTAATTAATCGCTATTGTCTGTCTTCTCTAATGAACATTTACCAAATGCACCATCATTCATGCAACATAACAATGGCGGACGCCACCGCTAAATATATTTACATATGACGGTGAACTTTGATTGGTTGTTGGATAACGTAAAAATCTATCAGAAACATAATAAATTCAATATTTTTCAGCTCTTGATTACGTCGCGTTTACGCTGAACGAAAATAGAAAGACCCGGATGTAGGTAAGATTTTTTACGTATCTGCCTTCGGTTTCTCTCGATTTTCTGCCTATGTAGACTAGGGCGCCAACATGCAAAATTTTAAGGGGGGTGGGGCTCAAAGATTTTCCCAATGGTTTAGCAGAATATTTTATCCATGGAAACCGATTTCAGTACAGATTAGAGATATTAAAATTTTATATTTTTAATAACTTATTCATTAATGTCTGGAAAAGAAATTTTTATACATTTTTTGCAAAGAAAAAAGCACTAAAAGCAAGGAAGTTCTCATTTCTAAGGGGGACTTGAGCCCCCCCCCCTTACCGCCTAACCCCCTATATAATCCCTTGTATGTAGAGAATGCCTCTTCAAGAATTTTTAAAAGATTTTCAATTTTCCCTCTTTATTCTACTTTTGCGAGTCAGTCGGGGGGGGGGGGGGGATTTAAATTTTTAATATTAGTTGGTTAGATTATTGTTTTAAATGTTTTGTCCAAATAGACAAGTGCGCTCGAGGCAAAGTGAAATAGCACACATTGTTTATTTATTCAATCATTTATTAAGTCACTTTCGCATTCATTTATTAAATAATTCATTTACATTCCCTCTCTTAATAACTCCCTTATTTTTATTAAAAAAATTCACTTATTTTCTAGTGTTTTCCCTATTTTATTCACTCACTTGTTTTTTCTCACATATTGATCAGTTATTTAATCTATTGATTCGTTTACTGTTTCATTGTCAATTCATTCATTCTTTCATTTACTGATTTATTTGATCAAAAATAGTTAGTAATCAAATCAAAGATATTTCAGTAGATTTTTTTTTTTTTTTTAATTTTTCACTTTGCTTCATTAAAATAATAATAATAATAATTTTCACTTATTTTTAAAGGTACAAATTTTGTGCCAAAAATAAAAGATAATGTTTCAATGCAAGCTTTATCATAAAATCATTGTTCTTTTTTAAAATACTGTAATTTTCAAAACACATTTCCAATTTGTTCGTTTTGAAAAAGGTAAGTTTTCTTAACTATCACTTTGCCCCACATTCCCCTACTTTGCATAAGCTGTGGCGTAACGAGAAATTTTTCATGGAGGAACATGTTGAAACATGTATGCATACAGGAGTTGGACAAAATAATATAAACATTTTCAAAAACTCACTTTTTTTTTTTTTTTTTAATTTCTCGAGAAATATCAGACTAGATATTGTGTAACTTTTGTCTTTTGGGGGACATACTTCAGTTCACCATTTCCAGCAAAAAGGTGATCACTTTCGCATTTAGGAAACTAACAACAAATTGATAATACAATTTTTTTATTCATTTATTTATTTATTCGTTTATTTATTCATTCATTTACACTGCTCGACATTGAAAATGCAACACCAAAGAAGGAGTGTTCAGAAATTTATGCAAATTTTAGAGTAGACGTACATCACTGAGTTATGTAAATGATGTGAAATGCGCAGCTCTCCGACGCACGTGAAGTAAGATATAAGGGAAGGAACTTACAGAATGGGCAATATTCGTGTCGTTATTTCTCACTGGAGAATTATAGAAGAAATTTTGTTTTTGTCCTAAAGGATACGTGTAACACGAGAGAATGCCAGGCCGACGTCAACGAAGGCACTTCCAGCAGATAGACGATTTTACGAGGGGTATGGTGTCGGACTGAGAAGGGGAGGTTGGTCCGTGCGTGAAATCGCAGCTGATACCCACATAGAGGCGAGCACGGTGCATCGGCTGTGCCGAAGATGGTTGGAACAACGAAATGTGGCAAGATTGAGGGGTGCAGGGGCAGCCAGAGTGACGTCAGAACGCATGGATCGAAGCATCCACCGACAAGCTGTAGCAGACCCACAAATCACTTGTTCCTCGATTCTGCAGCAGGTGCAAGATGCCCTGAATGTTCCCGTGTCAACCAGAACCATTTTCCGTCGTTTGGTTGCACGTCATCTCCAATCACAGCATCCGCAAAGAAGACTGCCATTGACCCCACAACACAGACAGCAACGTATAGTATGGTGCCGGACTAGAGCGACGTGGATGACAGAATGGCGAATTGTCGTGTTCTCAGATGAATCCCGCTTCTGTTTATCCAGTGATAGTCGCCGCATATCGACGTAGAGACAGATCTAATCCGGCAGTAACTGTGGAACGCCCCACCGCACGACAACGTGGCATAATGGTTTAGGGCGCAATTGCGTACAATTTCATATCACCTCTAGTTCGTATTCAGGGCACTATGACGGCCCAACGATACTTGGATAATGTGCTGTGGCCGGTGGCAATCCCTTACCTTCAAGGGCTACCTAATGCAATTTTTCAGCAGGATAACGACCGACCACACAGTGCTAGTACTGATAACATGCTCTCCAAGGCACACAGATGCTTCCCTCGCCACCATACTCTCCTGACCTGTCATCAATCGAACATGTGTGGGATGTGATTGGACGCCGTTTGCAGACTCTGCCCCTGCCTCGTTCAGAAGACGAACTTTGGCAAATGGTTGAAAAGGAATGGAGAGCCATCCCTCTGGATACCATCCGCACCCTTATGGAATCAATGCCTAGACGTGTTTCTGTCTTTTTCCCAAATTTCATCACTTTCTGACTACTCCTTCTTGTTGTTGCATTTTCAATGTCGAGCAAAGTATTTATTTATTTATTTACTTTTATTATTATTATTTATTTATTTTATTTTTTAATTTTTTTGTGTGTGCTGTAAAACGCTGGGAATCTGTAGTAACTTTTACAAATCAGTTTTATATGCCATGTATAAATATTTTGTAAAGTAGAGATTCTCAACCTTTTCCAACCCATGCACTTCCTTTTTTGGATCATCAACTATGCGTACATCTATAAGAACACTTAAGTTTTTTTTAATGTGTTATGTTAGTTGAAGTTTAATTACATATAGGTAATTTAAATTTAAAACAAGAAAATTTATTCTAATGGACGTTGTTTGCAAACACTTTTTTTGCTTTCAATTTATTGCAAAGCTTTCATGATTCATACATACTATTTTAAAAGATCTGAGGAAATGATTAATGGGAACTTAGAGCTTGCTCTTCTTTTTTTTCATCAAAAATGATCAAAATAGAACGAATTTACACATACTTCAAACGTATGGTGGATGGAAAAGTATGACGGATTTACACATACTTGAAAATGCCTAAATTAGAGGAGGGCAATGTCGTTCTTTTCAATGATCCGTTCATCAGAGAATCGTTCATTCTTTTGATCCGTTCATTTAACTCGTTCATTTTAACGACTTCGTTCATTTTAAAAAAGTTACAGGTGATCTCTCTGAACGACAAGCTCACGTACATTCTGAATATTTCATTTGATCAGTTGAAAAACAAAATAACTAAAATTATCTAAAAGTAAGAAAATGTACCTATAAAAAATGAATCAAAAAATCTTTATTCTGGTTCATATGTGTAAAGCAATTATATTTTATCTTGTAAGTTAGTTATCAGTTGCTGTATGTTAAGGTATGTTTTTCCATTTCGAAAATCTCAGGTTCCATTTCAGCATGTCAAAAAATTAAGTTATTAAATTTTTCCAGCTACACCACTGTATTAATATATTGGGGAATGTGAGGCAAAGTGATATAACGAAATATTTACTCTGCTTATAGTTCTGACAATATGGTAATATTTTGACAGGGTAGTAGCACATATATTCTATTCCAATCAGAGGAAAAATACCGCCGAACATTAATGCATGTGACAATATAGGCGGTTTTCAAATGTAATATTTGTTGTAAGTCAAAAAATATTTCGTTAATTTAAAATAATAAAGTTATTATGTTTGACATTTTAAAAGGAGACCTTCTTATATTCGATGCTGTGTTAATTTAATTATTCGTTTATTGTTTCATTATCGCTTCATTTTTTATTCAAATTTTTATTTGCTGATTTATTTGATCAAAAATAGTTAATATAATCGAAAAAAAAATATTTTTTAAGAAAAATATTTAATTTTTCATTTTGCCCCGTGAAAAAATAGTGAAAATTTCCACTATTTTTTGCAGGCGAAGATTTACCACCGAAAATAAAAAGTAATGTTTCAATGCAAATTTTATTATAAAATAAAATGTTTCTTCTTTATGTACTGTGATTTTTAAAACAAATTTCTGATTTGTTCAGTTTGAAAAAGCTCAGTCATCTTTACTATTTCACTTTGTCCACATTCCCCTACATAGTATAGTATTACCAATAGACCATTTACAACGAATAAAGTAACAACAAATGTATCGGTACCTCAGCTGGAGTACCGAATAATTCCACAGGACCGATGATAACAGAAAAAACTGCTACACTTTTTTAAATGGGGGGAAAAAATAGACAGTAATAACCCTTATTAAAAGTCTCTGGATATTGAATGTAAAATAAACGACTTGGAAATCGGAAAGCAAGTTAAAAATAAAGCCAAATCAGTATCAATGGTAGTTAATAGGGATGATATAGAAGACAAAAGGATCGCTAGAAAAGTGATAAAAGGTATTTGGAGAATTAATTTTGGCGACAGAAAGCGTGAGAAGCAGGTGCGTGGGACAGGCAGTGGAATTTCCAAACATTTTGTTAGTTGCCCGAACAAGTTACACAAAACATTACTAATGGATACATTGGAAAATTGCAAACGAACTGTAACGATTAAAGAAAAATAATGAATAAAGCAGAAAGTAAAAAGGTTCGAATGAATAGATTGTACTGCACTGAAAAAAGGAAATTTTCAGATTGATTAAGACTTAAAAATTTGAAGATGAATGTAATTTTTTTAAAAAAGTGCAATTTTATCACAAGTGCTTCAATACAATGTTCCAAACTGCTCACCCGTTCAAAAGAACGATCGTTCATTTTTTAAGTGAGCGAACGGATCCGTTCATTTCAAGGATTCGTTCTTTTCGACCAGTTCGTTCATGAACACACATCCCTAGTCTAAATCCGTCAAAGTTTGAACATTTCCACAATTACAATGCCTTCTTCAATGGTTTAGACGTGGAAGAAAATGAAAACAACTATTATTTTTCACCTTGATCTTAATTCTAGAGCTGTTTTCGGATCAGTACCAGAGCAGAAATAGCAGCCCAATAAAAGTGAGCTTTGGCACTTGGCAGTAATGTGTACTAATGTTGCTGTAGTTGCGAAAATTTGATTCTATAGCAATAATTAAAACGGTAGAGAACACTCCAGTGTTTCTTCCAGGCATCTCTCCGCGTGAGGGGGGGTAGTGCCCCCTCGGAGGTGGCTAACTGCCCTTCCCCGCCCCCCGAAGAAAAATTTGGATTACATTTCTTTTACTATGCAAACAATTTTTTAAACGAACTGATGTGTGCATCACATGACTGCCTTTTACTCCAATTTAATGTCATTTCCCCATTACTGGCAATTTTAATGTGATTCAATAGTTTACTCTCTAAATATCACCAACAGTGACCAAATTTAAATCAGATTTTAAAAAAAATCACCAACTTTGTAGCCAAGTTGGCGATAAGGTGAAAAAAACACTGCCGATATATCGCCAAGTGTCCGCCAAATTATAACACTACTCGAGTTTACATCGAAATTAACAATGATTTCCCCCCAAAAAGGGACAAAAGAACCCTTTAGAAACACCCGAATGCAACCAAAAGGGGAGGTACACAACTAGACCTCACTAGGAGTCAACGTACTAGATTTCAACTTTCTAGGACATACCGTTCTTGAGTTATGCGAGTTACATACACACATACACACATACGCACATACATACGTACATACAGACGTCACGAGAAAACTCTTTGTAATTAACTAGGGAATCGTGAAAATGGATATTTCGCTTGTCTATACGCTCTTAGGCCCTTATTGACGTGTGGTCGAGTCAAAAAAAAAAATAAATAAATAAATAAATAAAAACTCAACATTCATTCGGGGGTGAGTAAAATGGAAATTAAGGTTGATTTTTGAGTGAAATTTTTTTTCGCGAATACAATGCTTCCTTTTTACTTCCTTTTACAACGAGCTGATGTGTGCATCACATGACTTCCTTTTACTTCCATTTTAATGTCATTTCCCCATTATTGGCAATTTTAATGTGATTGAATTATTTACTCTCTAAATATCACCAACAGTGGCCAAACTGAAACCAAATTAAAAATAATAATAATAAAAAAAATCTCCAAAATTTGTCACCAAGTTGGCGACAAAACTTGGCGACCAAAAGACTGGTGATATATCACCAAGTATCCGACAAATTTTAAGACAACTTGAGTTTACATCGAAATTAACAATGATTTCCCCCCAAAAATGGGCAAAAGACCCCCTTAGGAACATCCGAATGCAACCAAAATTGAAGGTGCACAACTAGACTTCACTAGGAGTCCACGCACCAAATTTCAACTTTCTAGAACATCCCGTTTTTGAGTTATGCGAGATACATACACACATACACACATACATACGTACATACGGACGTCACGAGAAAATTCGTTGTAATTAACTCGGGGGTCGTCAAAATGGATATTTCTTGTGTCTGTACGTTCCTAGGCATATATCCACGTGTGGTCGGGTCGAAAAAAAAAACTAAACATTCATTCGGGGGTCAGAAAAAATGGAAATTAAGGCCGATTTTTGAGTGAAAATTTTTTCGCGAATACAATACTTCCTTTTTTTGTAAAAGGAAGTATTGTATTCGTGAAAAAATTTTCACTCAAAAATCGGCCTTAATTTCCATTTTGCTCACCCCCGAATGAATGTTGAGTTTATTTTTCAACCCGACCACACGTGGATATATGCCTAGGAACGTACAGACACCCGAAATATCCATTTTTGACGATCCCCGAGTTAATTACAACGAGTTTTCTCGTGACGTCTGTATGTACGTATGTATGTGTGTATGTATGTCGCATAACTCAAGAACGGAATGTCCTAGAAAGTTGAAATTTGGTGCTTAGACTCCTAGTGGGGTCTAGTCTTTTTGGTCGCATTCGGATTCCCCAAAGGGGGTCTTTTGCTCCATTTTGGGGGGGGGGGGGAATCATTGTTAATTTCGATGTAAACTCAAGTGTTGTTATAATTTGGCGGACACTTGGCGATATATCGCCAGTCTTTTGGTCGCCAAGTTTTTGTCGCCAACTTGACGACAAATTTGGCGATTTTTTTTAAAAATCTGTTTCAATTTGGCCATTGTTGGTGATATTTAGAGAGTAAACTTTTGTTTCACATTAAAATTGCCAGAAATGGGGAAATTACATTAAATTGGAGTAAAAGGAAGTCATGTGATGCACGCATCAGCTCGTTTGTAAAAAGAAGTAAAAAAGGAAATTATAGAAAATTTGGAATGGGGTTGTTTCCTTCAGTCAAAAGTAGTACTTTTTGCCACTGAAATTGATTAGAATAAGCAAAAACGAGTTGATGTGTGCATCACATGACTTCCTTTTACTCCAATTTAATGTCATTTTCTCATTATTGGCAGTTTTAATGTGATTCAATAGTTTTATTCTATAAATACCAACTACAGTGGCCAAATTGAAAGCAGATTTAAAAAAAAAATCGCCAAATTTGTTGCCAAATTGACGACAAAACTTGACGACCATAAGACTGGCGATATAGTGCCAAGTGTCCGCCAAATTATAACACCACTTGAGTTTACATCAAAATTAACAATGATTTCCGTCCAAAAAGGGGCAAATTACCCCCTTTGGAGCATCCGAATGCTACCAAAAAGGGAGGTGCACAACTAGATCCCATTAGGAGTCTACGTACCAATTTTCAACTTTCTTTGACATTCCGTTCTTGAGTTATGCGACATACATACACACATACACACATACGCACATACATACGTACATACAGACGTCACGAGAAACCTCGTTGTAATTTCCTCGGGGATCGTCAAAATGGATATTTCGGGTGTCTGTACGTTCCTAGGCATATATCCAAGTGTGGTCGGGTTGAAAAAAAAAAACTCAACATTCATTCGGGGGTGAGTAAAATGGAAATTAAGGCCGATTTTTGAGTGAAATTCTTTTTCGCGAATACAATACAGTCGAGTTTCGACTTACGCGAGTGATGCATTCCAAGACCCCTCGCGTAAGTCGAAATTTCGCGTTGTAGAAAAGGGTACGTGTAAAACCTTTTATAAACATACCCAATTGTTTTATACACTTGTAAACACCACCTCAAACTGTTAAAAACCATTTCTTAACCATACATTACTGTTTCTTATATAAAAAAACTGAATTTTATATATTTTTTAAATTTAAAAAAAAATTTCTTTATTCAACATAAAATACTGCTACGATGCAAAAAATCAATGATCAATGGGAAAGAAAGACGTAAAATAAACCAGTACGGTACGTACAGTATGAAGTAAGAAAAACAAATGCACACTAGTTTTATATTTGTAACTTTAGAAAATGAAGATGTTGATGATTTAAGTTGCGTGATCAAATTATTAATTTTAATATATTTTTAAATGCAATTGCGTCGCTGGTTCTTTTATAACCTTTTCATCTGTGTCAACACCCCTATCCTTGCTTTCTTAAATTCACAATACAAGAACAGTTTCCATTTTCATATTTTTTGCATTTTTCTTAGATACTACTTGGTGAACTTTTACGGATTTCCTTTTTCTTGACTTTTAATTGTACAAATGGACGATTCACTCATACCTAATTGTCGGTCCACCTTTGACGCATTTTATAGTTGTTTAATCACATAATCTTTAGCTTTTCTTGAACTGTCAGAAACTTTCTCTTTTTCTTTCGATCTTCACAAGATAAAACATCACTCTTAGGTGTCATTATATTTCAACAACTTTCATATTTAGAATGAAAAAAAAAATAGACAATGAGGAGTAATTGTTTGTATAAGCGATGAATCAGGGCAGTACGGTGTGAGAACTTCCGCTCTCAGTGATGCTAAAGGCATGAAGGTCCATTCACGGGGGGGGGGGGGAAACATTTTTTTTTTTTTTTTTTTTGGAAGCCAATAACAAAGCCGATACTTACACACCACGATTCCCTTCCGAAAATTTTCGTGTTGCGGAGGGGAATTCGTGTTTTATCTAAAATTCTTTACTGGGAAAAAAATCGCGTTATAGCCATTTCGCGTAAGTCGGATCGCGTTGTAGCGGAAGTCGACTGTACTTCCTTTTTTTGTGAAAGAGAGTAATAAAAAACAGCTATTGGTACCGCTGTAAGTTTCTCTAGGTTTTCGAACAACCACTGAAACAATAAACGTAATTTAGAAGCCAATTAAGAGCTTACAAGTAATTAAGACATAATCATTTTGAAATACCGTGTTTGCCTAGAAGGAAGGTTAATTTGTTGTTTCTGAGATGCATCATTTCTTCTAATTATTGACAGCATTTTTTCAACATTTATTCATAACTTTTTTTTAATAACAAATTTGAAAGGAGAGACCTTGTTCTGCTTCAAGATTTCATTTGTATATTCATTTTGATCGTGGAACATCTGTGCCTTTTCTGTGCAATATTCAATTACATTTCATTAACTAGGAAAGAACATCTATAATGAGCAATAAGGTTAGCATGAAATTCCAGACGCTTTAATGTGTGGATTATTTTTTCATGGTTTTCGGCAAGGCCATTCCATTCTTGAAAAAGATTTACAATGAAGGAGCTTGGTACTTATGTGACAATGGGGTTGTTTCCTTGAGTCAAAAGTACCACTTTTAGTCACTGAAATTGATAGAATAAGCAAAAAAAAAAAAAAAAAAAACATGTACCCAGAAAATACTTTCATTTTCCTAACAGTTATCCTTTGAATAATTTTTTTAAATGTCTGATTTTTCAAACAAGGCGTGGTCTTAATGACGTCACAAATGATGCTCTTTGGCGCATCTTTCTACCGCATTTCCGCGTTATGATAATCAAGAAACAAATTAAATATTGCGCTCTACGCTTGCTATCAACCATATCGTTGCCAATACACGTGAATAAAGATGCGAATTAAATATTTTGCTCTGTGAATGGCAACACTGAATCGCATTTCATCATTTGTGATGTCATCGAACAGAAGCGTAAATAATGAAAGCGCACCGATTTAAATAATAATATTTTAAAAGTATTAAACTTAAACAAATTATTTAAAAAATGGTCAAATCCTATTGTTACAAATCCTGTAAATAGTAATTATTGTAGGAACGTAACCTGTAAATAGTTTCCCGTAATGAATATACAACCCCTTTTTCATTCGGCTAAATTATACGACCCCTATTTTCTTTCTTTTCATTGATAACGGTCTACGCATTTCGCGAAGAGGTAAGAATGTTGTGGAAAATTCTTTTCGGTGTATAAAAGCCGTTAGCGATGGATAAACAGTGGAGTTTCGATTCAGATTTGTGCTGAGTGTGTATTTGCTCTGTTTATAGCGAGGCATTTCAATGTGTTGTTTTCGTATTTGGAAGTAAATACGTGTGTAAACGTTGAGTTTACGGTGTTGTGTGATAATTGCTTAATTACTGATGAATAATTTGGCAGTTGTTGAAGATCTTTCCTGTACATAGTGTAAATAAATTTCCTGTGTTTTTATCAAGAACTGTGTCTTCATTTCAAGAAAGTGGAAGTCGCACCGAATCCGTTACAATTTGGCGCCCAACGTGGGGCTACTTCTGGACTTTCTTGGAGTAAGTGTGACTTTGGACATTTTTTTTTTTCATAAAGACTGTTTGAATTTATAGACTTTGTTTTTATGGTGATTACTCGCGCAATGGATGACCAATTAAAACAACTTCTGGAAGCAATTAATGCTGTGAAAAGCGACCTGACTGAAAATATGGCGGCTAATCAAGAACAATTAAAAAGTGATTTGACTGCAAGTTTTACTGCAAATCAAGAACAATTAAAAAATGACATGGCGACTAACCAAGAACAATTAAAAAATGAATTGGCGACTAACCAAGAACAGTTAAATAGTGATTTAACTGCTAAAATTACTACAAGTCAAAATGAAATAAAAAGTGACCTAACGTCGATGAAAACCATGATGGAGAATCAACTAACCGCCATGGGAGATAAAGTTGATGCTCTGGAAGAAAAATTTGATACGGTGGAAGAGCGTATCGCCAATGTGGAAAATAAGTTAGAAGAAGAAGACAAGAAATTTACCTCATTTAAGGAAGAAATAATTAAAGACATGGAAAGGAGATTGGCGACCGCGGAAAGCAGCTCTGTACAGTTTGGCGCTCCCACATCGGTTGCTCGACCGTCCATTAAACTTGCCACATTTGATGGGAAAACTTCGTGGCAGGTTTACAAAACTCAATTCATGATAGTGGCGGAAGCGAACGGATGGGACTCTGCTACCAAGGCCTGCCATCTTGCAGCATCCCTGAGAGGTGACGCAGCGGACATTCTTCAGACCCTTCCGGACAGCCAGCGCCTGGATTTCGCCGCCCTCACATCTGCGTTGGAGCTTCGCTTCGGTGAGAAGTGCCAGAAAGATTTCAGCCGACTCCAGTTGAAATCCCGTTTCCAGAAAACCGGGGAAACCCTGCAAGAGCTAGCGGCGGACGTCGAGAGATTGTCTCATCTTGCTTTTTGTGACTGTCCTGCGGAAGTTCGGGACAACCTGGCACTCAACTACTACATCGACGGGGTTCGAGATCCGGAAATCCAGAAAGCTCTACGGATGGCGGATGTCAAAGACCTGAATTCTGCCGTTGTGTATGCGATGAGATACGAGGCCGCCCAAGAAGCAACCCGTGTGGATCGCCATCTAATCCGGACTCAGGAAGCTGATGAGTCTGATTCCAGGTCGTCCCACCTCGCTGAACTTGAGAGACAACTCGGTGACTTGACAAGACATCTGAGCAGCATAACAGCCCAAAAGAAACAAGAGCAGAAGTGCTGGAAATGCGGTAGTGAAGGACACCTGCGAAGGAGTTGTCCGGCTCGCCAAGCTACGCGAGGGAAGGAAATCACCACCACTAGAGCTCTGCAGATTTCCTCTTCTAGTAGTGGCAGTGATGGACTTTTCATTTACGCACATGTAAATGGGAACCCCTGCAGACTGATTGTCGACACTGGAGCCAATGTGACAATCATTAGGATAGATGTGGCTCGTGAATTTGGATTGAAACTGCTGTGGACATCGCCACGCGTAAGTCTCCAGACTGTGACAGGTGACAAGATCGAGATTGACGGTAAAGTGGACTTGGAAATAGTGTTTGGGAATGCCACCTACCATCATACGGCACTCGTCGCTAATATCACGGACCCCTTCATTCTCGGATTGGACTTTTTGAAGAAATATGACTTCACTCTCGACTTCAAGACTAATGAGCTGCACTCGATGAGAGAAGACATAGCCGTTTTCCCTGCAGAGAGTGATGTAAAATCCGCTCATCAAATAATAGCTCAAACAGATTTATCGATTCCCTCAAGGTCAGAATCATTAATACCTGGCTCCCTTGAAGAAAGCAATAGTTTTCGATTTGGACTCATTGAATACCCTAACCTAAGCAATAGCCTAAAAGGAGTACTGGTAGCATCTACGCTTGTGGACCTTTCTAAGGATGTAATTCCTGTGAGAGTCGCCAACGTGAGTGAAAGGCCAAGGAATATCCGAAAAGGTGAAGTGTTGGCAACTTGTACTCCAGTAAACTGCATCATTAGAAGAATCAATTCCCCTGAGACTGTGTCTTCTGAGTCCTTGAAATCGAAGTTAATTGGGAGTGCGCCATTATCGAAAGATCAAAGAACTGCTGCGGAAGAATTGGTGGACGACTTCAAGCATCTGTTTTCATCTACATCGGAGGATGTTGGCCGTACGAATTTAACGCAGCACAGGATTTACACTGGAGAACACCTCCCTATTAAACAGCATCCAAGACGACTACCGTTCGCCAAGAAGAAAGAGGTTGAGACCCTCCTGAAAGAGATGAAGGAGAATGATGTAATCGAACCGTCATCCAGTCCTTGGGCCTCTCCCATCGTCTTGGTCCGAAAGAAAGATGGCTCCACCAGATTTTGTGTCGATTACCGACGGCTGAATGAAATCACCAAGAAAGACAGCTACCCTCTTCCACGGATAGACGACACCTTGGACACTCTTTCCGGACACAAGTGGTTTTCGACCCTGGACTTGAAGAGCGGCTACTGGCAGGTTGAGATACACCCTGATGACCGAGAAAAGACAGCATTTACAACTGGACAAGGTTTATGGCAGTTTAAAGTGATGCCCTTCGGCCTCTGCAATGCACCAGCTACGTTCGAGCGTCTTATGGAGACAGTGTTAAGAGGACTTTCTTACGAATCCTGTCTGGTCTACTTAGACGATATCATCATCGTGGGACGCAGCTTCGAAGAACATCTGGCAAATCTTAGGAAGGTGCTGCAAAAGCTTAAGGAAGCCAATCTGAAGTTAAGCCCGTCCAAATGTAATTTGTTCCGCCGGGAAGTGAACTACCTTGGTCACATCATCTCTTCTGAGGGTGTGCAAACCGATCCAGAGAAGGTATCTGCGGTCAGGAGTTGGAGTCGTCCCGAAAACATCCATCAGTTGCGAAGTTTCCTGGGGCTCTGCACGTACTACAGGAAGTTTGTGAAGGGTTTTTCCAACATTGCACGACCTTTGCATAAGCTGACGGAGAGCAAGCAAAAGTTTGAATGGTCCAAAGAATGCGAAGATGCATTTCTACGACTGAAGGAGGCTTTAACATCAACGCCTATCCTCGCCTATCCTCAGCCTGAAAAATCCTTCATCCTGGACACTGATGCGAGCAACGAGGGAATTGGAGCTGTTTTATCCCAAGAAATTGACGGAAATGAACATGTCATCGCTTACTGGAGCAAATGCTTATCAAAGTCGGAGCGAAATTACTGCGTCACCAGAAAGGAGTTACTGGCCATAGTGAAAGCTGTAGAACACTTCCATCATTACCTCTACGGCCGAAAATTTCTGCTTCGGACAGATCATGCCTCGTTAACTTGGCTTTTGAACTTCAAGAATCCAGAAGGCCAGATAGCCAGATGGATACAGCGGCTCCAGGAATATGACATGGAGATCAAGCATCGAAAAGGGTTATCTCACGGTAATGCTGACGCTTTATCAAGGAGACCCTGTCCTGAGAACTGCCACTATTGTTCCCGAATCGAGAAACAGTATGGAACGACTAGCCCTACCGCCTATCAGGTGACAGTGACTCCAACATCATCAGAACCTGATCCATGGAGTGATGACCAAGTTCGAAAAGATCAACTTGAAGACCCCGACATAAAACCAATTTTGGAGTTCATGGAAAGTGACAGTCGGCGACCTAGCTGGCAGGACGTTTCCATCTTTAGTCCTGCAACAAAAAGATACTGGGCTTTATGGAATTCACTCCATTTACGGAACGGCGTACTGTACCGAAAATGGGAATCTGATGACGGCAAAACGTCTAGGTGGCAGTTACTACTTCCCCGATCAAGGATTTCAGATGTTCTGAAAGAAATACATAGTAGTGCGACTGGAGGACATTTTGGTGTCTTGAAAACACTTAATAAAGTTCGGGAGCGCTTCTTCTGGAGCAAGGCGAAGGATGACGTGGAGAAGTGGTGCCATTCTTGTGACGCCTGTTCTGCTCGTAAAGGACCGAAGAAAAGAAGCAGAGGGAAGCTACATCTGTACAACGTTGGAGCTCCTTTCGAACGAATTGGGATCGACATCCTGGGTCCTCTACCAAGAACTGCTGATGGGAACAAATACATTCTTGTTTCCATCGACTACTTCACCAAATGGCCGGAAGCATATCCCATTCCAGATCAAGAGGCTACTACCGTAGCAGAGACTCTAGTCCAACATTGGATCTCGAGATACGGAACACCTTTGCAGATTCATTCCGATCAAGGGAGGAATTTCATCTCTGCTGTGTTTAAGGGCCTATGTCAAATTTTCGGAATTGAGAAAACTAGGACAACACCACTACACCCACAATCGGACGGCATGGTGGAGAGATTTAACCGCACAATCCTGAATAATCTCTCACTTATGGTATCCAGAAATCAACAGGATTGGGACAAGAAGCTACCTTTGTTCCTGCTGGCCTACCGCAGTGCTGTCCACGAGACTACCGGATATGCCCCATCTCAGATGCTCTTCGGACGAGAGCTTCGGCTACCTTGTGATCTCGTCTTCGGTCGTCCTCCGGATGCGCCTTCATCGCCTGAGGAGTACATCCAGGATCTCCAGGCCCGGTTGGAAGACGTTCATAACTACGCACGAGAGCGAATCAACATCGCGGCGGAGAAGATGAAGACCCGATACGACACAAGGTCTACTGGACATGAATTCAACGAAGGCGACAAGGTTTGGTTATGGAATCCCATCCGACGGAAAGGTCTGTCACCCAAATTGCAGTCGCACTGGGATGGACCCTACAAAGTCCTTAACCGACTAAATGACGTCGTAGTGAGGATCCAAAAATCACCTAATGCAAAACCTAGGGTTGTACATTATGATCGGTTAGCCCCATACTATGGCCATAGTTCATGAGTATTACGTAAACAACCATGGTTGATTACATAAAAGTTGTAGATAATTTTTGCTTTTAATGTTTAGTAATATTTCTTGTTATTATTGTGTTTTCTGTATCTGTTAGTTATTAATTAATGTGTATATTTGTAAACTTGTGATAGAAGTTTGGCACCCTTTCTGGGGATTGTACTGCCCGGGACGTGCAGTCCTTAGGAAGGGGGCAATGTTACAAATCCTGTAAATAGTAATTATTGTAGGAACGTAACCTGTAAATAGTTTCCCGTAATGAATATACAACCCCTTTTTCATTCGGCTAAATTATACGACCCCTATTTTCTTTCTTTTCATTGATAACGGTCTACGCATTTCGCGAAGAGGTAAGAATGTTGTGGAAAATTCTTTTCGGTGTATAAAAGCCGTTAGCGATGGATAAACAGTGGAGTTTCGATTCAGATTTGTGCTGAGTGTGTATTTGCTCTGTTTATAGCGAGGCATTTCAATGTGTTGTTTTCGTATTTGGAAGTAAATACGTGTGTAAACGTTGAGTTTACGGTGTTGTGTGATAATTGCTTAATTACTGATGAATAATTTGGCAGTTGTTGAAGATCTTTCCTGTACATAGTGTAAATAAATTTCCTGTGTTTTTATCAAGAACTGTGTCTTCATTTCAAGAAAGTGGAAGTCGCACCGAATCCGTTACACTATGTTTTTAAGCATGCTCCTTCAGAAAAAAAAAATATACTTTTAAAATTTGGGAACGACCCCATTGTATCATTTGGGGGGGGGGGGGTATCAGCCTCTGTAGCCTCTATTTTGTCACTGTCAATGGAAAGTCCATCGCTGGCAACAAACTGCTAAAACTACATTTTCTTCCCTGAAAAAATACTCGCAATTGATTAACGAACAAGATATGTTTCTCGTATGTTGTTGTTCGTATGTTGACGTTGTGGAACTATTTTATTATTATCTATCTAGTTGTTAACTCAAGGAATACATTGGTGAGGTTCGTATCAAAACCTTAGAACGTGTACTCGGTGGACACTCATGGTACATTTTGTTGGAAATCAAAATTTTCAAAATGAAATTGGTGACCAGCGAAAACCTTCTTGGCGACGGTCTTGCCCCCCCCCCCCCCCACTCCCAATGTTTGCTCACGCTACGCCTCTGCTCCATCCAACCCACCGACAAATACAACAATGAATTAAATATAAAATGACCAATAGCAAAAACTGCTTTAAAAGGAATGGTGTACAATTTTAGAAAATAGTTAACAACATATTGCCCATTTGAACAATTCCTAACTCATACACTTGATAAGAAATAAAATTGGAGCCCACTTTGGTTAGGATTTTCAGAGACTTAGCCAATTATTTTCAAGGACTCTAGAACAATTAAATTTATTTAACGCACTTCATTTGTACTTTTCAGTCTCTGATATTTTAGAACTTGATTGTAAATTTTAACAGTCCTGTTCTAACTTTGTAAGAAACAGCTATTTTATATATTTAAAAGAAAAAATAAACTATTTAGAATTCTCATGACAACAATTTTGCTTCAGTTGTAAGTGGGGCAGAAAACGAAAAGGAATAGAGATAGTTTTTTTTTTTTTTGTGATAAACAGATTGACACTATGCAGAAGTAAGCTAAAAGCAAGCACTAACAAAATAATTTACAAAACACAGTATTCGGAGTTACATAAATAGCAAGATATGAAAAATATGAGTCACAAAAATTTGTAATATGTTTTAGAAACGTGAGAATCATGGTTTTTACATTTTTGGTGCAGGATGTAGCAAAGGGCTGAATTTGACATATATTGCCATTTCTTCGCCCTACCCCCATCCCATTTGTTGTTTGTGGCAACACTTTTCCAAATTTTGAAGGTTTTCAAACACTAGAGAATGAAATTTATTTTTTCATGTACTTTTTTCTTTTTGAAACGAATTATGCTAATTTCCAGGAGTTGGGGGCCCTAAGCTATAGCTTGCTTAGCTTGTACATAAATCCAGGCCAGTCTGCATCTTATTTTGACCATTTAAGCAAATTGGAGGTATGCACCTAGGAGAGCTAGCGGTTGCGAAAATAAATTTCTTGCAGGTTAGATTTGGATACGCTCGTGCTGGAAATTAAAGCCATAAAAACAATGTCTAGCTTCCAAACTCAGCTTTTTTTTTTTTTTTTCAATTCTTCAACCATTGCGCTAGTTCATAACAATGTTTTTTTCTTTTTCTTTTTTTTTTCCTTTTTTTTTTTTTTTTTTTTGATAGTTTTGCTGATGAATTATTTAAACTACCATGGTTTTGGTACTTTCTCCTTTTTAAAAATTTATTAATTTGCTATTTTAATTTATAAGAACCGACCCACATAAAAATATGTTTTATGTGGTTAAGAAATTGTACTGTAAAAGCACTTCATTACGCCAGCCGTAATTTTCGCGAAAATGAAAATATTGGTGATTTCACGAGCTGAAAATTTCGCGAAACAGTATGAAAGTGAAAATATTTCGTGAGACTTTAAATTTTCGCGATTACGACGGGCTCGCGAAAACTAAAACCTCAAGAAAACAAGTGCTTTTAGTCTTTAGTTTCTGCTATGAACTAGGAGTTTATTTAAAGTACATTTGTCAGAAGCAATATTGTGATTAGTTTTTAAAATAACGAGGAAGACGGAAAAGCTTTTGCATAGATATCCAAAATTTGAGTTAAAAAATAGTATATTACCATGGGCGGAATTAAACAGAACTTAAGGGCGAGGGGGTAAGCACCCCCTTGAAAACTTATGAACTCCCTCAAAGGGGAAAAAATACGAACGTTGCTTAAAGCCTTCTTTTTGCCTGTGTATCTCTAAAACAGTTATTTCGTTTTCCAAAAATAGTACTCATAGCAATCAAAAATATATTTCGCTGAGCTTTGAACAATTTGCAAGCCTTTTTCTTTTCTCTTATACCTTCCTAATATTTGCTCATTGTGAGTCCGTTGCTGTCAGAGGCGCACCAAATTTAATTTTTTTGGGAGGAGGCGGAAATTCTCAATTTTTCCGAATGAAAATCCAACTTTTCTAGACTGATAAAATACGATATGCGCATATGAGTACATCGAATGAAAACATACATTCGGACGTTAAAGATTGCAATACTTCAATTTTGTTCTCAAATTTGTCGAACTGTGAGACAAAATTTGCCGAATAAGGAAATTTTGGTAAGTCACAGCGATATTAAGGAATCTCTCATCGGGGGACCCCAAATTGCTGTTAGAAATGCAGAATAATTTTTCCCGGGGAGAGCCCTTAAACCTTCTCGCTTACATTAACGTCATCAAACAAAGCTGGAAAAGTGCTTTATCAATCTTTCAATTTCTAAAACTCTTCGAAGGATTACACCTTTACTCTTCCCTAGCGTTTAAAATTTAAAATTCCGTTTTTAAAACTTCATCACCAAATCTTCTAAGAATCGTCTCTGAATCCTAAGTCTTCTCTTAACATCATTAAAAAGTTTAAAATGCCTTTTATGGGGACTTCAAGTTCAAAAACTTTCAGTGGAGGGTCCCCGAACTGCCACTCTTTCCCTAAGAGCCTGAAATTTCGCTTTTAAGATTTCATCCTTGAAACTTTAAAAAAGAGATCGCTACATCTTTCTCTTACTTGCCTGACGTCTCCAAAGAAAACCTAAAATTACGCTTTTTAATCTTCACTTTCGAAAAATTTCCTGGAAGCAAACTTATTTTCCTTTTAAAGATGCCCTAAAATTCATTTCAGTTTCAAGAAAAATTTCGAGAGGGAACCTCGAACCTTCTCTCCCTCCTTCTTCTACTTTTATCAAACAATGTTTCTTTTTTTTTTGGTGATTGAGGGGCATCCTACTTTCCAAAACGAGATCCCGATTCTTCCCCATTCCCTTAACATCACTTTACTGGCACCAGTGATAGAAATTAGAGTCCCTAAACGAAAAGTCAAAGGCATGACCTCCTTAATTGCGCGCAAGCAGCTGTCAAAGCAAGAGCTCTTTGTCTCTTTGTAAGGGAGGGCCCTCCTGATTTATAGTCTTTTTTCTTCGTTCAGATGGAATTGAAGCGAAGAAAAACAATTAATCGTCAAGCAATGGCGGAAGTTTTGATGACGTTTTGATAGAATGTTTTTAAATTTGAAGAAAACGACTTTTTTTTTCTACAATGAAAACAGTTAAATGTAGCATGGCGATCTAGTTAAAAATTTTAAAGAAAAGCAAACCGTGGTAAAGAAGCTTGCTGCGCGAAAGGTTGGTGTTTTATACATTGCGCTATTCAAAATTATGTAAACAAATATTTGAAATCACTTTGAAAATGATGCCGAATTTTTGTTTTCTTATTCACATTTCAACTACTATTTTATCGCTCCTAGTAATATTTTCAGAGTAGTTTGTTCTTTAAATATTATCAGAGTTTGAATTTCGTATATTGAAAGGTGCTTGAAGGGTGTTGAAAGGTTATTGATGTTTTGAATTCAGAATTTCTTAAGTTTGTGAAGTTTACAATATTCATCACAATCTTGTAAATCTATGAAAATGTAATGAATTCAATAAAACTGGCGATTGATAAATCTGCAAAATTGTTTTTAGTTAGTCTGTGGGATTAAATTATTACAGTCGAGCCTCCATATATCGAACTTCTACATATCGAAATTTTCTTATATCGAAATCCCAGCAAATTTCAATGTTCATTACATAGAAAAATTGTTTCTATGTATCGAAAAAATCTCTATATATCGAAAAAAATTTCGAGACATTCATAGATTTTTTTTCCACTTTAGACTGTTTGTCTCATGAAAAATGAAGTTTAGGGGGGAAATTATGTTTACTAAAGGTTGATAAGAAACTTATAAGAAATATAGGTTTCAGGGGTATGTAGATATAGGTCGTTGTTCCGTTCTGGAGTTCTTAAATTCTCTTAAGTTTATTTCAAATCTTAGTTCAACCAATACCTAACACTGTAAAATCAGTTTCAAGTTATCCTTTTTGTCTATTGATTATCATTCCTAGTCTTTTTAGCTTCAGTAAAAACCATTCAAGTTAAGTAGATTGATTTTTTACTTTTTTCTCAACTACATTGTCAAAACGAAAATCCCCTCATATTGCGAATCAAGTTGAACTGCCGAAGAATGAAGATGTATGAAGGCACAAAAATGTAATTTCTGTTAATTTTTCAGTTATTAACTTTCGTTTAATCCGATGCTCGTATAAATTAGAAATTTGGTTTCATGCACGGAAATTAGCTTTAATTTTAATGTTTTAGGAGATTTTTACTATAAAATAAGATTGTTTCTATATATCGAAATTTCTGTATATCGAATTTTTCCCCAGAAATTTGCTGCTTCGATATATGGAGATCCGACTGTATTTTAAATTTAATTATGTGACTTTTAATTCGTGTAAGGGCCATTGCACAGTATTCTATCCAAATGTAGAGTTCGCAACATGATACTTTTTTTGGCATAACTATTTAATTTTCTGTTTGATAAGTACAAAATTTTATTCTGAGTTAATCAGGGTTGGCAAGGTTCTGGGCACTATGGTAAAAACCCTGGTTTTTACTGTCTTTTCTAAAACCCTTGTGTCCGTAAGTGTCTAAAACTATATTTTAAGAAAAATTGTATTTTGTGAGAAAATGTCAAAAACAGAATAAAATGTATCAAAGTAATGTTTCATATTGAAAATTTATTTAATGCAGGGTTGGGTTTTGGACTGTCCAAAAGTGCCCGAAACTGTTAAACTGTCCAAAAGTATGCTCAAGCTAAATGGGTGTAATCTAATCAATTCATATTTGCTGCAATATACGTAATGCAGAAATATAGATATTAATGAGGTTTAATTAATGAGTATTTGATAATATTTTTCTCCAAAATGTTCATTTAAAAAATCTTTTACTTTAAGAAAATTGCCAGTAGTAACTCTATTACATAAAACTTCCTTATGTATAACAGTTGGTAGAGTTATGAAAGGAAATTCACAACACCACCAAGACAACTAATTTCAGTTCCATTTATAACTCAAAGGAATGTTATTAAATGTGATGTGCAGTATTTAGGTGCGTGGGGGGGGGGGGGGGGGGGGAGAACTTAGTTTTTTGAAAGATTTTTGCAAATAAGTTTTACATGATGTTTTAACTTTTTTTAAATTATAGATTAAAGAACAACAAATTGTTAATTAAACACTTACATTTTAAAACTTGTGGCTAATCTTTTTTTAGTTCATATTTTTAACAATACAATATACATGAAACTACAAAAAATTGTAATTTATTGCATTTAAGTCAATTATTGCACTATATTTTGAACACTTTCTTTCGCACACATGCATAAATGTCAAAAAGTTTCGCTTATGGGGGGGGGGGGAACTCATGCATACAAATTAAAAATTTAATGAAGAATTTAATATGCGTTGATCTTTTGATTTTTAAAGTTGTATAATATGTACATCAGACTTATGATTCATTTGTAGATACTGCAAATACTTTCTATATTTAAAAATGTGTAAGTTTAATTTTACTTTTAGTTTTTGATTAAAATTAGGATATCTATAATTATGAGGAAATTAATTTATTCATGGTTATTTGTGATTAATAATGTCTGAACTATCACAGTAAATTATTTCTTTGATTATTTATAGCAAGACCCATTTACGTATTCAGGGTTGCCACGCCACAGGGAAACCTGAAGAAACAGGGAAAACACAGGAAATTCAAAAATCAACAAAAAAAACAGGGAAAATCCAGGGAATTTCGAAAATTTCCTCAAAAACCTGGAAAATACAGGGAATTTTTTTTCCTTCTTAAATTAAAGTTACAAAAATCAATTCCCAAATATATAAACTACCAAAAATTAAATAAATAGTAATAATTAGAATGAGAATATTAATAAAGTTCAGAAATAAAGTAAAATAAAAAATGGTAATTTTGCTTGAAAGTTTTTTTTTTAAAGTAAATATTAAAATATTTATCATAAAAATAGAATCTTGAATTTCATGATAATTTAGAGTGTATGAAATTAGTCTTCTATAATCATTGTTCCGGGTCACTTATACACTTTTAGGTCCATGGCTAAGAGAAGTTTTTTTTTTTGAATAAAAAGTTGAATATATTCAACCACCATGCTATTATTTCAGTTATTATGAATTCTTATTTATTTTCCCTTATTTATTTAGAAATTTGTGTTTCGTTTTTTTACCCTGTGGTGAAATTATCAAGATATTAATGTTCTTTTCCAAATAATCAGTGTTCGCTCGTTTGTAATGTTTTATTTTCATACAGGGAAAACACAGGGAATTTTTTTTCCAAAATTGAGTGACAACCCTGAGTATTGTATTTTTTACAATAGTTAAAGATTTTCAAACAATATTCTCCTATAGAAATCTCTAAGTATGAGGAAATGAAATTACAAGATTTTACTCTTAATTATTTAGTTAATTATAAAGAAATTAGGTACGAATATAAATAATAAACATTCCTTAACTATTTATTCATAAAACCTTCATGGTATATTAAAAACCAAATACACCTGGTTTAAACCAAAAATAACTGGTTTAAAGCAAAAAAACTTTCTTTTATGTTTTTTTTTCAAAAACACCGGTTTTTATACCAACCCTAGTTACGTAGAAATTAAAATTCTTCATTAAAAATTTCAGTTCGCATCCATGATTTTTTTTTCTTCTATAAACCAAATTTTTTGACATTTATGTATGTGTGCAAAAGAAAGTGTTCAAAATATAGTGCAATAAATTACAATTTTTTGTAGTTATTGAATGTGGCACAAGTTTTAAAATATAAGTGTTTAGTCATCAATTTCTCATTCTTTAATCTATGATTTAAAAAACAGTTTTCGTTAAAACATCATGTAAAACTTATTTGCACAAACCATTAAAAAAATTAAGCTTTTTTTTTGCACCTGCACATTTAATAACATTCCTTTGAGTTATAAATGGAAATTAAGTTAGTTGTCTTGGTAGTGTGAGAATTTCCTTTCATAACTCTGCCAACTGTTACGTAAGGAAGTTTTTATGTATCAAAGTTATTGGCAATTCTTTTAAAGATATTTTTAAATGAACGTTTTGGAGAAAAATGTCATCAAATATTCATTAATTAAATCTCATTAATTGATAATATCTATATTCATGCATATTACAAATATTGCAATAAATAAAAATTGATTAGACTACACCCCTTTAGCTTTTAGCATACTTTTGGACAGTTTAGGATGGCAAAACCCACTCGTCCTGTCCTAAACCAGTATTGGACTGTCTAAAACCCAACCCTGGAGTTAATCCTACCAACGTATATAAACTAAAAATAAAACAATGTACTAATCGCATGGTAAATTAAAGTTATGGCACAAAAAGTGTCATGTTGCGGACTCTACATTTGGACAAAATACTGAAAAAGCCCGTAATCGTTTGCTTGTTAGTTTCTCGAGACATTTGATTTATGCTCGCCTGGCTAAAGCATTGAGATATAATTAAGAGAATTTGGCACTCTGTTGTTTGTCAAACCAAGTGCTCTTTCTACGTTCAAACTCATGTTTCATCCTGAGGCTATGTATTTATTTATCCATGCATTTCTTGGGGTGTGTGTGTCATCTGCTCAAGTCAGGAGAGCGAAATAATTAATTTTTCCTGATTGAGGGGCACATTATATTATGTGAAAGATTTTGAAATTCAGATCGTTAGTTTCATTGCTGAGGAACAGTTCCCGCCCCAGTATTAGAACTGAACAGTCTGAAACGACTTAAAGGATTCAAGAATAAAAAATTGGTTAACTTAAATTCTATATCAGGAGGAACATTTACTCTGAGTTCTATAATCAACTGCAACATTGTATTTGTAGAAAAAATTAGTTACTGTTGCCTCTCTGTTTAACGACTTTCAAGGGACCACAAAACATCGTCCTTAAGTAGAAAGCATCCTTAAATAGAATGCTTTTAACACTACAGTGTACCATCTGGGATCGTGAAAAGCCATCGTTAAATAGAGCGTCCTTAAACAGTGAGCCAACTGTAATTTGTTACTGTGCAAAGTACAAGTTGAATGTGGTTTTTAATTCTTAATGTGGTTTGTGGTTTATATGGGATATGGAATTATGATGTAGATGGAACTTGTATTGAAAGTTGCTTCTGCCTTACAATTTCTAAGCAATTCCAGTTAATGATTAATTGGCAAAAGATAGTGAACTGCTGATTAAGTATAATGATAATGAATTTTAGTTAACTGCAGTTCCTCCATCAACTTTTTTTTAAATTACAATTACGACTCTCCAGAATTTTTAAAGTTTGTTTATGTTTGTCAACAATGTTTTATTTTTCTCAATTTTCATGATTTTCCTTCAAAAAAAAGGTTTGAAAGTTTATTCAAATTCTGTTAATCAGTTTGCGTATATATTCTTAATGGAATTATGTTCTGTTGTTAAGTAGACATGAAAGTACAAATCAGGGTCACCACGATGGGAGGAAGGACCTAACCATCATGTTAGGCTTGTGGCTAGATGGTTAAGAGCTGCCTTCTATGCCTGTGGACGCAGTTTCTGACGTAGGGTGGCCAGTTTAGTGGATTTTCGAGATGCAGAAAATCAGCAGCGCCCATGTTGTACGATTACGCGGCATGCAGGGTTCGAAACTATTATATTTTCAAAAATATCGAAAATATCCGGTATTTTGATATATATTGGATATTTTGATATATATCTGATATTTTCAGTATTCACAAATTAAAGTCTTCAAAATAGTAAATGCATCCTCAAATCTCTCTTTATTATCTGATATTATTATTAAAATATGTAGACTTAAAATTAAGCTTTCTTTCATTGTTTATATCTGATATTTCATTTTACATTTTATCTATTTTAATGAAGTGAATTAAGCATTAGTTGTTTTACTTATTTTTCTTCTTGTAGCTAACTTTTTACACTATTCTATGATTCAGAAATAAAAAAATATGCATTAGTGGGTGTACAGTTATTAGACATTTTTTTTCTGGCCAACATATAATCTTTAATTAGGTACTTTTAATATGAATTTAAATTGTTACATTACTAATAATTTTATGAATATGAATTAAAAAGGAATATTATAATACTTTGTTGCATTAATAAAATCATAAAAATATAGCTCATAACTTTTTGATTATTTTTAATAATAAATGAACAATATTACTATGATTAATAAAAGTTTTACATTGAAAATACCGTAGTTGAAAAAATAAATATCTGAAATATCATGATATTTTCAAAAATAAATATCGGATATATATTGTGATATACACCATGATATATATCAGCAAACCCTGGCGGCATGTATAAGATCCCTTGGGTATTCGTTTGGCTTAGAATTCTATCGGCAAAATTAAATTCCTAGTGCAGTTTCGCATCAAAGAGAGCCCAGGTGCCTCCATCTGGTGGAAACTGGGCGTCCAAATTATCCGTCCCATTGATATACCCACCTTAATGGTGACACATTGAAAGACTGGATGCCGTATTGGGAAATCGCATTAAGTCTGCTAAAAGGCTAAAAAAAAGCAGCCCCCATTAGAAGAAAAAAAAAACGTTGGGAGAAGGTACTCCCAAAAGATTTTCTTATTAGTCAAGTAGGGTTTGGCGATTTTCAAATTGATGCCACGTTTCTCTTCTTGTAGGTTTATGTATATCCAGGTATTTTATCTCTCATTATTTTGCACTCGTAATATTAGTCAATTATATTCAAATGAGCTGAAATTTTCAAGCGCTCACCTTTTCAAAATTAGGAGTCTCTTGTGCAGGGTTTGCCGATATATATCACGAAAAAAAATCCAATATTTATTTTGAAAATATCATGATATTTTGATATTTTCGATGTTTATTTTTTCAACCACAGTATATTTTCAATATAAAAATTTTATTAATCATTGTAATATTGTTCATTTATTTTTTTAAAAAACCAAAATGTTATGTACTATATATTTAGATGTATTGATACATCATTAATATAACAAAGTAATATAGTATTCCTTTTTTTATTTTATATTCATAAAATTATTAATAAAGTAGCAATTTTAATTCCAATTAAAAGTCCTTAATTTAATATTAAACATTGGTCAGAAAAAATCTTATGACTGCACCAAATAATACATATTTTTTATTTCTCAATCATATTCTAACTGTGTAAAACTAGCTAACAAGAAAAATGAGTAAAACAGCTAATACTAAATTCATTGCATTAAAATTGATTAAAATGTCAAATGAAATGTAAGATATAAATAATAAAAGAAACCTTAATTTTAAGTCTACATACTGCAATAACAATATAAGAAAATAAAGAGTGTTTTGAAAATATCGGATATATATATATATATCAAAATATCTGATATACATCAATATATCGGATATTTTCGAAAATATCATATTTTCAAGCCCTGCTCTTGTGCAAAATTAGTAAATGTTAACAATATCAGAGTTTTGAAAATTACCGTTCCAGTTTTCTAAGCATTATTGTGGATGTTTTTTTTTAAATATTTTTTTTTCCTTTTTATTTGCTATTAGTGGTTTAATTTAACAGGCAAGACAAAATTGTCTAAAAATCTCGCATCAAAATTTTTTTTGTGTGAGATTTAATTTTAAATGTGCGTGATACTTAAATGCATGTTTAAATTAATATGCACATGATTCGACTGTACTATCATTTTTTTCTGAGTGAAAAAGCTTATTTTAAAAGAAAATTATGAAGTGTGTTGTATTGTATGCACAAACAGTGAGTATTTAGTTATAGAATGACAAAAAATAGTTTGTGAATCTGAGTATTTTCTCAAAGTTTAGGGTTGGAGGATAAGGGGGACTGACAGCCATCTCATAACATCCCTGCATTTTTTAAAATTATGCTGCCTTTATTCAATAATTATATTTTAAAATGAATAATTTAACATGTTAATTCTATTTTATTATTATTATTAATTTATAGGTGGGAAATAGGAAAATTTGCATTTTTCTTGTTTTCATTCTACAGTCGAACCCCGCTGTAACGAACCCTCAGCGGGCTGACTTGGAAAATCGCTATAACCGAGGGTTCGCTATGTCCGATTTTTCGAAAATAAGTCCACTTTTGCTAAGATACTTCTTTACTGAATGCCCTTATAACATATTAGTTAAAAGGATAAACATTAAGTTAATTATTAGTATTAACTAGAGAGGTACTGAGTAGGGCTTCTCTCTTCCAGGGGAGGTGGGGGGGGGGGTTAGGGAGGAGAGATTCACGGTAGTACACCTTGAAATTTTCCGATTGGTTGGAATAGTGTTGCAGGCAATTTTTTATGCAACACTTGTGATCCTCGAAGTATACAGAGTAGAGGGGGACTATGCCGTACTTTTTAATGATCAGTTCATCTCAGCATCGTTCATTCTTTTGATCCATTCATTTAACTCTTTCATTTGAACAACTTCGTTTATTTCAAAAAGCTGCAGGTGATCTCTCTGCACGTCATACTCATGTACATTCGAAATGCTTCATTAGATGAGTAATATTTCTTGATGGAAGAATAAATAAAATCATCTAAAAGTAAGAAAATATGTTTATGAAAAATAAATCAAAAAAACTTTACTCAGGTTTAGATGTATAAAGCAATTATATTTCACTTTGTAAGATATTTCTCACTTTCTGAACGGCAAGATATGTTTTCCCTTCCGAAAATTGTAAGTTCTATTTCAAAATACCACACATATCAAGTTATTAAATTTTACTATGCAAATAACATAATTTAAAAAAAAAAAATACTAAGCACTGTTCATAATGCACTCAAAAGGACAAAGTAACTTTTCTGGGTCAGAAAGGACAATATTTAAGTATTGTGTGGTTCAAATCAGGTAGAGAATTTCTTACCATTATCTAAGTTTCTGTCATAAATTTGAGTGTTGAAACATGTATATTTTTCTGGAAAAGTTTGTTTGAAATGACTTCAGTCGCACTTTTCCTCATTTGCAGAGTCATTTCCTTGGAATAATTGAAAATTACATGAATACTTAAATAATATTGTCCTTTCAGACCCAGAAAAAGTTATTTTGTCCTTTTGAGTGCATTATGAAAAGTGATTAGTATTTTTTTTTAATTCTGTTATTTTATTCTTTCTAGTGTAAATGTATTTCAGAAATAGAATAATGTTACCATCACGAAGTTTCACCTCTTTTTCTAATATAAATGCTTTATACTAAAAGGGGAAAAACTATATACGTGTCTAAAACTTAAAGCGTTTGGCACTAAGAATTAATTTTTGTACCTCTAGGATTTGTTTGTGTGCCAATTTAATTTTGAACCATTTAAATATTAAAGGTTTGCAAAACTTATTCATATTTCCCAACATACAAGTTACTCGTGATAAAGATCCTAATGTGTGTTTTTACTTAGCCCCGTTTTCGATTATTGGCATAGATGAGGATAAAAATCCCAAGAAAGCAATGATAGTGGATAAATTTCATGCTTGCTCCAGAGAAGCCTTGATTCAAACTTTTTATTATGATTACAATTAATATTGCTGTTGTAAGGCAACAAAATTTGCAACAATGGGTTTTATATTTAATCTTTTAGTGGGGTTTTGCTGTTTTCTATCCTAACCGAAATAATAGTTTTATTTTAGAATTGATTTTTTAGCGTTAAGTTGTACCAAGATTAAGCAAATAATTTTGTGAAATCTCGAAGTCTCTAAGTGGTGTAGTTGCTGAGATATATCAAAAGCAGGGCTCAGATTTTTCCGTGACAATCAAGCCAAGTAAAATAAAAGTGCTTTAAAAGTAAATAAACTGTTTGTGACGTCAGAAAATTTGCAAAATTGAACTTGAGTGAAATAGTGAACTAATTCTAAATAGAAATATCATATTTCCAAATACAGGGTGTCCCAAAAGGTCGTTTACAAACTTAACATGCTGGTCTGTCATATCATGATGAACAAGATTTACATAGGAACATGTGTTCCCAAACGCAATGCTGGCGCACTACATGCACACAAATTCAGACACTAACGGATGCACAACATGTTGCATATCTATTACACAAAGACAGTTTTGCACAACATTTTAAATTTTAAGGAAAGCTTAAAGCAGTCGATAAAATTTCCGTCCCGTCAGCTCTCATAATCACGTTGCAACTACAACGCAGCGATCGGTGAAATCTTGTCAGAATGGATCGTTATTACGACGGTACTTTGTCGTTGCGACGCGTGTATGACAGCTAAAGGCAGCAAATTTCAACAACAGCTATAAGCCTTCCTTGAAAACTAAAATGTTACTTAAATCGTCTTTGTGTAATAAATATGCGACATGTTGTGCATCCGTTAGTGTCTGAATTTGTGTGCATGTAGTGCGCCAGCATTGTGTTTTCGAACATATGTTACTATGTAAATCTTGTTCATCATGATATGACAGACCAGCATGTTAAGTTTGTAAACGACCTTTTGGGACACCCTGTATAGCATAGTCACAGGGGAAAAAACAAAAAAAAATTATTTAGTGTACTTTAGGTTACATCTTAAAAAATGTAAATCACGAAATAAACTAGTATGTTGTGGCCATCACGAAACTTTCTTCTATATTTTTCCTTTTTCTGATCCCTCCCCATGCTTGACGAGAAAGCAATATTCCTAACAAAAACAAAATTACACATGCAAAAACTTGACGACCATCCCAATGTCTGAATTATTGTAAAAACAAAACAAAGAGCGAAAATTGAAAGTTACTTTAAAAGCCTTACTTGAATTAATTACAAATATTTTATTTATTAACAAACATAAGATGGCAACAGTTAAAATTTTTAAATCATTGAGATAATATTTCCGATCATTTCCATACAATTGGGGCCGTGGTAGCCTGATCGGTAGGGCATTGGACTCGGGGCCGGAGGGGCTCGGGTTCGATCCCCGCTGGTCGAAGACCCACCGTCGTCATTAAAGGGGACTGGGCGACGTTAAATATGCTCGTGGTCTCAATGTCCTCCAAGTGAAACGATACCTCTGGGGGTGCTAATACCAGGTAGCTATTAGCTCTTGGACTAGATCTAAATTCTCATTAACTGTTCGATCCGGTGATGGTGCAAGAAATCCGCAGACGACAATCTAACGATTTATCTTTCTTATTGTTGCATTAATAAAACTATTTTTATTCGCAAAAAAAAAAAAAAAAAAAATCAACACCTCTTGGAGCGATTGGAGTCAAAATTGAACCAAAGCCTGTTTACGTATGCATTCACATATATTCCCAATTTCAACCAGAACCTAGCATTACTTCTTGAGATAGGGCACTCACAATGGAAAAAAAGAACGGGCGATTGCGCTACCCCCTTTTTAGCTGTTGACACCAAAATAAAATCAGCTCTTGTACCCACAAAGGGCTACTTGCCGATAAATATTTCTTTCATTCCGTTCATTATTTCGTGAGATACAGCAGTCACAATTGACGACAAAAAACGTTCTATAGCTGAACCCCCGTTTGAGCTATTGACACCAAAATTGAATCAGCACCTGCTCCTGTTAGGGGCAACATATGGACCAAATTTTGTTTGATTCCGCCAGTTACTTCCTGAGGAATAGCAAGCACGCGTAACTCAAAAAACGTCCCATTGCTCCACCCCCTTGGAGGAATTCGCTCCAAAAACCAATGGGCACAAGTTCACATAGGGGCACATATGTGTACCAAATTTCGTTCAATTTCTAAGGTAGTTTTTGCTGTAGAGCGGCCACAAAAAACTGGTCACACACAGACGTGACACATATACACACACACACACACACACACACAGACAGACAGACATTTTCCAAAAATAGTCGAAATGGACTCAGCACACCTCAAAACGTTCGAATCCGTCAAAATTCGAAATTCGAAAATTTGCACGAATCCAATACTTTCTTCTATATATTAGATATAGAAGAAAGTAATAAAAGAGAAAACAAAAAAAGAATATATATATACAGGGGTCTGGCCAGAGGATATTTGGGTCCGCTAACGGACCCTTCTCAAAAATCCGATCAACCAAAACGGACCTTTCACAAAATCCCGATCAAACAAAACGGACCTTTCACAAAATCCCGATCAAACAAAACGGACCCTTCACAAAATTCTGATAAACAAGATCGGATCTTTCACAAATTGTTAATTGAAAGAGCAAATCTGAACAATGCATATTTCTGTGTATAAACCGATAATTTTTGGAACCTTTTTTGAAGTCAAATTAGAGGGATCAGCTTATACAAAATCGGCTAATTTTGAAAGAAAAAAATCGGCACTCTTGCGATGCTCCTGCAAGCGATAAATAATTGCTACTGCCAAATAAATATAATGGTTGTTTGTTTGTTTTATCACAGCTAATTAGCAGTGGTGTTTTTGTAAACTTTTCGGAAAAGGCATTGGTAAGCACTTTTCTCCGCTCATGATTTAATAAACAATAATAATATATATCTGCGAAATGAACTTAGAACTGCATAGGGATAGTAAGGGTGAGGGAAAAAATATGATCGCTTCAGATAGTGTTACCAACTTCAAAATTATCACCACTTAGCGTCTGGCGTTGAACCTTTATAATGACTTGATTAGAAAATATTCTAATCATTTTGCCAGCTTGTCAATATTTGCGTTTTTACGGTGCGGTGCGATGTTTAATTGTTATTTTGGGAGAAAATTATATGGGTTTTGATTTTTCGATGCTAACAAGGATTATTAACTTTAAATAAACTCTTTTAATTACCGTTTTTTTTCTTTAGATGTCTACATTTTGAAAAATGCAATCTTTAAACATCCGATATGAGAATCATATTTTGTTCTTTTTTCAAGCTAACTTCGCTTTATTAGGATTCAAATAAATGAAAAGACTCTTTATTTCTGTTAGAACTCTCATTTCAAGTTTTTAAAGCAAAATTCCATTTTCTGTTATGAGTCAAAAATTAAAATGCTAAATAGATGGTTTATTTTATTTTATTTTTTGGGTCAACTGTGTCCACAGATATTAATGATATGTTTATCATAGGACTCTAAAATGCAATTTTAAAATAATGTTATCAAAAATATTTCTTTTACAAGCCGTTTTTATACTTTTGATGCCTTCACTTTGAGAATTGCGATCTCTTTGCATCCGCTATGGGAATGCAATTTTTCGAATTTGTAATGATTATTACGCTTTGTTAAGAGGCAAACAATTGAAATATCTTTTTATTTTTGTTAAAATCACGGAATTTATAAGCTTTGAACGAAATTCTGTGCTTTTTAAGAGTGTCTTGGGTCAAAAAGTTTAATGCTGAACCCTATTCTGAATTTTATTTTATTTATTTATATTTTTGTTACAATTATTTTAAGTACTGTACAGAAATATATCTAGTATAATTTAACATAATGTAGAATGATAGATAAATATTGATACTTGAAAGAGCGATGCCCCCCCCCCCCGCCAAATATTAGAAAAAAAATTCAGAATGATTTTCTCGACGTAGAAGAGGAAAACACTCAACTTAAAGTTTAATTGATGCAGTTTGTGCCATCTCTAAATTCTAAAATTTCGTTTTAACAAAAAAAAAAAATTTTTTTTTTGCGAAATTTTTTGTTTTTTCACAAAATTAATTCATTTTTCACAAAATTATTTGGTTTTTCACAAAAAACGGACCCTGTGAAAAATCCTGGACAGACCCCTGATATATATATATATATATATATATATATATATATATATATATATATATATATATATATATATATATATATATATATATATATATATATGAATCAGAGAGAGAGAGAGAGAGAGAGACAATAATGTAAAACACGAGAATAAAGAAATGTTTATTAAAACTATGTACCTTAAATATATGTTAACAAAAATATTATTATCATAAAGCGTCTGCTTTTTAAATAAAAACTGTCGTAAGTTGTCGAAATTGACCTTTTTTGACCTGAAAACAAACATCAATCATGACATCTACCCAAAAGAAAGATGTGTGTTCCTTCAAATATTTTTTTTCGAGCTATAGCACTGTATACATACATGGTATTACCAATAGACTATGTATAACAAAAAAAGTACCAATCAATATATTGGTAGCTCAGTCAGAGTACCGGATAACTTAGTTTAAAGAAAAAGACTCGCCTAAATATTAGGCAGCTTCAAAATTATTCCACAGTACCAATGAGAACAGAAAAAAAAAAATGCAACATTTTCCTTTGAATGAGGAAAAATATTAGACAGTTATAATCCTTATTGAAATTCTCTGGATATTGAATGTAAAATAAGCAGTTTAAAAATTGCAAGTTAAAAATAAAACCAAATCGCTATCGATGGCAGTTGATAGGAGTGATGTTATTGAAGAAAAAATTACAGCCGGAAAAGGGATAAAAGTTATTTTTAGAAAAATTTTTGGTGACAGAATGCGTGAGATGGATTTTTGCAGGTGCGTAGAACTTTAAATAGAAGTTCCAAACATTTTGTTGGTTGTCCAAACAAGTTTACTAATGTAAAGTAAGAAAAACAACTTTGAAAAAAGCACAAATTTGCCAATTACAGCAGACACATGTTTCGGCGTTACAGGGAACGCCTTTTTCAATACAAAAAGTAATGAGCTTATGGATGAAAAGACATCCGACAAAAGCAAAGAGCAGATAAGCATGCAGCTTAAAAGATAAAAATAGCGGATTGTTTACAAGTTTACCATTGGAAAATTGTAAATGAGCTGAAAGAGTTTCTTTTACTCTTGAAAATGATGAATAAGGAGGAAAATAAAAAGGTTCGAAATGAATATATATGAATTGTACTGCACTGAGAAAAAGGAAATTTGAGATTGATTAAACACTAAATGTTAAAAATTTGATGATGAATTTTTTTTTAAAGTGATTTTATTACATGTGCATCAATACAATGTTCCTAACTGCTCACCGTTCAAAAGAACGGTCGTTCATTTTTTGGTGAACAAACGGATCCGTCCATTTTAAGGATTCGTTCTTTTTGACTTGTTGGTTCATGAACGACACATATCCCTAATACAGAGGTGTGAAAATTATTCGAATAATTACGATTTTTTCAGTTTTTCTTGAATAATTTTGTTTATACTTGCAGTAGTTCATGAAGGATAATTTGTTCTGTTATTCCAAGCATTTTTTCACTCCTTTAGACTAGTTTTGGGGACATTACTTTGTTAAATGTTGGAAGTTATAAAATTGAAAAACATTTCGTCTAAAGTATTGAAATTGTTCGCATTGCATAAAGAATGTGTTTGATTAACAATAGTATTATTTTATTCATAAAGCAATGCTTTTCTCAGCTCTCTTCATTGCGTGATCATGAGTGAAGCATGTAATATTTTTCCTAGAAAACTAGCTGCTATAAAGGTCTCATCCAAGAAAATCACTATACACAACAAGAAATCACTAAAAAACTAAAAATTTTGCAAGCATCTATGTGTAGAATAAAACTATCTTTGAACTTCAAATGTAAATATATAGATTTCAGAGTATAGAAACGCAATAGAAAAGTATATTTATTGCAAAAACAGAAAGGAAATTAATTCATATTGCCAAAACTAACAGAAAAACAACTAATCATGAACTAAAAATCTATCTATAAGCGTAAGGGGTACATGTATGTGATTCTTCTATTCTTAGAAAGCTTATCTCAGTTGAACTCTGTGCTTGTTGTCCTCTTAAAGAGGGCTAAAATCAAATTTGCTATGGCAAAAAGACTTGCTTGGACAAAAATTGTGTATAAACTACTTGTAGGTAATTGGAGCGAAATGGGAAATATTGATTTTCCTTTCATTATTCAGTTAAATTCAAGTTGTTCAGTCTTTTTCCTAAAATTAAATTTATTGCATATAGGGGCACTTACTAAAGATTCAGAACTGTTTATAAATGCAGCAGAAACTTTTTTTATGAGATTATTTCCCAACAAATTACATGCATTAAGGTACTTTTTACATTTTAGGTATAGTATTCTGACAAATCAATGCTCAAAATACCAAAAGAAAGCAACCAGTATGCCAGGAGAAGCACCAGTAAAGTATTTTCCCGAGTCGCATTACACAAATGGTGAAACTCTCCACCCAAGTTATGGATTGGAGCGTAATTTCCGCTCAGGGTGCTGGATGTTTAAGCATTGTAGAAGGCATGAGGAAGCCAATCTACTATAATATTAAAATCTGTTCGCGTCCGTCCGTCCGTCTGTCTGTCTGTCTGAAGATCGATCTTCTCGAGAACCGCTGCGAATCGAGAGTCGAACGAGATACCGATCAATTTGAAATTTTTCGAAGAAAACAATAGAACCAATCTCGTAACTGTACGACTTTAATTAGCGGAGATATTAATTAAAACGTTTATTAACATAACGTTATTCAGGTATTTTTATTTCTTTCCTGTTGCCATTTTGCGTATCTGTAAGCAAATAAAATTCTAATTATTGTTTTAAAAGAGATTTTTTTGGCTGCTGTCCAAATCTTAAAACAACGTTTCCATCTAGAATTTTATTTTAAATTAGTTTAGAATTGGTTACTCTATTCGGACATAGCCTTTATTTTATCATCTGTCCTTTTTTTTATTTTTTTACACTCAACGTTCTTAACTCTTTTCAGCTTATGAATGTTGATTCTTTAGACATGTTTATTGATTGTAGTGTAAGTTTAAAATTCACCGGCCTCATATTTTGGTACATTTAGGATGTGCGACTAATTATGTTTATTTTGTTGGACTTTTTCCCGTCACATGGGTGAGTTTTCGAATTGTAATAACTCTTTTTTTCCTTCCTGTTTCTATTTTTGAAATACAGTTTGTATCGTTAAAAGAACATATTAAATTAAGATTGTTTGGATTTCTTTAAATGAAACAAAGTTGAACAAAAAAGATTGTTAAGGATTTTAACTAAAGCTAAATTGGAATCTGATGACTTGGTATTAAATTAATGCTTATTGTTATTATTTATTTAGTCTAGGTGCTTTAGTTTCACGTAATCAACCAAAAAGTGTGTGTCATTTTATGTAAAAAGCTGATTGTAATTCTACATAAATATTTCAAATATAGTCTATCAGATGTAATTCATTTTAACGTGAGCACAGATTATAGTTGATAATGCATATATTTTCATCTTTTGTGCTAATTGAAATTATTCATAACTTGTATCATTGATAACTATGATCATGGCCCCACTGAATACTTAACGGCCGTGGCAATCGCTGAAACTTATGGCAACAAAGAGGGCGCCACTGGCTACCCCTGTTTTTGTTTCCACTTGGCGTGATTGTGAGCGCTGGCGCTTTGGCATCTGTGATTACGTGATTTCTCGACTTATTATCGGGCGTACGTCATTTGACGAAAATTTTAGTTTCAAAAGAAGGAATGAAGAGAAAAAGTGCTAAATAAACATTGTATTACAAAGGTGAAGAGCATTTCTTATTGTTATTTTAATATCATATCAAAAATTATGCGTAATAAAAATTCTAAACTAAACACAGAAAACATATGATTTTTATTTAAAATTAATGCGTAATTCTTAATATATTTTTTCAAACGCCTTTTTTTTAAAGCTTTGCAAATAATTTTCAATTTTTTTTTTGAAAATCCCCTGGGGTTTCCTTTTTAGATACAACAGTTCTAAGATTGATGATATATGGCAGGCAGCCCTCATTTCTAACTTTACATGCTCATTTACATGCGAATTTTTTCTGCTCAATAAATTACATCGAAAAAAAAAAAAAAACATGCTCCGCAATCTGTAAATACATTCATTTCTCAAAACTTAAGAGGGTCATTCATTGCCCCCATTTGACGCTGATGGGGATTAGAGGGGGGGGGGGGGGGTGTATAGGAATTTACGTTAACAATTGCCATTCTTTCCGCTCGTAATGTAGTGTATATTTTACAACGAACATAATTTAATTAAAAATGTACGTTTGGGAACAGGCCCGACATTTAAAAATTTCCGGAGGGGGGGGGGCAAAGGTTTTGTGTTCGGGAAAAAAACAACAAAATACGAGCAAAATGCCAAATTTTAGTATGTTTGTAAAATTTAGGGGTGTCATAATTGCCCCCTTCCCCCCCGTGATATCCCCACTGGACAGGCCTGGTTAGGAATATTCTTTTTCAAATGAAGAAGAACAATAGAAAAGTTAAAAATATGATGGCAATTTAAGAAAATGAACCATTAACATAATTTTAAAAACATTTAAAATTCAGAGTGTAACTAATACATGGTTCTACGACGGGTCCGTGGTTCTCGCGCCAATATTTTACGGACACCAAAATAATGTCTATTATCTTTTTCCCCTTCCATTTTTAGCACATCTCATGTTATAAGAAATTTAGTGTAGATTTTAGTAGTATATTAGTGCGCAATACGCACAGAGATGCACAAACGTTTAGTGCACAAGAGCTATTTCGAAAAAGTGCAGATTTTTTTCCTTACAAAAGGAAATTCATAGCATAATCAAAAAATAAATAAAAATAACATGGAGCTAGAAAAAACTCATTTTTTCAAAGCTTAGTTTTTAATTAATTTTTTTAAATGTCCGATTTTGAAAATAAGGCGTGGTCTTTATGACGTCACAAATGATGTACTTTGGCGCATCTGTCTACCGCGTTTCTACGTTATGATGATCAAGAAGCGAATTACATATTGCACTCTACGCTTACTATCAATCATATAGTTGCCAACACTTGTGAATATTGTGCTCTGTGAGTGGCATCAGTGAATGGCATTTCATCATTTGTGATGTCATCGGCAGAAGCGTAAACAATGAAAGCGCACCGATTAATGCCTTTTTTTTTTAATATTAAACTTAGTCAAGTTATTTTAAAAAATGATCAGATCCTATGATTTTAAAAATGTTCTTTCAAAAAAAAAAAAAAAAAAACCCTTAAAATTTCGGAAACGACCCTGTTGCTTCACACGCTTTGAGCATTAAAAAAATGTATATATATACACCCAATCCTCTTTTTATGCGGTGAATAGGGACCGCATAAAAAAATCGTGTAAAAAAAAAATGCTTGAAACTTCACCAGTAGCTTTAAAAGTTTTCGCAACTGAGTTAAAAAATAGTTTTTTATGCGGTGGATAGGGACTGCATAAAAAAAGTCTCACGTAGAAAATACCCAAAATATTATATTTAAACGAAACCAAAATAAACCAAGCGATGATAATTTTGCCGACTCCCGAAAAATTTCCCGAATTAAGAAATTTTTGGAAAGTCACAGTGACTTCCCATCGGATGCCCCTGTTGACCCTTGATGATACTACCAAGCACTCGTTTGATAAATAATTTTCGCTCGTTTTATAAATAATTTTTATAAACTACACAAAAAAAAGTCCGCACAAAAACAGGTTTGGGTGTACACATACACATCGGAAGGCGCACAGACCGGAGAACGTTCACTTTAGCTCAGATTCTATCCCCACCCCCACGCTCCCACGTTACCTATAGCATCCCAGGTGCTATTACTTCAATATATTTTTCAATTGTTATAAAGTGTTCACGCAGTAAATAATTTTTATGATAAAGGTCAGATTCGGCCATAAAATATTTATCTTTCTTACGGCCTCGTATTACCTATTCTAAAAAATCAACAGTCATATTATGACGGGTGCAAATTTCTTGGTCATTTCCATTTCATTCCATTTGTAGAAACAAGAAACCCAACGAGTAGGGTCCTATCGCAATTCATGATCGTGAATAACATAATTCGAACTCATCAAGCAGCCAAAATTCAAATTATTATTATTTTTTAAAATTTATTTTTAACATTTAACAAATACATGCAATAGGGAAAGAAACTCCTCAAATATCTACACATGAACTTGTGAAACTAATTTTAAAAAAAAATGGGGAACAGATTATTTTACAAAATATCAACACTGTTGATATTTTGTAAAATCCTAGCAGGGGAGAGTTCCGTACAAAATTTATTTTGTCTTTGCAAAAGCAAAAGAATGATATGATTTTTTTTACTTGCCATTTCTATGATATTTTTAAACATACATTCGATTTGCGATAGCTCGAATGTAAAAAGACCGACGGAAAACTTCGACTTATCGAAAGTTTGACTCAACGATAGTTTTAGTTTTTGATATTTTAATATTAAAAACCATCGAATACTTTAATTAATATGTACATATAACAGACAAAATTACAGAACTTAAGTTTTTTAGCACAATATGCACAGTTTAATCAAATGTATTGATAGAAAAAAATCAAAAGCATGCTGGAACCGCTTGAATAGAGCTGATTCTACTTCAGGAAATGTGCACATCTTCATTCGTTTCAAATTCGGATTGCAAGTGAAGGTGAAATAATTATTCTCCCATAGTCACTTCTTTTTTTTTTCTTTTTCTTTTTTTCGTTCTTTCGAAATAATTTCGAGTAATCTTGGAAAAAACTTCGAGTTGAAAGAAGTTAACTTCGAGTTATAACTAGAATAGAATTAAAGACTAAGTTGTCAAGACTTGATAAAAATTTCGAGTTATAGTAATATTCGATTTATCGGACTTCGAAGTATCGCAAATTTACTGTACTTATAAGAAAATTAAAATATTTAGCGATGTAAAATCCTGTAAACATTGAATTCGTCATAAAAAACTATTTTCTACACTTTAAGCATGAATGAGAAAGGAGCTTTGAACTAGAAACTTTGCAGGAAATTTGATCGCCAAGTTAGGCGAAAATTAGGATATGAATTTTCTGTTGGAAAAATAAAATACACACACACAGTAGACCGTCAAGTATCCGCAGGAATCTAAGATCTGCTTACAAATTTTTGTAATCTTGTTCTAATAGTATAGCATTAGGAGCAGCTCTAAATATCTAGCATTTCTTAAAATAAAAAAAGTGGGGGGGGGGGGGGGGGGTAATTTTCCGTGATAGGTACGTAGCGGAGCATTTTTTAATCTGGCGATTAGTTTCAATTTTATTTATTGTCGGGGAACTTCAAGTTACATATGAAGTATTTATTTGGCGACACCATAAACTATTTTGTCTTTTTCAAAGACTTGTAAGCGAAGCGATAAGCCCTAGAAACAAGATCTAAAAGTCCATAAAAAAAAAAAATAATCCTCTGAATAATTATGTTTCTCCATTAAGCGTAAAATAATCCATCAAATGATACACAAGCTATAAATGAACATGTAAAATTAAATTAAAAGAAATTGCCTAACCAACTTTAGATCCACCATTTACGCATTAAATAATCAGCTAAATAACTTTACTAATTCGATTCGAATTGGTTTTTACGGTATATTTCTGAGCATCTTGCGAAATATTGATGTTTGTTACATGTTCCATTTATTAATTAAAATAAACAAGCTTTGAAACTTGTCGTTGATTGGTGGATGCAACCGTGGCTTGTGGCGCCTCCTTGCGGTCAGAATGGGCAAATATGAAGTTTTGAGGTTTTTCCATCTAGTGTGACCATGTTCAAGTGCAGAAATAGTTGCCCCGGTTTAACACAAGAAAGTCAAAAATTGTCAAGGCCTGGTAAGCGTCACGCATTCAGTGGGGCCATGCTATGATTAACGTTGAAGAGATTTTTGCCAAAAATAAGCTCTACTGGTGTTTTGCAAACCTTGCATTACGCGTATTTTTTTTTACTCCTTAGCGCTTTAGAAACTGATGTCAGAGTAATACAAAAACATCAGTTGGACATCTCTTTCGTTTTTTAAGTAGCCCGTGCAACGCCGGGCACGCAACTAGTATCAGCATGAAAAATTGCTTGAACAAAGGTTTCAGTTACAAGTTTGGTTTTCAAATGGAGACTTCATTCATGCACGATGGGGCTCTGTGTCCTAAAGCTCTATCTGTGACCAAAATTTTGAATGAAAAAATATATAAAAACACTTCCACGGCATGGAAACAGTCCAGATATGAGCCTAATAGAGAATAATTGAACCATTCTAAAGAAAATAATTAAAGAAATAGGACTCATTCAAATTTGGCACCTTGACGAGGAAATACAAATTAATTGTCCAGAACTTATAAAAAGAATACCAAGACAGATCGAATCTTTAATAAAAAATAAGAGGATTCCCCCGTAATATTAAATGTGTCAATATTTTAAAAATTAAATATTATTTCTTTGATATAACAAGATTTTACCATAAATTTCACACTTATTCTAATAATTTTCACAGCTCTGTAGTTGTATATCTAAGGGTTATGACAGGTATTGCATTACTTTCACACAAAAATTGCTATAAATTGTAAATGTTATCAGAAGTTTTTGACTGATTTTATGTATTTAGAGCGTTGTAAGAAAGTCATAGCCTGACTTGATATTTGAGCCTTTTTTTCTTTTTTTGTGAAACACATTGTCGACTCAGATCAGCGATCATCATTAGTCCTTTTAAGCCTGGGAATAACAGTATGGTATCCTTCTGTTGCTTTAAGGTGACGATTTGCTCTATAGCTTTTTTATAAGTTTTTGCATATTTGTGTAAAAGATGAGACCTTATTTGTGTGAGTTTAAAGTGAGAAATTACCCTGTGATCTCAAATGTGACTCAGACCACAAATTATTAAGAAAAACCTTATTTATTAAAAAATAAATTTTAAAAGACTAAAATGTTACTAAAATTCTGTGTAATGTGATAGCGAAAATATCTTCTACTGTACACACTCCCATAAAAAAGTTTTTGAGTCTTTTATATACAAGATTACAGTCAGAGTTGTAAGAGTTTCAGCCAATGCTGGTTTTAACCATGGATAAAACCGGTTAAAACCGGCCGGGATAAAATCAGTTTTATCCAGTTTTGGCCACTTAGATAATTATCAAATTTTAAATGAAACCCAAATAATAAATTATTAAAAAGAAATGTAAAACAAACCATAATCAATCATCTTGCATTATTTATCTAAATAGTATGTTTTACAGTTTGTAGAAATTACAGCATGTTTAGAAGGTAAGGTTTACATGAAAAATATGCAGTAACATTAAAAAAATAAAATTCTCACACACAAATGTACAAAGTATTTCAAGTAATTTTGAAGAAGAAATGAGAGAAAAAAAAGAACTTTTAGAAATATATATTTGCGTTTTTAAAAAACAAAACGAAAGGTACTGGGGGAAAATATTTTTGAAAATTAAAAGGCAACACTACTAAAAAGTTACTATATTTATGTTACAAACTGTTTTGTATTCCTTATGTCTTTTGTTTTAGTTGTGAGCGATTTCAGTTATTAATTTTTAAGAAAGTTAAAATTTGTTCACTACTATTGTTGTAATAATGTAAATTACTTCAACTAATATTAAATTTAATTAACTAAAATTGCTATGCTTAATTAAACAACTTCCAACTAACAGATTTATTAGTTGTAAAACACACATCTCTCACATAATACAAACTATAAGTGTATTCAGTGGCGGATCCAGCCGATTGTTTTGGGAGGGGCCATCCGAAATTTTGAACAAACTCCGAACTCCCCAGAAATTTTATTAAAATGAAGTTTTAAAAACTCAATTTTCGGGGTATCGAGACATTAGGTGAGAGGGTGGATTTAGGAATCTCCCTCGAAAATGTTTCAAAATTGAAATTTCCGAGTAATTTTTGAAAATTAGGAAAGTAAAAACGCATTTTGTCTATTTGTCTATTTTTGATGATGTACGGAGAAAGGTCAGGTTTCGGGCGCTGGCCCCAAAATACTTTTTGAAAATAAAGCTTAGAAACCAAAATATTCTGTCATTATACATTAAGAAGTTAAAAGAGGAAGGGTGCTCTTCTCTAGCTCTTCAGCTGTCCAGCCTAAAAATACACCTTTAGGTAATGTTTGCTTACTTTAAAGGGAGTGTGAAGATGCTTAGAATCCTTCCTTCCTGGAAATATTTTGCTTGAGGCTCTAAAAATTGAAAATTTAACTATATTTATACATATTTGAGAAAAGGATGGAAGATTCGTGAGCTCCTCCAAAAACCTCCTTTTAAAGCTATCATCATGATATAAACTAGGGAGGGAGGGGGTCCTATCAAAAATCGTTTGTAATTGAAGTCCCAAAAAATTTCATTTAAGTTGCTTTTAAGCAAGTTAAGTGATAAGGGCTGGATAAGCTAGTTTCCGTTGACATTTTCCAAATAAAAGACTTAAAATGCAATTTTTTGCTACATATCAAGGCATTTGTGAAAACGGGGTTCTCCCCTAGTTTCAAAATTAAAGCCATAAAAACGAAAATTTAGGCTCTCTTTGGTCTTGTGAACAATAGGTATACTCTGAGAACAGCAGCATCAGGGTTCGTACGCCCTTGAAAAACCTTGAAAAGTGCTTGAAAAAGAAAAGTTCATTTTCAAGTGCTTGAAAACCTTGAAAAAGTTTTAAAACCTTGAAAAAGTTTCTTAGTGCTTAAATTCTCCCAAAAATCAACGAATTGTGCTTAGAAGTTTTAAAAAAGTATTTCACCAATGCAATTTTCTGAACATGTGTTCAGTATGCAACATCGCGAAAAATTGCTTCCGTGTTTGGGATTTCAATCCTTTTGCATCTTGTAAATATTTTGATGTTTTTTACAACCGAAAGATATTTTGACATATGGTACCTTAGATTAGTTTATTTTTTGTTTAATTTCATTAATTAACAAAGAAATTAATTTGGAAACCATGACAACATTGACCTTACTCGGGTTTCGCGGAAAATTGCTCTTGTGTTTGAAATTTCAATCTTTTTGCATCCTGCAAATATTTAAATATTTTGGCTAATCAAATGTTAGTTTCGCATATGCTACCTTAGATTACTATATTTTATGTTTAATTTCAGTAAAATATAAGTTTATTTTATGGGAAACATGACAACATTAAACTTAATTCTCGAAAATTTGCTTCCCTTGTTTGAGATTTCAATCCTTTTGCATTTTGTAAATATTTTTATATTTTTGGCAATTAGTAGTTATTTTGACTCTGCTAAATCAGATTAGCTTATTTTATTTTTTATTTTAATAACTAAAGAGTTAAAGAATTTATTACCTTGGTCTTGTTTAATTATTTGCTAATTTATTTTTGCAATTTTGAATGATTATCTTTACCTAATTTTTGGTCATAGCAGATTTTTTAAAAAAAAATTTAAATTTCAGCAGTTGAGCACCTAACAAATTAACTTAAAGTTTTTATTTTAAATATAAAGTTGATTTATATAATTTTATTTATAAGTACATCATATTTTTATGTCTGCTAAAATAAATAAGGTGTATAACAGGGGTGGTTGTGTTATGATTATTCACTTGAAATCCAGTAGTGTTCGTTTTTATGCTTTTACCTCCCTATATCTCCAATTTTCCCCTTTTCCTCAAATGTTCAAAATTACTACTTTATTAAGGTTGTGGGTACTTGGAGCTTTCCGAAAGAGGCTTTAATCAGCAAAGGGGTAGATAGCTTAAGGAGGGTCATTCATCTTCATTTGGATCTAATAAATTGACCAGTACAAGCCTAGCTAGGCCCAGTGCCTGTTGCTGGTTATCAACAGGCACTGGGCATGGTATTTCTATGCAAAATATTTTGACTTAATAAACTATTTTATGAATTGTATGCATAGCAAAAGTTGTTGTTGTACATATGTATATTGAAGTAATAGGGGTCTTAGTTTTAAAAATTATTCCCCCCCCCTTGCCCCATTTTGCTCTTTGAAACTTTCAGGTAATTTTTTATGAACTCACAAATCACCTGAATATTATTGCCTTTCTAAATTTAAATTCTAATTTCAACAATAACCCATTTTTTCCCAAAATAAAACTACTTTTGTCATAATATATGTCAACTTCTTGTGAATCTTTTCAATTTCGAAATATGGCTCTATAAATCTGAACTTGCACATTTATTGTCTATTGCAAGTTAATCATTGAAAGCTGAATAGGCTCAAGTTTGCATTCAGAGTATTTATCACTGCTTAAGCTGCTTTTGTATATTTTGAGGTGTAGAGACTGGACTGTGGACTTTCATAAACTTTTCTTACTTCCTAATTTTTAAATTTACTCGAGGACAGTTGAAATGCCTTATTGTCTGAACAGCTAATAAATACATACGAATAATTGATTTGCATACTTATAAATGATTTGCAAACCTAATATTTTTAGAACTTAATAGTGAAAACTGAAATAACTTTCTGGGTAGTGTTTTTGTCCTAACCCCCCTTATATTGTAATAAACCACTGTATAGATATCGGAAATAAATGTTGAAACCCGGGGGGGGGGGGGGGGGAGTGACTTCAAAAACTCCTCTCTGGCAATGCCATTGAACTTGGGTATTTTAGTTTCTTCCCATAAAAGTTAAAAGCACTTATGAAAGGTTTTTTTTTTTAAGTATTAATTTGCTGATTCTAGAAAATATACAAACCTCTGACTGCTGCAAGCTTTGAAAAACCTCAAAATTAAACCTCTTGGTATCTGCTTCTCTTTATGACCAAACTTTTCAAACATTTTCCGAAAAACTTTCAACGCAGTAGATCTTTCATCAAAGCGTCTCTCGTTGAAGAAAAAGCAATTTTGCTTTCCTATACTTTTTTTGTATTATTGCCTTATTTCTATGTGTTTGTAGTAAATGAAATCTGCATACAATATTTTTAGTACAAATTTATGATATTGCCTTGAAAACAAAATTTTTTACCTTGAAAAGTACTTGAAAAGTGCTTGAATTTTTTTCTGCCTAAAGGGTATGAACCCTGAGCATTTAGAGATCGTCCAAGTGTCTGTAGTTGGTATCAAGAAATGATGTAAAAGATGGAGAAAAATTTTGGAAATAAAAGTTTTGTTTTGAGGATAAGGATATAATTTATCTCCCAATTAAGGCCTATACTTCTTTTTCAGTAAAATACATGTGTTAAATTTTGTTATCTTCCCATAATATTTTTTTTCCTTAAAAAAGTTCCTGCAATCACAAGGCTTTGGGAGGGGCCATGGCCCCCCTCTAGATCCGCCCCTGAGTGTATTTTTACGTAATTTAGTTTTGGCCAATTCTATGGTGGTTAAATCCAGTTTTGGCCGGTTTTAGGCAGTGGCCTGGATATAATCAGTTTTGTCCGGCCAAAACTACAACCCTGATTACAGTAGACCATCGTTTTATGCAGGGGGTTACGTTTCACGGAAATGCCGCATAAATTAAAACCGGGTAAGGTAATACTTAATTGTAATTAAAATAGGGGTTGGATTTCATAGTGAAAAAAATACTTCATTCTAATGATGGGTAAATATATATAATTATTTTTATAATAAGTTTAATGTGTACTTTTTCTGATACTTATGCACAACGTTCAAAAAAAAAAAAAAAAAAACCTTGGTGTTTATATAAAACAGCTGGTTATGACATCATTTTGGCAGTCATTGATCACTTTTCTCTGCAGTTCTTTGTGGGACATTAACGCATCCATGATAACTCGCTTCATTTCCATGACGGGATCTTCCTTCACTAACAAATCAGAAAGATCATTTGCCATTGTGAAGGAATGGCACAAAATTTTCCATGTGAAAGCTTTTTGGTTGTGTATCATCGATGTCGGTATTCTCGTTGGTTTCTTTCTCCTTGTCATTGCTAACAACTCTTCTTCCAGTGAGCTCTGAGTTGTGTGAGTTTGGTAACTTTACTTCTGGAAAGAGCTGTCGAACGAATTACAAAAAATCTCTAGTGACCCAAGCTCGCTTATTAGCGTGCCAAAATGCAGTTTATTACATTTGCAATCTCTAGTGTTTGGATTTTGAAAGAAAGGAAAATTTTCTGTTTGCAATGCCACATCCGCCTAAAATCAAAACTCATCTGCGTGAAAAAATAAAGTTGTAAATCTTTAACTGCGTTTAATCGAATCTGTTTTTATTGAAACTGCGTAAAATGTGAGTCTACCGTATTGTTGTTAATAGTGTCATCAAAACCGCCATTTTTTCATGCAAAATCATTTTCACCCATGCAAAATCACTCCCCCTCCCAATCATTCCCACCATCAGGCCAATGCCACCAAATGTCCAGGCGACTCCCGATCTATTTCTTCAAATATTCCATCATAATTTATTTAGAACTGCTATCCTATGCTTCTGTGGGGGAGTAAGAACAGCTTAATCAATGCGAAAAATGTTTTTTTTTTCTTTCTAAGCTACCCCCAAAATTATGGACCTAATAATAGTTTTGAGAAAAAAGAAGTGGGTGATATCAGGGGCGTGCACAGAAATTTCGGGCCCGTCACAAATGACTTTTCTGGGCCCCAACTCCATATTATTTTCCCCTATATTTCACTTCTAGTTTTAAACATATTGGGCCCCTTCAGGCTCGGGTCAACAGGTGTCCCTTCTCCCCCGCCCCCTGTGCACGCCCCTGGGTGATATTCGAAACTGTAAGATATTCACATATTTTAGTTTGACATTCAATAAACTAACTAAACTAATAACTTAACATTCTTTAATAAGAAAGTCGATCAAATTTGTTCCTGAAATATGAATTCCTTTTTTTCTTTTAGGTTCTGGTGTGAAAAACCATTTGTTTAGAAAATGAAATTTAAGTCGGCACAATGAGTCAATTAACAGAAGAACAGCGTCGAAAAATAGAAGAAAATCGTAGGAAGGCTCTTGAAAAACGAGCGGCAAAAACTGGAAGTAGTGCCGTGAACACACCAGTAACTGTAACGTCTTCATTCAGTAGCTTTTCTAAAACACCCCAAAATGGTGTTGGACCAAGTGTTTCCGCCATAGCTAATAATTTCTATAAGAAGCCTGAGACTAGTAGCAAGTTTGGTACTTTGAATGTGACGTCAGTGAAAACGGGGCCCTTCAAAAATAACAGTCTAATATTTCAGAATGGGAAGCTAAGCAACAGTTCTGTGGTTTCTCAAAACACTGTTAAAGGAACTTGCGTACTTCTGTCTCGAAAACGTTTCTTTGTTGATGTTGGATTTCATAAAGAAATGATTGATTTATTTAAGACTATTCCTAGTCGATTGTACGATGTGCAGACGAAAAAATGGAATTTTGCCCTGGAGGATCATGATAAGTTGAATTCGTCTTTAAAATCGTTACAACCAAATGTCTTGATTGCTCCCTTGCCAAATATTTTGTTGAAAACTTTTATGAAAGCAAAAGAAAGGAGAGAAGTTGAAGACCATGATTTATCTAGTTTAGATCCGGTGCTGTTAAAAGCACTGTTGCCGTTTCAGGTAGAAGGTGTTAATTTCGGAATTCAACATTGTGGAAGAATATTGCTCGCTGACGACATGGGGCTGGGTAAAACTATTCAAGCAATTGCTATTGCCTATTACTACCGAAGGCATTGGCCTCTATTAGTTGTCACGCCATCGTCTGTTAGATACTCATGGGCTGAAGCTTTTCGTACGTGGCTTCCGTCAGTTGGTACACACGATGTTACGGTTATAAATAACGGAAAAGACCATGTTCCTAATGATAAAGTTATTCTAATAAGCTATGATTTGTTAGCGAAAATGGTAGATGTTCTTCAGAAGAGAAACTTCAAATGTGTTATAATGGACGAAAGCCATTTTCTGAAAAATCCCAAATCCCGTCGGACTAAAGCGGCGTTATCAATTATGAAAAATATGAATTGTATACTTATGCTTACTGGAACGCCAGCCCTTTCGAGACCTGTCGAGTTGTATACACAATTGTCCGCTCTTAGACCGCGGGAGTTTTTTAATTATGTTGAGTATGGGATTCGTTATTGTAACGGAAAAACGATGCCTTGGGGTTGGGATTTTTCTGGATCTTCAAATATGGAGGAGCTGCAATTGCTACTTGAAGAAACTGTTATGATAAGAAGATTAAAATCAGAGGTTATTAAACAACTTCCCTCGAAGTCTCGTCAAATGATTGTGCTTGATCCTTCTCGAGTCTCTACTAAGAGTAAAGTATTAAAAGCCATGTATGAGAAAATGCACCATGCCGGATTAAAAGGCATGGAAAAACGAGGAGCTTTGCTTGAGTACTTCCACGAAACTGGTGAAGTCAAAATTCCTGCTGTCTGTGAATATATTCTGGATGTTCTGGAAAGTGATAAAAAATTCTTATGTTTTGCTCACCACCAGAATGTCATGCAGAGCATCTGCGATGCCATCGAAAAGAAGAAAGTTGACTACATTCGCATAGACGGATCTGTGTCTGCTGAACAGCGAAAAAAATTGTGTGACCATTTTCAGATGAGTGACAGTTGCAAAGTAGCCGTTCTGAGTATAACCGCTGCCAATTGCGGAATCACTCTAACTGCTGCCAGTCTCGTGATCTTTGCCGAATTATTTTGGAATCCTGGAATCTTAACGCAGGCTGAAGATCGTGCCCACAGGATTGGTCAAGAAGACTCGGTGCTCGTTCAGTACTTAGTTGCTAAGGGGACCGCAGACGATGAAATTTGGCCTTTGGTTCAAAGGAAACTTGAGATTTTAAATAAAGCTGGTTTGAGCAAGGACAATTTTAAAACTGCTGATACCGTCATTAAAGAAGATTCAACCCAACCGCACTTAGAGGATTTTTGGAATGAAATTGATGAATTTGGTTTCGATATAGAGGAAAACAGTCCTGTCCCTGAGAAACGAATGAAATTGGACTCATGATGCCGATTTAGTATTGTTGACATCAAAACAGGTTACATGGAGCAAATATGGGATACTTTATCAATAAAATAAAAGTTCGCCAAATTTTTGTATTAGGTAATTAATCTTAAATTTTATTTCAGTTTATTTTGCTAACATTTACTTTTAAATTATGGTTAGTTTGTTTCAATCTGGAAATAATATTTTTTTTTGTCAAGATCTTTTTTTTTTTTCAATCGTGCCATATCGTTAGAGAAAAAAAGATCTGTTGCTTTGATTTCAAGAATCATTTTTTAAACTTAATCGAATTGTGTTCAGAGTATAGACATTAAGTTTTTAAGTTTCCTTTTGTCCTACCCTTTTTAAAACAAATGACTTATGAACTAGAGTGTTCTCTGTGCACTTCTTTAAATTCGTTTGATATTTTAACTAGTTTTAACTTCTTCTTCTTTTTTTTTTTTGAAGAATATAAAATAGTATGTGTGACATTACTTTTGTCGATTGTATGCGTGATTATTTGTTCACAAAAAAATAATAAATAAAGAATTCTATAAAACCTGTAAAATTAAATATCTGTTGCTAAGACCTTTTAAGTTCAACAAAGCAAAGGAACTGCCGAAAAAAGAAGTTGTGATTAAAGAAATGTTTTTGTTGGAATTATGAGAAAGTTGTTTCGCTAAAAGCTTTCTATGTTTTGGGTGTTACAGGAACATGAATTTGGATGTTTTAAATTGGTATACGGTGTTTCAGCTAATATTTTTATTTGAACTTATCTGATTTTGACTTCTAACTTTGCAATTCTCAATTTTTACAAACTCTTTCTTACTTTCTGACTGAGGAGGTATTATGGGAAACAAACAAACAAAAAAAAAAAAAAAAAGAAAAAAGAGTACTTCTAGACGGTAATTTTTTGAACTAATACTAGTTATTAGTATATTTAGCCAATGTATTCGTCCAGTGCCGAGCAGTGGTAAACATTGAATATTTTTATGTATCGATGAAGATAACAAAATTTTAATTCGTGAAGAAATATTCAAGTGCAGAAAACTCTCGATTATCAGCGGAATATGGTGGCACCTCCATATATTTTATTCAAATACTATGGAAACAGCATCAGTAACAGACAAGGGTCCAAGTAACGGGCAGCCATAAGTTTGGATTTAAATAATTAGAATTTTGGGCGGGTAAAACTGATGTTGCTATGGCACATGAATACGGTGCAACCCTCTAGTGTAATCGGAGTGAATTTCATGAGCCAGTTAGTATTTACAAAGTAGTGGTGGAAGGTTACGAACAGTTACTACAAGCAGGGGTCTGTCCAGGATTTTTTACAGGGTCCGTTTTTTGTGAAAAATAAAATAATTTTGTGAAAAATGAATTAATTTTGTGAAAAATCAAAAAATTTCGCAAAAAAAATTTTTTTTGTTCAAACGAAATTTTAGAATTTAGAGATGGCACAAACTGCATCAATTAAACTTAAAGTTGAGTGTTTTCCTCTTCTACGTCGAGAAAATCATTCTGGATTTTTTTTCTGATATTTGGCGTGGGGGGGGGGGAGGCATCGCTCTTTCAAGTATCAATATTTATCTACCATTCTGCATTATGTTAAATTATACTAGATATATTTCTGTACAGTACTTAAAATTAATTGTATAACAAAAATATAAATAAATAAAATAAAATTCAGAATAGGGTTCAGCATTCAACTTTTTGACCCAAGACACTCTTAAAAAGCACAGAATTTCGTTTAAAACTTATAAATTCCGTGATTTTAACAAAAATAAAAAGTTTTTTCAATTGTTTACCTCTTAACAAAGCGTAATAATCATTAAAAATTCGAAAAATCGGATTCCCATAGCGGATGCAAAGAGATCGCAAATCTCAAAGTGAAGACATTAAAAGTATAAAAACGGCTTGTAAAAGAAATATTTTTGATAAAATTATTTTAAAATTGCATTTTAGAGTCCTATGATAAACATATCATTAATATCTGTGGACACAGTTATCCAAAAAATAAAATAAAATCAACCATCTATTTAGCATTTTAATTTTTGACTCATAACAGAAAATGGAATTTTGCTTTAAAAACTTGAAATGAGAGTTCTAACAGAAATAAAGAGACTTTTCATTTATTTGAATCCTAATAAAGCGAAGTTAGCTTGAAAAAAGAACAAAATATGATTCTCATATCGGATGTTAAAAGATTGCATTTTTCAAAATGTAGACATCTAAAGAAAAAAAAACTGTAATTAAAAGAGTTTATTTAAAGTTAATCATCCTTTTCAGCATCGAAAAATCAAAACCCATATAATTTTCTCCCAAAATAACAATTAAACATCGCACCGCACCGTAAAAACGCAAATATTGACAAGCTGGCAAAATGATGAGAATATTTTCTAATCAAGTCATTATAAAGGTTCAACGCCAGACGCTAAGTGGTGATAATTTTGAAGTTGATAACACTATCTGAAGCGATCATATTTTTTCCTCACCCTTACTATCCCTTTGCAGTTCTAAGTTCATTTCGCAGATATATATTATTATTGTTTATTAAATCATGAGCGGAGAAAAGTGCTTACCAATGCCTTTTCAGAAAAGTTTACAAAAACACCGCTGCTAATTGGCTGTGATAAAACAAACAACCATTATATTTATTTGGCAGTAGCAATTATTTATCGCTTGCAGGAGCATCCCAAGAGTGCCGATTTTTTTTTTTTTTTTTCAAAATTAGCCGATTTTGTATAAGCTGATCCCTCTAATTTGACTTAAAAAAAGGTTCCAAAAATTATCGGTTTATACACAGAAATATGCGTTATTTTGCTTTCAGATTTGCTCTTTCAATAAACAATTTGACAGATCCGATCTTGGTTATCAGAATTTTGTGAAGGGTCTGTTTTGTTTGATCGGGATTTTGTGAAAGGTCCGTTTTGTTTGATCGGGATTTTGTGAAAGGTCCGTTTTGGTTGATCGGATTTTTGTGAAGGGTCCGTTAACGGACCCAAATATCCTCTGGCCAGACCCCTGCTACAAGGTCAGCTGGCGTTTCATGTTCATTTAACTTTAATAAGGCTTTAGATCTAAAAATATAATGAACTAATTCAAAGAATCCAGAAGCAGCCAAACGTTAGATGAGATGTTTGTTGCATGAGAAAAAATTGTTTAATAAGTCTAAGAGGCTCAGAAAATAGAGTTAACCTGAGAGCGATGTCTTTAAGCATGTCTGTTGTTGTCTTGTCCATGATGTGCAAAGCACTAGATTACTCCGAAATTGTCGGAGACAGTTTCGGCTACTTCTACAGCCTTTTCCGAAAAAATCAAGTCATTTGGGTCATCCAGGCCGTCATCCATCTTGAGAAGCTTGGCCTGAATTGCTGGGCAGCCGAAGATATGCTGAGGAGACAGTTGAAAGTCAGGGCAGTGAATTGAGTAACTTCTTACTCCGTCACTTGATATTTTCATGCCCTTTACATGTTTCGTTCGAAGCCTGGTTATTATCGATGCTACACTGTTAAAAAATTTTCAGTAATGGTATTACACATTAGGAATAGATGGAATTATAGTAAATGCAGGTTCTCCCTGCATTTACTATAATTCCATCTCTTTTTTCCACTGACAAACTCATTCATTTGTCATTTTTCTGTTATTTAACCATGCCAGTATTCAATTTTCTGTGACTGGTACAAATGAGAGATGACCAAGGTTAAAGAGCACCCAGAAAATTCATTTGTTGATGTGCGACTTTTTTCAAAAAAAAAAAAAAAAACCTTCTTTTGCAAGAGTTTTCTATGAAAGTATACAATGTACTGAGTTACGCTGAAATGTGATTATAATAGAAGGAACTGGTGTTCAGTCACTAACTAGACATACATTTAATGCAACATTCACACTGCGTCCGCACATCCGTCACCGACGTATGCTTTTCTCCCTAAAACCAGTTTTCGACCGGCGTTGCCTTGACAGCAAGCCGTATTGTACGGGACCCGTCGACGGGACGAGAAGCCAGATATCTGACGTCCGTAGAGTTGGTCGTCGCATTTCATTGGTCTCCACGAGATGAGCGCGCTCTCTCTATTGGGTAGGAGACTGACATGTGCCTTTTTCGCGTTCGCAAAGTATGAATGCTTCTCCCTTTTCGGAAAACGTTACTCTGTCCGCTTTACGTGGCGAACGCGATGTGCGGACGCTGTTTGAATTACGATTAAAATATGAGCGTAACAACATATGCAAAATGCCAAAGAATTTCTGGTAAAATCGTGCAGCCCGCTCACGTTGGATGCACTATCATAGCACTGAGCACACAAGTATGAAATATTTAGCCTACATGAGAAGATTATCTCTTTAGTTAAAACAAACTTTGATCCTCCATCAGTTTTTTCTGTTCCGAAAAGGGCTGCAAATGATTCACGATTTTAGAAGTTATCATTCAAATAGTGAATAATACTCGCTTGTGTCTGGAAATGTTTCAAGGTTCATCATCTATTATGGAGAACCAGCTGGAGTTTTTTTTTTGGTTGTAATTTTCCTTTTGCAAATGATCAGTGATTTGCGATTTATATAAATTAAATTTGCCCATTTCTCATCATTCTACACAAAAAATTTGGGGGTGCAATCGCCCCCTCTCACTCTTCCTATTTGCCGCCCTTGTGTTATGCCGTGATACGCAAAAATACACTGCAAAACCTCGAACAGTTTGAAAAACCACATTCTGCACACAGTGGTGTAAGTCACAAAACGCTGCGTTTCATTATCTCGGTGAATATTGGTCGTACTAATTTCAAACTTTTTGTGTTAGAATTGTTTTTAAGTGGAGATTATTTCCCTAAATATAAGTTAGGGCTCTTAGGGCCCGTATAGAAAGTTAAATTTTGTATTTTTTGACTTATTTTTATTTTTACTTCAAACTTTCAATTTCTTAATTTTGCATCTGATTTTGAACATTTTTGCAGTTGGAAGTATACATCTAGGACTAACGGTTGCGAAAATAAAGGTTTTTGCAGGTTAAAACGAAACACCCTGTATATAGCGGCATATACAGCGGCTCTAACTAAGGCAAGTGATATGATCTAGTTGAACCAGAAAATTTGTATACGAATTTTTAGATTGTTTTACTTTGAAAACGCCATGTCACATACTGTTTAAATTATACTCACCAGAAAACATCTAAATTGGCATTTTCAAAGTACAAAAATCTGACCTTTATTGGGGGGGGGGAATCTCCGTTGAATTACATACCCCCTACACCCCCGGTGATGTCTCCCCCCCCCCCCACAATAATTTTTGCAAGTCGGCGTCCCTGAAAATGAGAGACAAATAAGGTAAAAATTGTCCTTCCTAAAACCGTAGCTGTATATTTTCTACAAACGGTTAAAATGTTTTTTTTTTTTTTTACACAACAGAACTTAAAATCAGCAAAAACAAGTATGTAAGATGAAGGAAGCCCAAAAAAATGAATAAAACAAAAATAACTGAGTTAGTTTAAAATTTTTCTTCAAAAAAAAAAACTTATTGGTACTGCTGTAAGATTCTCTAGTTTTTTTGAACAACCGCTGAAACAATACCCATAAATCAAAAGCCAATTAAGAGCTTACAAGTAATTAAGCCATAATCGTATTGAAATTCCGTGTTTCTCTGAAATGAAGGCTAATTTGTTGTTTCTGGGATGCATCATTTCATCTCATTATCAGCAGCATTTTTTCAACATTCATTTATTTCTCTTTTATGGCAAATTTTGAAAGGAGAGACCTTGTTCCGCTTCAAGATTTCGTTTGCGTATTCAATTTGATAGTAGAACATCTGTGCCTTTTCTGTGCAATATTCAATTAGATTTTATTAACTAGGAAAGAACATCCATTATGAGGAATAACTTTAGCATGAAATTCTAGACGCTAAAATGTGTTGATTTTTTTTCTCATGTTTTTCAGCAAGGCCATTCCATTCTTGGAAACTATTTGCAATGAAGTTGTTAGGTACTTATTGCCGACAAACAAATTATGAATAGTTTTTTTTTTTTTGAGCAATCACGATTGCTTGTTGTTCTCACTGGACTGTTTTGATGTCCTATCATTTTATTTTCCCACCGCCACCCTCCGCACCATCACCGTCGTCGGGCTCCTCACGATGCTGCTCCTATGGCGAAAGCCGTCTCCAGTTTGCATCCATGTCCTACACCAGGGTTGCCACGCACCGGGAAAACCGGGAAAACCTGGAATTGTCAGGGAAAATGAAAATGGCCGAAAATCAGGGAAATGTCAGGGAAAATGAAAAATTTCATATTTCCGATCGTTCTTAGCGCGGCCCGCGGTCTATGACGTCCGAAAAAAAAAAACTTTCAGCCTTGTTTTTTTCGCCGCCATTCCCTTCCCATTCGTCGTTTTGTCATTCCCCTCTTTCTTCTTCCCCCTGCAGCTGTTTTTATCAACTCTCTGCCATTGGCGCGTGCGCCATAGCAGTCGGCGGCGGACATGCGCAGAAGGTACTTCTTTTCTTCCTCGTTTGAGCGGGCTCTGTTTAAACGCTGCTTGTTTATTACGTCAGCAGTTCTGAAGTTGTTATGATGCACAGCACATTGTTTTGTCTGCGAGTGCGACTGAAGTTTTTAATGAGCTGCAATAATCTTTTCATATTTTATATTATTTCTTTAAATTAATTAATGAAATCGTATTATTCTAAACAATTTAGTTCATTAGACAATTTTAAACTTAGAAAGTTTCTTTTTTACAGAAGTATCGCTTATCTTTTAGTATTTTGGTAGTGATCTTTAAAGATTTCCTATGCGCTTCTTTCTTTCAAAATAAAAGTAATCCCATTAAAAAAAAATCTGTACATCAGAGAAGTTTCTGATCAATGCTCAAAATTTAACTTTATGACTGGGTGCCCACAGGAGTGATTATGGCGCAAGTTGCGCCATCAAATTTTTTTTGGGGGGGGAGGGTGGATTTTTTAATTATTTATTTTACTTTATTTTTATTCAAATTATTTACTCATATTATTTTACTTTATTGTTTTCATCTGTGTGTGTGTATTTTATTGGGGAGCGAGCACACTTTTCTTTCAAAACAATAATAATTAAAAATAAATAAATAGATTAAAAAAAATAAAAAAGAGGGTTAAAAATAAAAAAAAAGCGCTAAGGCGTTAATATTGGAGGGGGGGCATTGAACTTGGGGAGGAGCACCCCTGTTTTATGAGCAACAAACAGGGGAAATATGTGAAGCTAAAAGATGCATGATTTTTTTTACAGGCCAAAGTCTAAAAGCGCTTTGAGTTCAATGGATTGGAGAGGTAGAAGGCAATAATTGAAAAAGTTTAGGTTTCATAAGTTTTTAGTTCAGATTATTTTAGCAATTAACTTTATTTTTGTGATACAGATGTCACAATTGTTAATTTTGCAGTTCTTTCACTTGATGTAAGGCAGTGGCTCCTCGCTATTGAAAATTAGATATGCTACATTTACATTAATTGTTTATTACAGTGATTTGCTTCACTTGTGTTAGTACATTAGAGTAGTTCAAAAGTACACTTAAAAAAAAAGATTTCTCCTAGAAAACAGGACACCACTCAATATTTTTAGACTTGTGGATAGTAAAATACTGGAGGAATTTTAACTTCCTATTCCAACTGAAATTGGGTGCTCGACCCCCTCCCTCAAACTTCATAAGTATGAGGAGGGGGTTAAAAAATACATTGAACTGAAAAAACCAATGTTTACTATAATCTACACGAGTTATATGCATATTCATTGCAATAAAATAATTACTAACATAAAAAAAAAGCTGGGGAAATTAAATGTTTCTAAATTTGTAGGTTTTTTTTTATACTAGGGCTAATGTTAAATTAAGGGGTCATTGAGCACCCTCTTAAAATTTGAGTAAGAAGCTAAAACTTTTACAGCACAATACTATTAGTAAGTCTAAAAAAAATAAGGGGTGTCTTGGACTCGAGCTAAAAGAAAAAAAAAATTGAACCACCCTTAGTACATATTTTTGATTATTTCAGCTTGAGTAAACTAAATTTGGTAATCATTGTTTGTAAAGTTTGAAAATGAGGTAAGTTTTATCAAAATTTGAGATGTATATATTAATGTTGCAAAATGAAGGTGGAGATCGATAACCTGGAATTTTTCTCAAAACCACCTGGAAAACCTGGAAATGTCAGGGAATTTCATTCTTGAACTTCTGTGGCAACCCTGTGCACACACGCGCATACATACACAACTACACACACACACTCACGCACACACATATACACACACACACATACACACACAAATTATATGCAGACACCTACACATGCACACACACACAAACACCACACACATACAAACAACTACCCACATATTCATGCCTGTACGCAGACACAAACACATATGCCTACACACACATACACATACTCCCCCCCCCCACATACACACATTCATACACACAACTACTCACACACGTATGCCTGCACACAGACACAAACACACATGCCTACACACATACACATACCCCTACACACAACACACATACCCCACACACACAAACACACACGCCTGCATACACACACTCGTGATTGCGAAAAACATAATTTGAATTCATGATGTCGAAATTCAAATAATTTTTTTCTTCTTTTTTTGAGCTTAAATTAGCATGAAGGTGACTTTTTAGATCTATCGTGGTTTTAGATTTTAGCTAATTACAAATTTCTTATCCGCAATTTTACAGCTTGGCTCCGCTACCTTACGGTGTTTTACTAAATTAGTAACAAAACAACTACTAAACTGTTACTAAATTAGTAAAAGACAAAATGGTAAAACATCTCCAGGACCGGATCTATTAATTTTGGGGCCCCCTTCTACAAACCTGTAGGGGCGTTAATGAGTCTTAGTCCTTGTTATTTTCAATTTTCCCCCCCAATATCCAGGGCCGTTGGACCCCTTAAGGATGTGACCCCCCCCCCTCCCCTCTGCGGGTACCCAGATCCGGGCATGAATATTTTAATTTTGGGCAGACCTGTTTTATTGGACGGGTCATATCCCTAGCAAGTGGGTCGGTCTTAGTTTAACCTCTTTCAGTCGCCATTAATCAGAGACTGTAAGACCCTCTCTAGTATTATTTGAACTGCGAATTGGCAGGAAGTTGTCAATTCTTTACTATTCATAAATTTATAAAATTTTTAACTGTTAAAAGGGACTATCATCGTGTCTATTGCAACTGATCAAAATCACGAAGGAGAAAATGAATGTTGATTTATTGGAAATTTATGAGCAAACATTTGAATTCAAAAATTGTATGGAATAGAAACCTGTTAGAAGTTACGAGTGATTTTTTATCGTTTGAAAACTTTCTTGAGTTACAAAAGACTGGTGCTAGAAATCAGAAATTTCGAAAAAATTTACCATAGAAACCAATAGCTTAAAAAAAAAAAAAATAAATAAAATAAAAAAAACACCTCAATCATTCAAAATCAGATTTTCTGAAATTTACATATTTTGAGTATTTAGTTTTAAAATCTGTTCTTGATGTCTTTAAAACCGAGTGTGGTACAAATCTTTATTATTATTATAATTATTTTTTAGCAGCAGCACTTGAACCACTCAACACAAATAAAGAGAGAGTAAAATATAAAAAATGCAACGAGGGAAAATATAGAGGGTAAACTATAAAAATGTAACAAGTAAAAAAAGAAAAAAAAAAGAATGTAAAATTGAAAAATTGCAAAAATATGAAATTCAAAAGGATAAAATGTACACATATAAAATGTAGCATGTAAAGTTGTAAAAATATATAGTTCAAAAGTATAAAATATAAAACAAGTAAGAAGTTGATAAGGTCAATCAGTCTGTTAGTCCCTGTAGCTTTTTTCTGGCATTCCAGCATTTGTCATATATGTCGATACGAATCTTGAGGGCACAATTTGCATCTTAGAATGAAAATGTACATTGAAATTTTACTGTAAAATGCCTTATACTTTTCAAGCAAAACAAATGCTCATTCGAATTCTAAACCAACTCGAAAAAAGAGCGCTGTTATAGATTAATAGTTTTGGAAAACGTTTGCGAAGTTATTTGTAGCAGTTTTACTGTATTGTGGCATTAGAAGTGCTTAGAAAAAACATACTTCAAATTATAAAGCTTTTGCACAATGTAATATCACAACAGTTGCTCTAGACTATGTAACTTAAAACTTTTTTTTTTTTGCTGCTTAAAATGAAAGAAGTTGATTAATTTTATGTCAATGTACTGAATCCGAATTTTCATTCTTTTACTCCTATTACATAAGGTTTTCTTGCGAAATCAGTTCATATGCGTTGTATAATTACGCAAATTTCATCACAAACATTTTTATTTTTACAATACTTTTTTTTATGATAAACAATATTTAATGTACACAACTTGTTGAAATTAGTGTCTATGGTGTATGTTTTTAATACTCTAGAGTGTTTTTGCCTAATTTTGTCTTGTTTACTTAACTACTACTTATACTGTTGCTACTGGAAAACATCAGATAATAAACATCTGGTGCCTTTGGTCTTTACTATAAACACATTAAAAGCCATACATTTGATTTTCAAATCCTGACATCATAAAACTACTCATGATAAAGTATTACAAGTGTATATATTTGGGCATACGAATATTGAGCTAAAAAGGTATATATATATATATATATATATATATATATATATATATATATATATATATATATATATATATATATATTTAAAAATCATGGTGTGTGATTGGAACTTTCTAACTTTGAGTTTGATTTCAGCGTGCTAAAAACACTCAAAACCAGTGGTGTTCCCATAGGGTATACTCCATATGCGCCATATACTCTCGAATATTTTTTAGACATATAGCGTACACCCTCAAGCTTCATAAATTTTCATATTATGACATACTATGTATATGATCACATACACAAATTGTGCGTAATAGATTACTGGGAGTATACCCTCAGAAAATTGATAGGAACATCACTGCTCAAAACAATCTAACTTTGGAGGCAGCAATTTCATCGCAGACTAGTGTTATTGCTGACCTATTCAGTCAATATTAAGATCAAAGTATAGGAGACTAATGATAACAAATGCCAATTTGAAAATATCTATGGTTGGGACAAGTTTAAGCATACATAATGGTGAGATCAGGCTTTTTGTAACCTTCACAATCTTGTAAAGTTAGCTTTGCCTTTAGTATAGTAATTCCTTAAAGTCCGGCTCACTAGCTAGAATCTTGTTTTAGTCTTGACTATGTGATAAACCTAGGTATTTATGTACACCCACTTACGGAACTAAGATGAGATTTAACTCCTGAACCATATTCTTGATGCATTTACAAGACGGGCGCGCAGATGAGAGGTCACGGTAGGTCCCTGTGACCGTCCAAAAGTTTCTTCATCCGGCAAATTTTTTCTGACGACTCGGAAAAATTATCGTCATTCGACAAAATTATCATAAATCAGAGAAATTTGGAGATCTGTTCGGCAAAATTTGGAGCTCCATTCGGCAAATTGAAAATTTCCACCCTCCCAAAAGTTTATTTCGGGGGACCCTGGTATCAAAACAATTTACTTCGAATGAAATGGCAAATCAGTCTTCAATAGAATCATTTGCTGACCATTTTTTAATTATCATACACATGCTGAAATGACCTGTAAGTTCATAGGCTAAGGTCATCGGGTGTCATTGATAGTGACACCCTTTATAAATATATCTTCAGTGGTTTACTTTCTTTAAGTAGCTCGCACACTTTCGAACTCCCTAAAGCTCATTGACTTTATAGATCTGAAATACAGTTTCATTTTTAATTAGATAGGTGATCTCTGAATGTGGAGGTCATATTGCGAGGAAATAAGGCCAAGTTTGGTTGCCGATAATTCAGGGGAGAAAGCCACTTTTATCCATCCTTTTCGGAACCGGTGACGTATGACGGCTCACTGATGTTGATCGGATTCAACTCCTCACTAATTAATCTGGTGTGACGCTGCTTTTCGATGGGCACATGGAAAAGCGTTATGCTGGAGGTGCTATTATCTTCTCTGGTATTGTGCCTGATTTGGAGTATATATAGATGGAGGATTGGCGTGGTAATGGTTGCTGGTGGTTTAGTTTCATGTGGATCCTCATGGGTAAGGTATGTTACTTTTTTTTTTCTTTGGAAATTTTTTGTGAAAGTTAGTTTAGCTTATAGTTTAAATGTTGAATTAATTGTTTCTGTGACTTGGTTTAGGGAAATGATGCTTATTTTTTAATAATTTCACTGCAGAATTGCATATCGCACCTCGGCAAAGAAAGTGACACACTCAAAATTTAGGAAAAACTTACTAGCTATTGATTTAAAATCTAAATTTAATGCTACAAAACTTGCCCAAAATTAGCTAACATAACTGGTGCTTAGTGGCGTAAATTTGACGTAATCAATGGTGGAACATCATTAAAATTTCATAATTTAGAAGAAATATTTTCCAACTTTAAGTGGGCATTTTTTGTTTAGACAATAAAAACTAACCAATAAACATTACATTATAATTTTTTTTTACTCGTGTTGTAATATAGGAGATCAAATCACTTCAAATTACTGTTGCGTAACACCTTGACTTGTTCTATTGATGTTTTTTTGAGTTGTGCAACTTTCCTTTCCGGGGTGCGATATGTTTGAAAAGTGCTTAAATATGTATTTTTTTACTATGGACAGGTTCAGATTTACGCAAACACAGACTACGCACTTGTTTAGGTCAGAAAATTTAAGAGAGTAGTTTAGCGATGAAGTTATCGTTACATATTCAAACGAATTTGGAAGTACAAGAGCTAGTACAGTTTAGCAAACACAAATATTAAAAAACATTTCAACTTTTAAAATATCTATAACTGCTGATAATTTATTAATATTTATTTAATTTTACAAGGAATATAATTCGCCTGACAGTCATTCAATGTTGGAAGCAAAGAGGGTGTAAAATCTAAAAGGAAAAGAAATGAAAAGAATCAAAAAATTGTACCATGCTTGCAGCAAATTTGTTCCTAATTGTAGATTTTTCAAAAAAGAAAAAAAATATATGGCTTGGCCATTTTTAATTCCTTTATTATATGTTGATGTGTAGTTTCGGTTTATGAAAATGAGTTACTTTTTTCTTCCACTTTTCACTGCGTTGTTTCAATAATTAATTTCAGTATCTTTTTTTTTTTTTTTTTTTTGAAAGAGCACATTTGTTTTAGAAAATTAACTGGAGCTATCTTTGTTAGTTGGTGATAGAAAAATAGTATTACATTCTATCTTACAGACTTAGATACCAAAGTGATGTAAATTTTACTGATCTTAAACATTCAAGCAATCAATCCTCAATGCATTAATATGCTCTTTGTCTATTGGGAATGGAAGAGACACCTACAGTTTTTGCTTTGAGTTTCATGATTTAATTAAGCTTCCCTAAGTGACTTTAGAGAAAATTCAGTTGTCCTGTGAAATAAAGCAATCTATTTTAGTAAAAGCAAATTTATCACTATTGCAGGAGGTAAAATTACCGAAAGTACACTTTATTGTACAGTACTTTTCATACTTATTGGATAATCAATGGTTTTGAAAAACCGAGTTTAAAAAACTTGTTATCGAGTTTAGGCAAAATTTGAATGCATCTGTTCTAAAAGACAAAAATATTAATAATTATACTTTTTAAATGTAAAACTAGTATAAATGAAAAGAAAAAACCCCTGCAGTGTTTGAACGGGCAACGTTTCTCTCGCTCAATTTTGAATGTTTATAATTGCAAAGACAATCGTTTTTATCATTGTTATTATTATTATTATTATTATTAAACTTGTATCCGATCAATTGCAGCTCGGTATAGAAGATTTTGAGCTTGGTGTCTAACCTGAATCATATAAATGATCCTACGTTCTCTTGAATTGACATTCGTTCGCGTGTCTTGAGGATAAGACGCTACAAGAATTCAGCAATCAAGCATCAATGCACCCTGAAGCAACAGCTTCATTGGCCTTGATGTTGTTCTGGCAAAAATAGTAACACGTTTATTACTTAGGATCGAATTTAAAAAAAAAAAAAAAAACAATTATTAATTCCTATTTGATGTAAATGGCATATCCTTCATTTAAAAACTTTCTCCTCAGCAGTCATTTGAACCAAATTCTATTTTCAGGAAGGTTTTTTTTACTTGGGAGAAAGTTTAAATGTATCGTTAAGTCGAGAAAAGTTTCATTTCAATGTATGTTATTGACCCATAAATATCATACTGCCGTGGGAAGGTAAAGCGCAGTCTCTGCAATTTTTTTTTAATTTTTTTTTATTTGCATTTTTGTTATCTATGGTACTGTAACTTTTGTACAAGCTTGCTTATTTGGTTTCCATTGAAAATAAAGCCCGAAAAAAACGTCAAATTCCAACGTTTCCCTATAATTAGTATGGAATCCGAAACACGTTTATGTAAATGTCCCAAAACCTCTTTTCTGCAGTTACTGACCCTCCCATGGCAGCATAGAAGTATATAATGAGCTTGTAAAAAATTTATCAACACAAACCAAGGTTAATCGGGTATTGTAAATTAATGGTTCTCTAACAGAGATGTGCGATATTTTGTGGAGAAAACTTTGAAGATGATTAATATTTTACTGTCAAAGTAACAGAAAATAAAATTAAAAATTAAATATCATGCCACACAACACTCAAAAACAATGAGAAATAAAACTAAAGTGCCAAAAAATTCACAGGTTCTCCTCATCTGTGTTTTCTCATCTCTTCTGTACTCCCCATCTTCGTGTTCTGTCAACTATGGCACCACAGCAAGGCCCTCAGCTAGTGGACAATGGAGTTCTCGCGATAGTTATATTTCCTCTTCTCAAAAGGGATATCAGAGCTATGATCAGAGACGGGATGGGAGGTACGGGCCTCCTCCTCTTGGACCTCAGCTACCCGAACCTCTTGCGCAGAAAATACAACCTGTTGGATTTCATTCCAGCAACGCTGCAGCAGATCAGGCTTACTTGAACCGATTGTCAGCCGACAGACCATCTTGTGCGAGAAAGAGAGATTATTGCTTGCATGATCACGATTATCCTATGTAAGTATTATTGCTTAGACTAGAAAATTGCCCATCAAGGTATAACGGGTGAAAATTGCTTCTACATTTGAACGAAGCCATTGCCTGTTTGGTGATATTTTAATAGTTGAAATTGCAACCCTAACTCCAGTGGATTAACCCTAAACTCCAGTAGGTAGCGTTTATTGTTGACCATTTTTCGTTTCTTCATTCCCCTGAAACATAATAGAGTAAAGAAATATACATAGAGAGGCCCCGTCTATGGTAAAAAGGAGATGAAATTGAAGCCGGAATTATGGGGGGGATTATGGGATACAGCGGTGCAATTATGGGCGGGGTTATGAAAGCAACCAAATAAAGTAGCTGGCGGATTGGTTTACTTTAAATTTATGTTGTAATGCACTTTCAAAAGCGTGCTTCATAAACTTGCAACAATATCTAAGTTTAAATTAACTACCAATTGAGATTCAGTAATGGAATGTTTTGAATCAAGCAAGAAGATAAGGATCTTGGGATACAGCGGTGCAACTTCTGGCTTCAATTTTTTAGTATATTTTGGCCTCTCTATGTAATTTCTTTACTCTATGCCCTGAAATGACACAGTCTTATCAGTAAAACTCTTAAGTAACCGGATTTTTCGAGAGAGATTTTTGGCAGAGGAGCTAGGAAGTGAACGAAAAAAGTCCCTCGATTCTCCGAGACGTTTAGTCCGGAGTCAAAGATGAAAACGCGCGCTCAAGTGCCTTCGGATTACCTAATGGATGAAGGGCCGAAATCTTCTTACGGTACTATTTTAGCTCCCACTTCCCACTACTTAATTTAAATCTGTAGGATCGATTTAAAGTTTAATTTCTTTGGAGAGCGGAATTACGATGTGTTTCGTGTTTGAAATGCCTAATATTTTAAGTCTTTATGTTTAACTCCTGACTAAATATGTATTAGCTACCAGTTTGTTTGGCGCTCTTGGCTTCCTTAAGAGGTTTTCCACCTCCAGCTCAGTCACTTCTACGCCGGGCTGATGAGTGCTAATAAGCACAAAACTGCAGTCCTGGGCTGGAATTGACTGAACTGGCGGTGTATTTAATGTATCTTAGCTTAGTTTAGAACTGTATATGTACTATTATATTTAATAACCATTCAGTGTGCTATAATGAATCCAACTATTATTTCTTCTATATTCTACAGTTTACCCTTAAAACAAATCAGCGCAAATGTACACCACTGTGGGATTATCTGGAGCCCTTATAACTGGAGAGGCCGACATACCCGCCATTTTGGAGCAAGCGTACAACAGGGAAAGCTACCTTTATTCGCAATCATTCGCCAAACAGGGAACGAGAGAGTCGGAGAGCAAAGGTGAACATTGGCGAAATTTCGGAAACAGTTGGCGTCGTTTCCAGGCTGCTAGTCACTTCGCGGGCTATTAATTATCCATTTCTTTTTTTCTTTCTGCATCTGCTGGAATTCTGAAGAGCTGAAATCCTTTTTTTGGAGCTGTTTGCACAATGTACAGCCGAACAACCACCCATTTGACTCAATTTAACACATGCTAAAGAAATGTAAACATCAGCAGCAATGCTATCGCTACGAAGCACTGGATCAAGTTTGCTCCAAAATAGCAAATCCGTCGGCTCCTCTACTATAGGGGCCTTAGGATTATCCGGCCCAACAGTAGTTTACGTTTTATAATTTAGAGCTGTAAAGACATCATGAATTATTGCAACCTGCAAACGCTTTTGTGTTGAAATGCAGGCATATTGCTGCGTGATCTTAAAACAGGGAAAATAAACTCGTCTCTTTTTTCCTGGCCACTTACTTGATATGAAACCTTCGAAACTAGAGGTGGGCCGGCAACGTCGTTTTTTTTAAGGATCGTGCATTCTAAGGTACCTATATATACCATACACGAGCCGACGCACAGTGGGGCGAAAACGACAAAAACCGCTTAAAAGGGTAATTTTTTTTCTATATTCAACCAATTGCGGATTAATATATTTGCACAGGCCTATATCTTAGGCAATCAGAACTAGAATTTTAGAGCCCTTCGTCCACTACAAAGCTAAAGATAGCCTTTAGAAGGTGAAGAACCATGAATGAAGGGGATTTAAACAAATTGCTTTGATGCAATCAATATATTTTTTTCTTATTAATGGCGGGTATATTTAATTTCTCTCGTGTCCGACGATAGTAAAAGAACAAAAATAAAAATAATCGAATATTCAAACAGATAGTTGGTTTTGATCAAAACCGAAAACTGGGGATTTCAAAGTTTTTTTTTTTTTAAACGCTCTACAAAAAAATGTCCTCTTATGTCCTCTTAGAAATAATTATTAATTAGTCACCAATGGTCTGTAGAAATACCCTGAAAAGGAATTAGCTGCGTAAACCTGCGAACTTTAGACTTTGAGCCCAAACAAATCGAGAAAAATCCATTATAACATGCCTGAGTAAACAAATAAGCGAGAGAGGTTTAAAAACACTTTTAAGCGCTTTTTGGCGTTTTCGCCCCACTGTGCGACGCATCAACTTAAGATCAGCCATTTTGGATCACTCGACGTTAAATCCCGGTTATCGCAAATTTGCCATTTCAACTGCGCTTGCGCGCGGACTTAGCTGATTTCAAAACTCTTGCTCAAACTAATTTAAAACATTTTAAATTTGTTAATAAATATGAGATGACAACAGATAAAAATTAGAAATTACAAAGCTTTCTTTGATTTAATTTTTACGCCTCGGTAAAGATTGAGTTTTGAGTCTTAATTATTAATGGGTTCGGAGTCTGATTTTTCTATCAAACAAAGGCCCTTTTCAGAGCCAAATTTTTAACGTCAGAAGAGCGTACTCGAATTACAGCATCACTTCTAATACAAAGCTGAACCCTCAACCTAAATACAAATGTAGAAAACTGAGCTGTTTACGCCTAACGTAAAATATCCGCAAAAGACGGATATCTGTACTCATATTCCAATCATTTTTGAAGTACATATCGTGTGTTACGTTTACGTTAAATAAATATTTCCAAACCAATAAGTATTGAAGTGTCATTTTTCTTTTCTTTATAAAGATAATCAGTTATTCATATCCGTAGTTTCATATAATGTATCCCGAAATCGCTGTGAAAATATTCTAATTGCATTCATTAATTTGTTGGGACTCTAGCTCAGCCGAAATATAAACAAGCAACACGAAATCTCAAAACAGAAAGCCCAAAAAGCAAAGTCCGTGCGCAAGCGCAGTTGAAATGGCAAATTTGTGATAACCGGGATTTAACGTTAAGTTTTTGGATCGGAGTGCGTGTTTGAGTGGTTGTCTTTTCTGGCAAGTTATTGCGTTAGGTGATTTTTCACTGCAATCGATTATTAGCGGTACGTGAATTTTTCAGTAAATAAAATATTATTTTTGGCTAATTTGGCAAAACCCGAAACTTTACTCTGGTAACCCTAGCTCCGCAACAATGAAAAATCCGATCCAAAATGGCTAAACTTAAGCTGATGCGTCGGCCTGTATATATAGCAGCTCTAGTTCATTCTTTTGATCCAGTCAATCAAATCAAGGCAGCATCGAAGGTAAGTTTTTGAATTCAGAATGTGCGTACACAGTCTTTCTCAGGATACACTTTCTCTAGCTTTTAGGATTCAACGAATGCCTGGATTTCTCATATGCACCTTTTCGTCTGTAAACATAATACTTAACAGAATATTTTCTGGAGAAGCAAAAAATTCACTGACGGAATTAATTGTATAAATTTTGGCAGATATGAACATGTAATAAAGTTTCAAAATTGCAGATGTCAATGTTGTGAAAAAAGAGATGAACATTGACCGAAACAACTGTTTTAAAAGATGATAAAAACTTTGCCTTTAAGTCTTCTTCTATTTGCTGTCCAAACAAAGTTAATAACTTTTAGATAGTCATAACACAGTGCTACTGATGCCATGTAGTAAACAAATTTACAAACTATAAATTGAATTATTTCTTGAGAAAGTTCACCTGTCCCATTAGCCCCACGTCTCATTAGCCCTCAGTCTCCACTAATTCACAGCGACTACAAAGCCTAGAGGATATGAGGCAGTGAGAAGCAAAGGGATGTAAGGCGACTTAATTAAGTTTTGAAGAAAACGCGTTTAAAGATAAGGTCCTAGATAGGGTTTCATTGATTTTTTTTTTTAATCATACTGTATATCAGCACCTATCAGGGCTACTAGTACCATCTCTTGCCCCAAAAGAGAGAAGAGCACCTCCTACTACTTGCACTGGTTATCTCCCTTTTTTTTTTCTTGCCACTTACATCCTTTTGCTTCTCACTGCCTCATATGTGTATGCGTGCGTAATGTATGGATACCTCTATTTCCAAATCGATTAACTCCACTTAAGAAAAAAATCATGATTTCTGCTTTTATAGTGCTTTACCAAGGCTTAGCAGGTGATTTTATATTAAAGCTTTGATTCGGTACATTTCTCACCTATGTGGTGGCAGAAAATGTAACACGAGGTCCTATTAACTCCTATGGATAACTCCATATTCTTCATCACTTTTCTCTATTTGTTTTATGGAGTTAATCGATTTGGCAAGTGAGGCATCCATTTATGGTATAGCAGTACCCGCACAGCGATGACCGTGCTAAACATTTAATGGAAGTCCGTTGAATAAAAAAAAAATAACGCCCCCTCCCCCTCTGATGTGAAATGATCGTTTTTGCGTACACACCTTTTCAAAAAAAAACTATTTAAGTTTCTTTGGAATTTAAAACTTTTCGTCAAATCATTAAATTAGATTTACAGTTACTTTAAAACTCTATTTAGCGAGTGAAGCGATTTTTACTGCAATTTAAAATATTTCACCAAATAAACAAAAAAAGATATCAAATAATATCTTTCAAATGTAAAAATAATTCCGCAGCTCTATTGTTTATCGCCAAACTTACTCAGTAACCACGCTATCATAATCCATCCGTCTAACGGGAAAAACATCCAGTGGAACATTCAAAAATCATCGTCAGAAAAAAAAGAAGAAAATGTCGTACATTTCACTCGGATAAAAACAAATCAAAAGTTTCTTTTCTTTCAAAACAAATCGCAAAAACAATGAATTACATTAACGGTTGCCTTAAAACAATAATCCCAGACTGAACTTCTCAGCGCCTAACGTGCCAAGCGACCACGCTACCGGAACCCAACCCTTTTGCGAGTGAAGCGGATGTTTTTTCTTTGGCAATAATAAATGTTTCGCCAAACAAACAAAAATGTATAAAATCACATTAACAGTAGCTTTCAAATCTTTATATATTAAGAGCTGCTTTGCCCGGTCTACCTTGGGAACAAAAATTGTGTCAAGTGACATATATTCAACAATTAATTAAAAGAATAACTTAATAACTTAAAGAATAACTTAAATAAAAGAAAAAAACACCATACAAAATTACCCTTCCAAACAATGACGACAGATACTAAAATACTTTTAAGAAACTAAAATGCGAAAGATGGATTTTAAAAGTGTAACCATGGAAACATGATATAAAATAAGTTTAAAAAATCAGATGCAAAATAAGAAAATAAACAATGGATTCAAAAAGCGTAACCATGGAGACGCGAAAATAAAATGGTTGACAGCCTGAATCAAAATGACATAGTTCGAAATTGATTTAAAAACGCTTGTAACTTTTTTTCCTTTGAAGATAGAAGCTAATTTTTTCCACCACAGGTCGAGAGAGATCTGAAGTAAAAAATCTCTCTTTTTCCAATGCTGTCCCCCCCAAAGAGAAAACTGTGGGACAATTCCTTCACCTTTTATTGATAGATTTAATGAATAAAGTAGTGCTAAGCCCAAAAAAGTTCGAGCTAAAAACGCAAATTACTCCCGCCGTAAAGTTAGAGCATTGAAATAAATTGTTTAGAATGCAGAAAATTCTACCCTTTTTAACGGATATATAATATTAATATGTGCAAGTAATTTTTCGCCCCTTTAATAGCCAATAATACGCAGTTTACGTGAAATTTGGGCCTAAATTTGAATAAAAAAAGAACTATTTATCGGATTTTTTCGAATTATAGCCTATGTTACTCAGTAAAAAAGCACCTTTCTTATAGTGAAAGAATTTTTCAAATAGGTGCAGTGATTCCGGAGATTACCTCGAACATATAAACACACAAAAATCCGCCCTCTCTCTTTATAATATTAGTACAGATTGGTATTACATAAACCACGGGAAACATTATTTAGGGAAATTTCGTCTGCCATTTGCAAATTAATTAGTAAATTAGTAGTCCATGTCTTCCACCCAGATAATTCGACTTCGATTCTCGGCATGAGACTCATTTTAGTACGGTGCAAATAGACCGAAAAAAGGCCTAACCTCAACATCCAAAGTAAAAGTTTCCCGTCAACTCCAAATTGTTGTATACTGTCCACATATTGTTTGGTTAAAAGTTACACCGTTTTCAGCGTCGGGTTTTGGGGGCAGGGGGGGAAGAAGTTGGTAAATTAGTAGTTTTTATCAGTTTTTTGGAAATATTTAGAAAACTATGGTGTTTAGCGCGAAAAGTGAAATATACAAAATAATCTACACTAAATTACGAACAAAATGGTCCTAAACATTATTTTGTAAAGTGAACGGTTGCAGAGTTACGATAGGTAAAAAATAGAAATTTTTCGTATTTTTTTAGATTTTTCGGAAAACAAATTCATTATCACTCAGGAAACTAATTTTTTGTATAAGGAGTGTTTTGTAAAAGCAAATTGCGATTTATGGGGCAGGTGGTATGTTTGTGATTAGCCCTTGAAGGAACGACAACCTCACCACCTACTCAAGGGGCTCTACTTTTAAGGGAAAAGAAGCATTCATGGACCGTGGTTATATAAATCTGCGGCACGGAGAAACCCAAACTTTCTCTAGACAATGCCGCAATAAGAATGAATATATTTTAAACTTAGATGATTTTAAATTATAAACTGGGGTCAGCTTTGGAATCGTTAAAGACTTAGAAGCTTCGTACGAAGAGCGTTGTTGGCTTACACTTTCCTATACGGTGAAATGTTTCCCTTCTTGTAGAAAGATGGTACAATGTCACATCCTGTGAAGGGGTATATTGCAAAGAGTACACTCTTCATATCTCCAATGCTTCGCTGAATGTCCGAAACAGTGCACACCTTCTCCTGCTGATTGCCTTACTTTGGTACCACCATTTTCAATTTGTTTTCTGATGGTGTGTGAACATTCAACAAGACTAGTAAGTCCATGCCATCACCGATCACAAAAGCTTCAATTCCATTCTTAGCTTTATCGATCGCTGTTAAAACTATAAATAAGTCATCGTTCACCCGATGCTTGATGAACTGTGCAACCGCCTCTTTAAAAGTACATTGTCAGGAGAGAAATTAGGCCCATTTTGTTCTTAGTGTTAGCTAGAAATTCACTTTGGTTGACAGTTACATCGATTGAGTCTTCAACTTTGACTTCGATGTTAGTCGTAGAACGTGATCTACATAATTGTTCTTCATCTTTTGTGGTTCCTTGCTCGTATTCATCAAAAACAAGTTGCTGGCCTATAATGAGCAATTACGTAAATTATGTATTGCTTGCAAATCTGTTTGAAGGTAGCTGGGAAACATCAGAAAACACGATGAAGAAGGTGATCTTCATCAATGATGTAGGACGCTTTTTCTAAATAAGGGGTGACCAATGATTCATTTGAATCTGGAACCAAAACAGACACCACTAGGAAATTTGCTCCCCTTCCTTATCAAGCCAGATTCGTAGAACAAGGGTGGAGGATATGCACGTAATTCGAATTAAAATACAGTCGAGCCCGCTTATTAGAATATCGGTTAAAAGAATATCCCGCTTAATATAATACACTTTCAATGCACCAAAGCAATGTAATGTGGTTGTTTTTATCTCGGTTTTTGGAATATCCTGCTTATTAGAATATTTTTTCGTGGCAAAATGGCTATTCACTTTAGCAAGTTCGACAGTATTTCTTAAAGTCTCTCATATTTTCTTACAGTGCACACCATCCAATGTGAAAGAGTATTAGGCAGGGGTGCGCGTGGATTCAAGTAAAATTTTTTGAAGGCAGTGTGAAATTTTCTGTAACTATGAGGAAGCTTGACCCTTCTCCCTCCCCAGTAAAAACTCTTCAAATATGCATACAAAAATCATTTAAATCATTGATGAAAATTATTTTAAAGTTTTTTTTAAAATAATTTTTCAGTTTTAAAATGTGTTGTCGAAAATTTTCTGCTTTTACACTCGCCGTAACTCTGGAACCGTTCACTTAACAAAATAACGTTTAGAACTATTTTGTTCGTAATTTAGTGTAGATTATTTTGTATATTGCACTTTTCGCGCTAAACACCATAGTTTTCTAAATATTTCCAAAAAACTGATAAAAACTACTAATTTACCAACTTCTTCCCCCCCTCCCCCCAAAACCCGACGCTGAAAACGGTGTAACTTTTTACCAAACATTATGTGGACATTATACAACAATTTGGAGTTGACGGGAAACTTTTACTTTGGATGTTGAGGTTCATGTCTAATTGCACTGTACTATTTCTATGTAGCAATCTTAAGCTCCATGCTAAAAGGTAAGGAATTGTTGAAGAATATTAATGTTATCAAATTCATTGTTTTCAATATCATTGTTGTCAAATAATTGTTTTTTTTTTTTTTTGTTTTTTTGTTTTTTTTTCTTCAGGGACATGGTAAGATCTGTGATTCAGCGATTAGAGTATTAATGTTGTCATTGTTGTCAACTAATTGTTTTTTTTTTCTTCAGGGACATGGTAAGATCTGTGATTCAGCGATACAGAAGTGACATTTATCGAATGTATTCTGAAATGCACCCCTTGCCCATGGAAGCAAATGGTGGCAACGCCAGCTACCGATATAATTTTCCAAATGACCGAGGTGCCTGGGCTTGCGAAACGGACATTTTTACGATGCGGATTGGCTGGGCGAGAAACTGGGCGGGGCGTTGGAAAGTAGTTCTAAACACAGATCAGTTTCCACAAGCTGTACGTCTGGAACATTGCAAGTAAGAATTAATTATTTGTTGTAATTTAGTAGTAATTTTGATTTTCTATGATATGTTATTCAACAGGATGGGAAAGCACTGTTAAAAATTGAAACCTACAGTCGAAATCTTCTGCATATAAAAGACATAAGGTACAACATTATGAGGTTTTTACTATAAAACTTTTGAAAACGTGCAGAGTTCATCAAGCAGAAAAACGTCGCTTTGCATTATAAGACAAAAATTTGAAAATTCAGTAATACCAGAAATCATATAAATAGTTTTATATTTCCGGAAAAAACGTTTTTTTTAAATAAATTTTTTTGAATTTTTTACTCCTTGTTGATTCCTCAAAACCTTGAGCCTGCTGGCACACGTGATCAGTAGAGTTTCGAAATAAATCTCTAAATTTCAGCTCTAATTTTAAAAGACTTTAAAGAAATATAAATTACACTATCCTTTTACGGAAGACACAATTTAACCTTTGAAAAAACTATTTGATGTGTAAAAAAAAAGTATCTTTAAAACAAAAAAATTCAATTTCATACCCGCTAGATTGAACCACAAGTTTTCCTCTGTAGAACGATTACAATTAATTTCAGTGAAGTAAAGAAGCAGAAAGACTACATTAAATTTTTGTCTTTTGCCACAGAAGAAGCAATTTACTCTTCATAACCGATTGAGATGTCCCAAAGTTATAAATTATTTTTGAAATTTTGTAGCAAGAAAAAGCGTTATATAGATGCTAAATTATGCGAGTTTAAATTAACGACTCAACTCATATAGTTATTCACAAACGGCATTTAGTTAATGCAGTTCTGGTTAAATATAATTCACAACACGTTAAAATAAAAACTACGAGTATATGACAAATTACCTTTGTGTGGGGGGGGGGGGGGATGCTACCTTCATTATATCCTGCATCTGTTTTTGAAGACTTGTTTGATATCACAGATGAGTGACTTGAATACATTACTGGCTCCTCATAAGTAAAAGTATATTTGCTCTAAAACTGAAATATGTCAGATGGCGAGGGTTTATTTGTAGCCCCAATTTACAAAATGTTTATAGTAAAAAAAAAAAAAAACTTTCTTGAGCAAAGAAAATCTCAGCTCTTTTTAGTTTTATGCGATAATTTTAAGGTAAAACGTCATACGTTATTTATGCTGTCCGTCTCTTGTCAGGTACGAAAACAGATCTTGCCAAATGATGCCCCCATGCGTCAGATCTTCTTGTCTTCAGAGGTATACAGCTGTTCAACTCCTCAGTGCCGATCCACAAACGCCAGATCTTTCCCCTACCGTGGACACGTTTCTGCTACCTGGAGGATGTTCCTGTTACATAGAATTCCATTAAATCAAACACAAATGAACTTTTTAAAATTGTCTTCGAGAGACAACTTGTTGGTTCAATTTGCCAATTACCGGTGCAATTCACAACGCTCTGGAGACTGCATTGAGTTTTGCAGATGCAAAGTCAAGATACATTGAAATCGACTGATTCATCAACACATCAACAAAGTTCCTCTGATGCAGTTACGTATTTTTAAATAATTCATCTGAGCTTTCTTACATACAGTTTATGCACTTTATAACTTTTCTGAGAATGTCACTGCAGAAGTAAAACAGGTGGCAGACTTGATATTTAAAATGTAAGTCTACCTAAGAACTGATGTTCAATATAAAATACCGATAAAAGTTAAGTTCGGCAACGTTTTGCAACTGCAACTGATTTGACAATCATTATATTTTTGTCACATTCTATTCAAGAAAAAACGTGGATAAAAAATGCCATGACTGTTTTTTTTTAAATGTCTGTTGTGATCTATTTATTGTAAATATTTTGAGAATAAAATATGTATTTCAATTTTTGAAGTAAAAAAGGTTTATTCATTTTTTGTTTGCTAGATTGTATGCTTTTTTTAAAAGTTTTAGCAATGTTATGTATCTATTGCTGTAAGCAGAGGTGTAGCGTCGCTCGGGGGGGGGGGGGGGGGGGGCTCGTGCGGGGGGAGGCTCGTGCCCCCCTCCCCCGAACTTGCTGGACACTTAACCTTTGTCCCCAGAACTATAAAGAAATTAGCACAAAAATCAAGAAGAGTATCTATTTTTACTTTCTTCTATATCTAATATATAGAAGAAAGTATTGGATTCGTGCAAATTTTCGAATTTCAAATTTTGACGGATTCGAACGTTTTGAGGTGTGCTGAGTCCATTTCGACTATTTTTGGAAAATGTCTGTCTGTCTGTGTGTGTGTATGTATGTGTGTGTGTATGTGTGTGTGTGTGTCACGTCTGTGTGTGACCAGTTTTTTGTGGCCGCTCTACAGCAAAAACTATCGCATGAAATTGAACGAAATTTGGTACACATATGTGACCCTATGTGAACTTGTGCCCATTGGTTTTTGGCGCGAATTCCTCCAAAGGGGGTGGAGCAATGGGGCGTTTTTTGAGTTATGCGTGATTGCTATTCCTCAGGAAGTAACTGGCGGAATCAAACAAAATTTGGTCCATATGTTGCCCCTAACTGGAGCAGGTGCTGATTCAATTTTGGTGTCAATAGCTCAAACGGGGGTTGAGTTATAGAACGTTTTTTGTCGTGAATTGTGACTGCTGTATCTCAAGAAATAACGAACGGAATCAAACAAAAATTTTTTGACAAGTAGCCCTTAGTGGGTATAAGAGCTGATTTTATTTTGGTGTCAACAGCTAAAAAGGGGGTAGCGCAATCGCCCGTTCTTTTTTTCCATTGTGAGTGCCCTATCTCAAGAAGTAATGCTACGTTCTGTTTGAAATTTGGAATATATGTGAATCCATACGTAAACAGGCTTTGGTTCAATTTTGACTCCAATCGCTCCAAGAGGTGTTGATTTTTTTTTTTTTTTTTTTTTGCGAATAAAAATAGTTTTATTAATGCAACAATAAGAAAGATAAATCGTAATAGATTGTCGTCTGCGTATTTCTCGTGATTTTAATTGTATGGAAATTTCTATTTCTATTCAAGAGTCACAACTGACTACAACTGTATTTATGTCGAGGTCTGCATACTAGTGCCTTGCCTCCATTATTTTATATACCGATAGATGGCAGCACCATCACCGGATCGAACAGTTAATGAGAATTTAGATCTAGTCCAAGAGCTAATAGCTACCTGGTATTAGCACCCCCAGAGGTATCGTTTCACTTGGAGGACATTGAGACCACGAGCATATTTAACGTCGCCCAGTCCCCTTTAATGACGACGGTGGGTCTTCGACCAGCGGGGATCGAACCCGAGCCCCTCCGGCCCCGAGTCCAATGCCCTACCGATCAGGCTACCACGGCCCCAATTGTATGGAAATGATCGGAAATATTATCTCAATGATTTAAAAATTTTAACTGTTGCCATCTTATGTTTGTTAATAAATAAAATATTTGTAATTAATTCAAGTAAGGCTTTGAAAGTAACTTTCAATTTTCGCTCTTTGTTTTGTTTTTACAATAATTCAGACATTGGGATGGTCGTCAAGTTTTTGCATGTATAATTTTGTTTTTGTTAGGAATATTGCTTCCTCGTCAAGCATGGGGGAGGGATCAGAAAAAGGAAAAATATAGAAGAAAGTTTCGTGATGGCCACAACATACTAGTTTAAATTTGTATGGCTTTAAAAATGCATTTAGACGATCTTTGCTAATGTTAGGGTATAGAAGTGATCTGCGGGCGTTTCCCGGGCCATTTTTCTGGATTGAGACTTGAAAAACACAATTGTTATATTTTTCCTCTAATTACATTAAAGAGTGGTGTTTTGGGGGTTCTCCCCCGAAAATTTTTCAAAATTGTAGTTCAAAAACAGTTTTAGACGATCTTAAAAGATGTTTAGGGGAGAAAAGAGCCGAGGCCCCACTCCCAGAAATTTTTCGAAAAAAAAAAAAAAAAATCTAAAATACGCAATTGTGGACCATGTTTGATAGCGTCATGAGTACTGACGATTTTTTGAAATTAGAAATCCAGAAAACATTTTATTCGATTTTCAATAATACTAGCGGAAGTTTTCGGAAGCTTTACCCCTGTAATTAATCAAAATTCAAGATCTTAAACGAAATTTTAAACTATTTTAAATGATGTTGGCGGTAGTGGGAGGGGAGGAGGACGCTCCTCCATTAAATATTCAAAGTTAGTTGTTAAAATTAGGTTTTAAACCCTTTTTGGTAATGTTAGAGTGAGGAGAGGTTAGAGGCCTGTCTTCGCCAGTGGCGGATTGGTTCAAGAAATCGGCCCTGGCATAAAGGGATGTTGCTGCCCCATAGCTTCTATAGATACTAATTTTACAAAAATGATTGGGAAACGATATCACAAATATGAGGAAATTATTCAAAAAAATTAAATATTTTCTTTTAAACAAAATTTAACAGATGGGATTCTTTTCTGTGTTCTAATGGTCAACAATTGATACAAGATAAGCTAAACCTTTGTTTTTTTTTTTTAAAAAGGTGATTGTAATAACCTATTGTATTGATTATTTCCGTAATGATATCTTCTAACATTACTTCAGTTAGAATAGGGAGGCGAGGGGTGTATACGAACCCTTAATTTTTCAAACACATGTATCAATACAGAGAGAGATAGGGAGTAGATTGATTTTCTTGCATATGGGAGTTATTAAATATTAGCATTAGAAACCTAATTGTAAGTTTAATATTGAGTCAGATATATGGGGTGCTGGGGTCTCTCCCACGGAAATTTTTTCAAATTCTAGTCCTAAAAACGCAATTTTAGATGATCTCTGGTGATATTAGGGAGAGCGGAGGTTCGAGGGTCCTCTTCCGGCAATTTTTTGGAAGTGAAACTCCGAACTTGTATTTATATATTATCTTCAATTATGTTATAGGAAGATGAGGTTCGGGAAAATTTCAAAATATTAGCTCTGAAAACGCAGTTTTAAAAATTTTTGGATGATGATAGGGAAAGGAGAGATTCGAGCAACATCCACCAAGAATTTTTTTGAAACTGAAATCTTGAAAAGGTAATTGTAAGCTTTTTTTGATAAAAACTGGGACATCGACAGTTATTCAGAAGTTAAGTTCCAAAAACGAAACTTTTATCTATACCTTCGATGATTTTGGGAGGAGGAGTTATGGCGAGGCTCTCCTTGGAATTTTTTCAAAATTTAAGCATTAAAAACGAGATTTCTGATGTGCTTTACTGATGATGACAAAAGGGAAGGGAGGGGGGCGACTTTCTTTGAAATTTTTCGATGCTGTAGATTCGAAAACGGAGTTATGAACGATCTTTCATAGTGTTACTAAGAAGAGAGGATCGAGGGCTTTCACTCGGTAAACAATCGAAACTTCGGAAAGAGAAATTAGAGGAGTAATATTTAATACGGAAAGATGAGGTTAGTGGACAATGGAAGATATAAAGGTCTGGTGTACCTGTGAGTTCATGCCACCATGACATGGACTTTTACATGATACAGAATCTAAAAATGAGAAACGAAGAAGATCGATAGTGAAATGACTATGGCCAGTTACAAAAATTGCTTGGTGTGTGTGGTGTTTAGATTTAAATTTGAGGTTTTAATTAAATTTTTAGGAGTAGGTCAAAGAAATCTTCTGTCATGATGTTATGGGAAAAGGGCGATATGAGGTTTTTTCTTCCCCCCCCCCTTTTTTTTGAGATTGAAGCCCAAAAAAGGTAATTTTAGACGATCTTCGATGATATTATGGGAAGGAGATGCTTAAGGGGCCTCCGAAATTTTTTCGACTCTGATTTCTGACGCTCTTTAATGATGGGGTGGGGACGTTTCTAGGTCAATTGCGGCGGAAATACTCACCTTGAAGTTTTTCGAAGCTGAAATCCCAAATACGATGTTGTAGGCGATCTTTAATGACGGTAAACTAAGGAATGGGGTTCGGGAGTTTTTTCCCAGGAATTCCTTAAAAAGCTAAGTTTCAAAAACGCACTTCAGGCAAGCTTTGGTGACTAAAAAGGAAGATATAAGCTTTTGGATCCCTCTCTTCCCCCCTTTTAGCTACGTCCCAATCATTTTTTATTTATCTTAATATATAAAAATCTTCTGTGCGGACGTTTGTCACCATAAGGCTTTCAAACGGCTGGACCGATTTTAACCAAATTTTTTGTATGTAATTAAGTTGTGGCAAGCATGGTTTCGAAGCGCGATAGATCGAATCGGAAATATTTTTGTTCATTAATTAAATAATTTAAACATTGGATGGTTATATCTCCCAGATGATTAATATTTATTTTAACCTATTGTTGAGCGAGAATTCAAATAAATATTTAACCCGTTGCTAAAGGACAATAAACAGGCCAGCTCTGCTTTTTGTAATGAAATTTCCTCTGTGATATGTCAATTGAGAATAGATAAAACGTAGAGAGAGAGTGTGTGTGTGTGAAGCCTTCATTTCTTGAAAGCAACGATTTTAGGTCCCGAGATATATTTTAAAGTAAAGTACTGGTAAATTAAAGTTCACTCAAAACGTGTGCTCTGTCGTCGTAGTTGAACCATGTGACCGTATCGGTGCTTTAGGTTTTCCTAACCAAATGATCAGAAAGTATCGTGCCCAGCAACATTTGTTTCTCGGCTCAAATCCATCTGAGTTTTGTCACCAATGTCAAGAATACTTTAATAATAAACTGATTAGTTTGATAATCCTTAAGGGAAAAGATGATGGAATTTAAAGACGAAACAAATTTTATTTTCGTCCAGATAAATTACACCAGCGTAGTTCTGTACACAAAGATCAGTGCAGTGGAAGATCTTTATCTTTGGTGGAAAGAACAAATTAGGCAATATTTGAAGTTTTAAAAGTTTTCGTGCAAAAGATCGGACCGCTAATCGATCGGAGTTAGCTTCGCTCACTGATCCGCTGGATTACAGTAACGTGGTGGCTTGGCGACTTTGGCTTTAAACAATAGAGTTGGGTGATCATTTGTTTACATTTTGAAGCTACTGTTAATGTAATTTATTGTATTTTTTGTTTATTTGGCGAAATATTTCGAATTGCAAAGAATTGTTTTTCGTTTTTAAAGAGTGTTTCGTCACTTTGGTTGAAGAATGTATTTATTTTACATCGGAGGAAGGGGGGAGGGTGGTGATTTTCGCTTATTCAAAGAACTGTTTTTACCTTTATCATTTTTTTAAACGATATCCTTTCGATTGTTTTATTCTTTTTCATATGGGGGATGTTGCAGCGGGATTTTCCGTTGGTTCTAGATGGGTAGTTAGTTTTTTACACTTAATATCTGAGGACGGTTCTTATCCTTTGAGTATGGCTGAAGGAACAAACCATCAAGCACGGGAGAAAAAATCTTACTACTATTATATATGCGAAAGTTTGTCTGTATGGATGTATGGATGGATGTATGGATGTTTGTTACTCTTTCACGCAAAAACTACTGAACTTATTTTGATGAAACTTTACAATAATATAGCTTATGCATCAGAATAACACATAGGGTAGTTTTCGTCCCGTTATGGGGGGCAAAACCCCCTTAGGGGGGCAATAAAACACAATTTTTGTATAAATTCTCTAATATTGGGATCTAAAAATACTTGAACATATTAACATTATATCTCCATCGAAAGCTCTGTTTTTTCTGATGAAGATGGCACCTGTTCCAAATTTCTAAGTCGAATAAAAAACGAGTTATGAGCTTTTTAGTTCCATGTTCAAAGGCTTTCCTCAACTCAATACAGTATTTAGTGTATCATCTCAACTCCCTGTCGATAGCGACAATTGTTGTATTGTTGACTATCTTTGCTTTTCGTGACTATTCAAGGCTTTTCTCAAGTCAAATCTTGAAGTATGATTTTTGCACAAGATTGGCAAATAATACATGATTTGGCTGATCATTTTCCAATTAAACGGAACTTTAATGTAATTAATGGTTTTTATTGATATTCATACTGATTGAACACTTACTCATTATCATATCAACCAGCAGATCGCCAAAATTTTTGCAGAAAGATTTCCGTAGCTGATGCATTTGGCAGTTTTTTCAACGTCGCTGTTTTTAAAGCCGAAGACTACGTCATAATGTTTCTCAGCTTTCACCATGTAAACAAAATATCGCCAATCAAAGAATTTTCAAAAGACTTTTTTTACTGTGTTAAATAATCCAGCAACTAAATTAGGCAAATCCATAAACAGCACAAAAACTTCCATTAATTTTCCTTTTTGCACAATTTCCAACAATCACCAAATTTTACTACTTATTTTGGAAACATTTCGGATGAAACTGTTTAAGCGCCATTTTATGGTGACCAAAAGTATCTCAGCATCTGGCGACGATATCTCTGTAACAAAAATTAATATCATATCGTTTTACAAAGTAAGGAAAGAAGGGGGGAGCATCATCGAAGGTATCGCAAAACGACTTTCGCAAATTCGGTAAAATCGCACCAAGAGCCCACAATGATTGAAATTTCCCAAAATAACTAAAGTAGGTATAAGGGGATTACGAGCGGAGCTACTTTTTTTTAACCACTTCGTACTTCATTAGCCATACAGAGAAGGTTTTAGACTCCATATTAAAAAAAAAAGTATCAACAGATTAATCTTTTTAAACATGAGAAGAATAATTTCATGTTCTGGAAATTTGTATATGCTTAAATATAGTGCTTTCGTTTCTAAATCAATACTATTTTGTTCTTTATACTTATTGCTATTTTACTTTTATGGGTAAGGAAGAAACTCGATTTTTAATCACGTCAAAAAGATGTGTTTTAAATTCTTTCACTTAAAACAGAAAACAAAAGCAAGTAACGATTTTTTCTCATAATTATTACTGACTCAGGCAACGCCGGGTATTTTTGCTAGTAGTTAATAAAACAACTGCCCAGTCGGGATTAGATAAATCAAGTTGTAATAAGTGTACACATTCTGACACCAAGCAGCTTAAAACATTTTCTTTTTACTTCTTTCTTTTTTTTTTCAACAAAACGTTTCAAACATTTGATAGTTTATTGAAGTTTTTTAACTTTTCAACTTACAAATTTTGAACAGAACAACGTCTGTCGGGTCCTCTAGTTTAATTGATAAAAAAAAGGAAAACCCTGTAACAGGGTTCTCCTTCAGAACCATTTACACTTAGATTTTTCCATGATAAAATTTTTAATTTACAGCCTAGTATTTTTATTTGCTTGAAATGCAAGCTATTTGCGGCCCCAAGTAAAAAAACTTTTCTTGAACTGATCTGGTGCTTTGGTGACCTTAAATAACCTTAATGATCTTTGGTCTTTTTTTTTTTCACTTTCTTTATTTTAAATATCATTCCTTCTTCACCTTTTGATAAAGTTTTGTTTAAATTTTCGATTCATACATGATTTTTACATGCAAACACTTAGAACTACTGGTATGACTATTAATTTCAATATATTTTCAATCTCTCTCGCTATATTTTAATTTTTCTCCTAGTTAAACCATATTTTGGGGGCCTGTGTATTTTTCTATACACATAACTCTGATTTTCAGGATGATATTTTTCATTTAAAAAATAGGAAAGGTAAATGGTAGAAAAGGTCGGTGTGTCGGCGGCCCCTGAGAATCATATTTTTTTATATGATCATTTTCAACATGAATGGTTTTCAAAAGTGGGTTTGAACCCTTCGAGGGATATTGAGTGAGAAAAACTGAATATTTTATTTTTCACAAAAAAAAAAAAAAAAGTTAGAACCGCACATTTAGGAGGTCTTTACTTAAATAATCTTTATAATACAGAATTTTGGATGCTCCAAATTGTGTTTTAAGATTGCATTTTCTGTTAAAGCTTTATTGAAAAAATCCTTTTTGTCACTTTTACTGCAATTGTTGTGAACTACAATTCATAACAATTGTGAATTGTCATTCATAAGTAAAGTAAATGTGAATTTCAATTCATCGATGAAATTGAGAAATTGGACAAAAGTATTTTAACTTTTAAATACTGCCCTTATTTTTCTGTTTTTTATTGCATTACTAAAACTAAATTGGCGGCCCCATTTCTAAAAAACTGGGCTGGTGTAGCACCCCCAGGGCCCCTTTAGCGACGGCCTTGCACCCTCCATCTGCGGGCTTGAGCAGTGTTGCCAGATGGTCAAATCCAGATTTCCCCAATTCCCTCCCAACTTTTCCCCAAAAAGCGATGTTTTCTATAAAAATTCCCCAAATACAAAAATTATTTTTTCACTAATATTTTTATAAAATGAATCGACTTTCTCTGATATTTTTGTCTCTTGAAAAATTTTTTTTTCCCCAAATAGCCAAATTTTCTTATAAAATTCCCCAACTTTTTTTTCTTCCCATTTTCGCTTTCTTTTTTTTTTTTTTTTGTCTTTACCTTTATCTTTTTTCATCTTTACTAATAATAAAGCTGAAAGTCTCTCTCTCCGGATCTCTCTTTCTCTCTCTCTCTGTCAGGATCTCTGTGACGCGCATAGCACCTAGACAGTTCGACTGATTTTCATGAAATTTGGCAAAGAATCAGTTTGTAGCATGGGGGTGTGCACCTTTAAGCGATTTTTCAAAAATTTGATTTTGTTCTTTTTCTATTCCAATTTTAAGAACATTTTCCCGAGCAAAATTATCATAAGATGGACGACTAAACTACCAAGTTATCATAATGTGGAACCGTAACGTGGGCAAGCCAATTGGCGAGAAATTCATCATGCATTATTTGTAAATATACAGGGGAACCAAAATATCTTTTTTTCTACTACGGGCAAAGCCGTGCGGGTGCCACTAGTCATAAATACAAGCGCCTGATCGAGAGATAAGAAATAGCAAATATTTTTTTTTCTACTCGCATTTACTACTCTGCTTCTGTATGTGTATTTAAACTCTGATTTTTGTATATATTTATCCAAGAACATTCTTCATACACTTATTTTTGCCTGTTTCACGTATCAACTAGTAACTCACGCAAACAGTTAATGCAAATTCCGTAGCATAATATTCCACATAATACGAAATGCGAATTCCATAAAGTTAAGCAAAGCTAAACCAACGCTGTTTGAATGTAACTACCAGATGTCAAGACGCAAATTTAATCACAATTTTTTTCCCCAGGTGTTCCCCAAGAAAAAAAATTTTCCCCCAAAGAATTCCCCTCAAAACCCATTTCCCCAAAATTTCCCCAAAGAGCACCAGATTTCCCCAAAATGGGGAAATTTCCCCCAAATCTGACAACACTGGGCTTGAGCTCATGCGTAAAGAGGGATTACGTAGCGGTATTTACATTTTACTGTTTGTAGACAGGGCAACTGATCGGCCCGAGATATGACCGGCCCACCGGGCAAATGGCCGGTTGCCCGCCGGGTGTATCCGAAACGCAATTTTAGAAGACTGGCTGACCGACGTGAAGCTTTTGGCCACTCAAAGGAAGAATTTTCTGATTTCAATGCAGCCGCGAGATGTTGTAGACTAAACCAATGCGTAGTAAAGCAACAAAATAAATTGAAATTTACGCTTCTACTTTGTTAAAATATTTTAAAAGTTAAACTGTGATTGACAGTGTTAAAATCAATGTTTTGCTTCCGGATTTTAGAACTGCTGCTTAGAATTCTGCTATGGGTATAATTTTGCATATCAATGGAAACTTGAATAAGAATTCTGCTGAGGAAAAAAAACCCAATTAAAACGATATTTTTCGACCCAGATTTGAACCCAAGCCCTTCCCCTTATTAGCATGCTGCTTTATCCGACCGAGCCAATGTGTATTCGCTCTCGGCTGTGAAGTACGATGTGCAATAAAAATAGGAAAAAGAACATTTTTTTTTTTTTGAAAAACAAGAAAAAGAAAGCAATATTTAGACCTTGGATTCATTTTTCGTCATTAGCGGACACGATAAGCTTTAAAATGAGGAGTAAATCCTGGAATTTGATAAATAAATAAATAAGATCTCGTGTAGCGACAGAAAAACAGGCTAGAGGAATCATATTTTAGATGTTCAATGATATTATCAGGATATATTCGGGGACTATTCCCAGGAATATTATCAGAATCTAAGCCATAAATGCGAAATTTTAGACAGCCCTTGGTAGTCTTAGAGGTAGGAAAGATTCGGGGACCCTCGGAATTTACTTATAGTCCTAAAAATGGAATTTTAGACGATGTTTAAGGATGAAGCAGGGCTGTTTTTCGAGAGTTTGGGCAGGGGCTCACTCCTAGATGCTTCTTGAATACGAAGTCCTTACGCATTTCTAGACGATCTTTAAAGGCGATTGGAGAAGACGTGGGATTCGGAGACTTTTTCAAAGTCAAAGTTTCAAAATTGCTCTTCTAGGCTAGTTTTGATAGCGTGAGTTGAAGGGATAGAGTTCGGGACCTCCCTCCCTCCTCTTTTTTTTTTTTTTTTTTGGCAATGTCTCTATCTTTTTTATTTGATTAAATTGTTGATAAAAATGTTTCGAAAAACTTTCCATCAGTTTTCCTTTTCCAAAATTATTTGACTGCTTTGGTTTTTCCATAATGAAATTTTCAATTTACAGCTTTATATATTTTTATTTGTTTGTAATACAAGAGTTTACGGCCCCCGTCAAAAAAAAAAAACTTTCAAGATTTAGAACTGATATGGTTCCTTTCAGCGATACATTTTCACTTTCGTTTTAAATGTCATGTCTCCGGAAAATTGCTGTAAAGTTCTTGTTTTTTTTTTTTAAATAATTTTTATTTATTTTTTTTATATTTATTTATGTATTTATTTTTTCGCTTTTTTAAACACTTAGAACTGCTGGTGTGACTAGTCAGGATATTTTTTTAAATTTCGCTTACTCTGTTTCGACTTTTTCTCTATTTAAAACGTATTTTGGCGGAATATTTTTATTAAAAATAAGGCAAAAGAAAAAAAAAATAGAAATGTAACTATGACAGTGGCACCTACGAAGTTATGTTAATTCACCAATTATTTTTTTATTTGACTGAAGCTTGGTTAAAAAAAAAGTCGAAACATTCGTTTCAGTATCCCTCAGTTAAGTAAATCATAATGCAGAAACTTGGATGATCCTAATTCATGTTCAAAGATTGCTAAGGTTTCCTTTCTGTGTGTGTGTATTTTAATCACGAAATTGGTGACTAAATTCCTGAAAAACTTGGAGGGGGGGGATAGGGCAACACCTTTCTTGGTGAAAGCCCTGGTGCCCCCCCCCCCCCGAAATGCTTGGTTATGCTACGCCTCTGGCTTTAAGCTTAAAACATATTTTGTCCTTGTATAAAAATAGATGAGAAGATGTGACTTAAGTACTCGCGTCTTCGTTAACAGAGTATAATACAACATTTAAAATATATATATATATATATATATATATATATATATATATATATATATATATATATATATATATATATATATATATATATATATATATATATATCATTATTTATTTATTTATTTAATTTACTGTAAATTTAATTTTAATAAAAACTAAATTATTGCTAGTCACAGAGTTTTAAGAAAACTACTAGCTTTAAAGAAAAAGTTTTAGATTCCTTATTTGTTTTTTATAAAATGAAATATTTATTTTTAAAAAATCAAAAGAAAAAAGAAATAAAAATCAATCTTAAATGTTTCGCAGTTCATTAGTAGTTTTACATCATTATTGCTGCATGTGAGAAGCTTCTTTCATTTTGAAAAATCATTTTGCATTTAAAAAAAAATTTCAGTATTTTTAGTGACTGAAAAATTATTGTGTATCATATCTGGTCTTTCGTAGAAAAAATAATAAATTTGTTTACATGTGTAAATTCTTACCCATAGTAAAAATATTCTCTGATTCATTGGAATCCAAAAATATTTTAAAAATTTTTATAAATGTCCTTGGTGGCAAAATAATTAAGTTAAAACTCTGTAATTATTTCATTTGTATCACTCGGCATTGTTGCATAAATTATGTTTTAGTTCTAATAGTAGCTGAACAAGTTACATTCCACTTTAATTTTAATTTTTAGAAACATAAGTCCAAAGCATAGATCAAAAGCATTGTGCAATTTATTTTTTTTACAAAACACTAATTCAGATATTCTTGTGAAAAATGAATGTTTTCTTCTGGAAAAATTGCATCCCGTGAGTCATGGAAAGTTACGAGCAGAAGTCATGGAGAGTCAGGGAAAGTCATGGATTTCAAAACTCGAAATTTAGCAGATACTCTGCATTTAAAACTTGTGGCGAAAAACAAGAAAATAAAAACATGGTAAAAAAGTCTAAGGATCAAAGCATCGAAATGCTTATTTGCTCGTCAAACGTTGCCAAAATCAATATTGCTCAAACTCAAAGTTTAATGTTTAGTTTTTAATAAAACAATTCATTAAATTCGCAACTTCAGCGCTCGAATACGCTACATTGCGGTGATTTACAAAACTGACGAAAAAACTAAAACATTGCCACATTGCGTTCCATGTACGTCTGTTGAAGTAAACACAGGCAGTTTGTTCTGAGTATTTATTAACGCAATCGATGTGTCTTAGATTGCTTTCAGCTGCAGGAATTGTTTCGTCCCTTGATAGTATTCTCGAGCTTCTCAAAATAACGTTAGTTTTTCTTATTTCCTTCTAAAAAGTGACTTGATTGAGAAATGGTGAAAGCGTTTACAGAAGAAAACTCTGGATTAACAAACTTGCATAACGTTATACCAGGTAAAAATTTTTATTGTTTTGTGTGAATTTGTAAGAATATGGGTTTATTTTTTAAATCTTAAATTAATTTTACTAACCATATTTTACAGCAGCATTTAGTAGAAATAGACAGTATGCAAAATATGTTCTTGAATATATTATCGTAGAACGAAATGAAAAATGGTTAACCGAGAAAGAATTTACTTTATTGCTTTTATTAGCTGAAAGGTTTCGTCAAATTTGTTTAGGGTTATAGTTTTAGTATTGTGCGAGCAAAGTACCCATGGCGAGATACCGCATGTTAGTTAAACCATTTTTAATTATTATCATGAGTGGAATAAAATGGTAGAAAGATTACAGAATTCGATAAGTGAAAAGAAATAATGGGTAGATCAACTGAAAAGAAAACTACCACCATTTCTCCGTGAGAATTTTGTTGATGATTTGCATAACATGACACAATTAAATCATAACTCTGAAATTAGAAACATTCGAAACAGAAAATTTTTAAATTAACCGATTCGGGAATTTGAGAAAAATAACTCAGCTACAAATGCAAAACAATAAGCGCCTAGCCAAGCACGGCAAAGAAGTATCATCTTCTTTTGATAATAATTCGTAATGTCATATTAAACTTTTTAACATTAATTGTTATTCTTGTCAGGCCACAATTATTGTTTAGTTTTATCAAGAATTGATAAATATCGAATTCAACATCATGGAAATGGCTGCTTAGAACTACGAACTGCTTAATTTGCATTAATTTCTAACGTTTAGTAATGCTTCTTGGATTCTCATTTCTTTCGACGTGGGCCAGAATATCAACAAGACTTTGGAGTTGCGAATAAGCCTAAACCCTAAACAATCACCAAACAAATGAACTAAGCCATTAACTATATAAACTTTGGATGTGTTAGAAGGTATATGTAACTGTTGGATCTGTTTTTGACTTGATGTGTTTTTGATTCTTCTTTTGTGTTTTCATTTTAAATTAATTTCCCAAGAGATTTTTGAATAACTGTTAACAAACCGCTGCCCCGCAATAATAATTAGTATTACTGAGGCAGCGATCAAACGCAATTCTAAACTTTGTGTTATTTTTACATCTTGTGTAAAAAATGAATTTGGCAACAGCAAATACAAGTTTCAAACCAAAACATCTCAGCGATAATATAAAAGTAATGATTGATAGTTTTTTTTCATTTCAGCAAAATATTAAAGAGATTATCAAGTTATTGAAAAATCTTGTTAATAAACTGCTTTTTATTGGCTTTAAATGTAATTCCACCAAAAAAATATTTTAAAAATTCTCTCAGTGAATATTTATGATTCCTGGACGATTTGGCACCAGTTTCGATAAACGAAAGGCATTTTCTAACGAACACCACAATTATCTTGATCATGGCGTCTTGCTCGGCTACTGGTTTGACGAACGTGCAAGAACAGAAGAGGAGACCCGTCTGCTGCTGGAAAAATATTCTAAGCAAGAACTACCGTACCAAAAGTTGGACAAATACTTAAACGCTCTAAGCATACCAGTCAAACTAACCAAGAATTTAGATGGCTTCGTACATCATTCTGATATCATTCGCTTGAAGTGGACAGATGAAGACAAGAAGGGTTTTGTATTTTATTTGGCTGCTTTACCAACCACCACTTCTGAAGACGGGACATTTGACGAACCTTGCCTAGCTTTGGCAACAAAAGACAGCAGGATACTGGCTAGGTCTGCTTTCCATATCTTTCGCAATAATAATGACATTCCAAATCATGTTCCACTCAAGTATGGGGAACGCGTAACATTGTCAACTATTGAAGAAACTGGACATAGAATGTTAAACTGCGAGCTGAAAGATTTCAATCGTTTCACTAGACAATCGAAGCATAATGAAGTAACTTGGGTCAAGGAATTATCTGGTAGATCTCTGTGGAAAATACTAAGTGCTAAAAAGCGGGATCGTCGGAGAATGGAAGGACAATACATACCAGTAAATACAGATATTATTCTTTGCCATTTGACGAGTGGTCAGTTCCTCGCTCTAGAGAAAGGCACGAAAATAGTTACGCCATTTGGCGATGAAAAAGAAGTCTCTGGAAATATTTATATGAACATTTACAAAGAAGAAGAAGAAGAAAACAGATGGCAAATAGAAGCTCCTCGTATTAAGGACGAAGAATATGGAGAACCAATGATTCTACCTCATTCGAAAATAATGTGATATATTATTTCCATGATTAATTTATATTCAAAATGAAATTCTAAGGGAAAGACATTTAAGTCCTTAAGAAAAAGTTGCATTTATGGCTGTTGAGTTCTAATGATCAAATAAAAAATAAATTGTACGCTTGAAATAAAAATTAAATAATTTTTTGCTTTGTATTATGATTTAAAAACTATCTGGTTATATACTACAGCTATCTGTTGTCAACAAAGGTAAATGTGCTTACCTTTGTATTTATCTTACTATAGGCAAATAATGTCACCCTAAGTTTCATAGCCTTACTCGTTAATGATTTGTTTGGCTTCAGCTTTTGCAAGTTCATAAGCTGACTCATAAAAAATAATTTTAAAAAAATATAATAATAATAATAATAATTCCAAGTAAAAATTATGTTGAGTTTCAATTTTGATTGTCAGCAGTTTTAACACTGAAAGGCAATTTTGACTTATTTGGGATAAGGGTCTCCAGCAAGGTCAACTATGGGCAAGTATTACCTCAAGCTGAGTTGAAGACAAAAAAAGTTTAAAAAGTACTATCAAACTAATATAATTGATTTTTTTTTTTTTTTAATATCAGTATAAAACATATTGAACCAAATTTGACAAACTCAAAAAATTTAGAAAAAAATCATTATTTACGTTCGTGGAAAAGAGAAAAATGATGAGATAAAAATAGAAAAATTCTTTATTGTGAGTATAAAAGCAACTGAAACCATATTTGATAAACTCAAACCTGTGAATAAAAAAAAATATATATTTACTTTAATGGAAGGGACACTGACCAATCGTCGCATATCGGGCTCTAATAAGTATTTCGTTGTTTTCTAGGTTTTTTTTCTTCTGCGCACAGTTTGTGCACAGCAGCATATGCAGCAGACAATTATATCCTCGGGTGTCCTAAAGGACAACGGAGTTTTAATAAGGACAACTATGGCATTATTAGGCTATCTTCTAATTTTTTAGGCTTCACAATCAAAGAAAGCTAGTATGATGTGGCCATGAAAAAAAAAAAAAAACATTTATTATGTCATGACGAAAACCTTAACTTCCACTTTCCATTCGGCGCACTAGCGACGTCTATTCTGAAGCGCATGCTCCGTGTACTCCCGATAGTCTGATCGATCGTAAACAATGGACGTTCCTAGATTCCATCTCGTCTACCTCCGAGAATCCTGAGTTTCTTCCGCATCCGTCCTCGATTTCTGCTCTCTTTGAAAATAGAGTGAAAATTGAAACAATTCTTTTGTGCAAAATTTAAAATTTCCCGATTAGAAAGCAATGTTCAAATTAGACATCTTAAACATCTATTCTGCAGGTGAGTCGATAAATCGCACGTCTGCAAAATTGATTTGTCTCAAAGAATTTAAAAATTTTAAACAAATTATAAGCATTTAAAAGACATATTTTTTTAATCACATATATTTTGATTATCTTTTGAAATGTATGTTTTTTTTTTTCTTGTCAGGGTTTTAAGCATCAGATCTTTTTTGATGTAATAATTTTTTCTCGAAAATTTTAAAAGAATATTTGATAAAATAATGCACTGGAAGTTGATTGCGCATAAACGCTTTTAATATTGAGAGAAACAAAAGCGACAAAAAATTCTTACAAATATATGTTTATTGAACAAATAATTAAAACTATAAATCCATGTGAAATCAAATGTGTAATAAGCTTTGGTACTAGTGAAAGGAAAAGTTAAAATAGTTCAAAGGTTTTCTTAGATTTATTTCAAAATGTTTCTTTAGGGGGGAAATGCCTTTTATTTCGCTGAAACGAAAAGCTTATTACTAAGTTTTATCTCGACAAAATGATAATTTGAAAACTGTTGTACAACTTTTGCCAAAAAAAGTCTTTTTATTGAAAATTTAATTCAAAATGATGACTCTAAATTATTTTAAATGAAAGTAACAGAAATATTTAGCTAAAAATACTGAAACTGTATTACATTACCACTCTCTACCAACACTATTTCTGGCACTTTCTCTGTAATTTCGAAAATAATCACAAAATATTTTATACGCGCGATAACATAAATTTACCATTTTTGCTTCTGTTACTTACATTGTCTACATACTTTTTTTGTAATTGAAAATAATAATAAATAAATAAATAAAGTGAGGATAAAACCTCAGTTTATGTAAGTTTAATTTTAAAATATTTGAATTTGAAATGGCAGTTTTAGTCTTACGAAATGCAAGATATTGTAATTATTTATATCTTGTTGTACAATATATTATAACTTGCACAAAATTGTAATTATATTGTGCAAGATATTGTAAAATCAAAAATATTGGGTGGCTTTAAAATTTTGTTGTTGGTTCCCTAAGTACACGAGTGATGGATTTTTGTGCTCAAGCATATCCTTAAAAAGACTAAAGTTATGCAACAAATCGTCATACATTTTTCTAGAAATTTGAGAAATTTGGAAAAAAAATCAAAAATTACCAATCTTGAAAATTAATCGGTGATTTTTACAACAATAACATGCAACGATTTTCTTTACAAAAAAAAAAATAATTAAATAAATAATAATAAATTATAATATGTATTTATTTATTCGAAGTATCTCGCAAAAAGTATTCTGCTGTTGCCAGTGGCGGATCCACACATTTGGAGATCCTTCGCAATGCATTTTTGGGGCTCCTTTGTCTAACGTAAGCATTTTTCCATGTGCCATTTCAGATATCGTGGGGGCCCCTTCGCATTTGCAACAAGTTAAATCCTTAGAGCATGAATTAAAATGGAGGGAGTAAGTCCAATCATTGGCTTAGTAAAAGCTGACCCAACGACTCCAAGTCACGTGACTCAACAACGACGAATGGTTGGCACGTTTTGCATGAAACAAGCGAAAGAAACCTGATTTCTTCCAATGCTTTGCTTTAAAATCTATCACGTGACTTGGGGTCTTGGTTTCATGAGTGAAAGTCTTCACTTCCTCCAGTTAAATCCTTCACTGACTGTTGCATTTCGGGAACTGCAAAATTACATGTCGAAAGAAAATAATAATAATAATAATAAAAAAAAGAGCATCTGCATGGTGAAGAAAAATTAACATTTCTTTGTGTGTGTACATGCATTATGTTTGATTCTAGTTCTGGCATTATTTAAACAAAGACATACAATTATTTCAGTGCTGTTGATGGTCACTTTTGACAGTGTGTTATCAGGATCAAGAGCAAATACTTCGGTAAGTTTATAACATGCAATATAATTTTTTTTTAATGCTGTTGAAGTTCAAAGTTTTTTCGAAAAAGGGAAACTGATTACAAAAACCAATTAAAAAGGTAAACAAATAAGACAAATTCATCTTTCTACCTCTCCCCCTCCACACACAAACCTCAACTAATGCTCTCATAAAAGGCTTCTTCCAGACATTTTTTCATACTTTGACGGCGAATAACACAGAAAATTTACAGATAATAGGACAATTCCACCTATTAAACTATTAAGATAATGTACTTATTTTATAAGGAAAAAAACATTATGATTTTATTAAACATTTTCGGGAATACAGTCGCACTTTTGGCTTGATGGTACGCATCAGTTTTTGTCCTGTTAATTTTAAACTGTTTCACTCCTTTCTAACTATAACTTCTTGAACGTTGTGAAATTTTCAGCACATTTCCCCCCCCCCCCTTTTTTTTTTTTGAAGTACAGTAGACCCTCGTTTTACGCGGATTTATTTTACGCGGTTTCGATTATACGCGGTTTAAGATTTGACACCTTTATTTTATTTTACGCGGATGAGTTTCAGTTTTACGTGGACGCGGCAATGTAAACATATGAAAATTTCCCCCCTTTCAAAATCCAAACTCCTAAAGATCTTAGATTACACGAAATAAACTGCATTTTGGCGTGCTAATAATCGAGCTTGGGCAACTGGAGACATTTTATGCAATTGGTTCCAGAGCTCTTTCTAGATGTTAAGTTATTCAATTCATACAATTCAGAGCTCACTGGTAGAAGAGCTTTTAGAAGTGACAAAAGAGAACAACATCAACGAGGATACAGACATCGATGACACACAACGAAAAACCTTCACACTAAAAATTTTGAGCCATTCCTTGACAATAGAAATGATCTTTCTGATTTGTTTGTGAAGGAAGATTCTATCATGGAAATGATCATGGATGCATTAATGCTCTGCAAAGAACTACAGAGAAAAATTCTTGACTGCCAAAAGACTATCATAGCGAGCTCCTTTTCATAAACACTAAACTAATTTGTGTTTTCTTTATACAGGTTGTGCATAGAAATCTCGATATAAGTACACATGCAACTTTTATTCAATTAGTCATCACTAAAATGAAGTATTTTTTTTTATCTGCGGAACTTAAGCCTATTTTAACACTTATATTAAATCTTAATTAACGCGGTTTTGATTTACACGGCATTTCCGAGGAACGTAACCCTCGCGTAAAACGAGGGTCTACTGTATCTGTTTCGCAAAACCCCAACCGCATTTACTCGGCGTAGTTCAGGAGTATTGGAGGGATTGTATTTCGAGAAAGTCAGTCACTTGGCAATTTTAAGAATGTGCCTCTGAAAATTGACAGTAACACATTACTTCAAAAGCATGTGCAAAACGGATCACCTAACTTGGGGATGTAAACCTACCATAACTGCTCGGTAATATTGCCATTATTAAAATTCTCTATTATTGCAGTTTCGAGATTTGAGAGGAGGATCATGTCTCGTTTAGAGATCATGTATCCCCTCTCTTCCGTACAGACAATTCTGGATTTAATAAAAGATACGACTCAAAATTGCTTTGAAAAACTGAACAAAACTTTCTGTGACAAGCGGCATATTACATATTTATTGTTCATTATATTAAAGAATTTTCGTTAAGAATATCAAAGCTGACTAAAAGGTTTTTAGTCAAGTCGTTTTCATTTAAATACTAATATTCAACTTGAGTTTGCCAGTAGTATCATTTATTTTGTAAAGTGCTCCTTATTTTAGTCTTATTTTTGTCTGTCAGACTTTTATCTAATATCCATGCATTGCGTTACTTTTTTCACTTTAAAGTAGAAGTGATTTATTTAGCTTTAACAAGTCTAAAGGGCATTTCTTCAACCAAATATAATTTGAAAACCTCTAAATTATAATCATTAGAAAGAAAGACAAAAATCAGTTCATGATTAAAAGAGAAGAGGGTGTGGTATTTTCTTTTCGAATTATTTTACATTTTTGACTTGATATTTTCCTTAAAAACATGTTCGAATCTATATTTTACTAAATAATATTTTATGTTTTTTACACGTTAAACAGACTGCTACAATGCCTTCTGGAACTGAACAAGGCGTGGATCCAACACCAGGTAAGAAATAGTTGATTATAAACAGTATATTTTTGTTTGAGTCAGTATAGTGAAACTGTTTTAAATAAAACTAAAAATTCTTCAATGAAATGGAACACCTCTCTCAATGGAACACCTCTCTCTGTCAAACATTTAAGTCCGGTAGCAGAAACAGTGCGACACCCGTCGCAGATTCTTAAGGAGGTCCGCGGACTATTTTTGATTGAGAAAGTTTTTTTTTCGTTTTTTCGCTTTCTGCGCGATTCTGACGAATTTAAGGTAATATCGTTTTACCTCTGCGTAAAACATTTAGGGTAATGAAGCATTTTTCGTTTCTGTGGTGTCAACTTCCTTGTTATAGCAGGCGTTGTATATAATTTTATCACCGTCTTCTTCGTGTAAAAACACGTTTTTATACTAAAGGAGAAAAATACATTTCAGGATTAACCAGAAATAAAAAGTTAAAAAAAAAAAAAGCCTTCAATGGCCGAGAGGTCAAAAGCACTTGCTGATAATAGTGATTTGTACACGTTGCGGGCCGCAACACGTAATCACGCATCACTATTTAAATACAAGAAAACTTTTTATTGAGTTGATACGTCATATTCTGATACATAGTGGTTTCTTATATTTGAATATATCACAAATAAGAGCCAACTTTTGAAATTCCGGGAATGAATTACAAATATTTGCGTAAAAGTATTATAACCGTGTAAATGGATTGAGCAATTGAACTTTATCAAATATATTTTTATTCATTTATTTTTTTTGTCAGTTTGTAAGCTTCCCGTGGGTCTGACAAAATTTGTTCGCAGGGCGGATGTGGCCCCCAATTCATAAGTTGGAGACCCCGGTTGCAAAATGCTAGCATATTTTTCTTGAAGAATCACTCCTACGTTAAGCATACCGAATGCTTACTTCTCACTGTGGTATTTACGAGTTTTTGACTAAACTATAACTGTTTTATTCCTCGCAATAACCCCGCAGAATTAACTTTTTTTCAACCTATTTCGAGCAGTAAGATTGAGGAGTGAATAATTTAACCATCCCCCAAGCGCAAAGGCGCACCTCCACCACTATGAAGACCCCTCAAATAGGGAGCCCCTCCCCACCAAAAATGAGAAAAATATCCCTTAAAACACCCCTTTCCCTAAAAATTGCAAAGGGCACAATCTGCGCCATGACCCTCCCCCCTCCCCCAGGGTGGGCACTCCTGATATAATTGCGTCAGCCAGTTTCGTGCTGTATCATCCACGAATTGTTTATTTCTAATCTGCTAGCTTATTTTCTTGTAATAACACCTACGAGTTAATTAATTTAACTGTGCAAACAGTGACTTAGTATCTCTGTTAATTTAAGGAACGAATATTTATCTTTGCTAGCTTATATCGTGCCCTTATTTTCTTTTTCCTATTTTTCAGATCTCCTAGGAAAAGATGTGGCGCCAGAATTTACCTTTGCTGTTTGGGATCGAAATGGAAAAATTTGCATTCTCGCAAAATTTACCGCGACTTTCGTTATAACTTATGACAGTATAGGTGGAGAACAAGTGAGAATTTTATTTATTTTTTTTTTTACTTTATTTTTAAGAAAAGAGAGAAAGAGAGTGTGCTTGTGTGTGTGTGATGTGCACAGATTAGTGACAGCAGAATCTTTCTGTGAATTGCTTAAATAATCTCTATTCTGTATGTAGTATGAAATGAAGTAAATTTAAAGCATCTGTATGTTTGAACGATTAAAACTTTAAACTATCTTACAGATTTTGCTGTAAACTCCAGTTTATTTTGATTCGTTCTGGGAGTGTTAAAGATCAGTTCAAAAAAAGTACAATAGTTTTTTCCCCTTTTAATTCCAATTTAAAGCGAAATTTTTACATGTGTTCCCTAATATGGGGCAAAAAGTCCTTGTGCATATTAATATTATGCGTCAGTTAAAAGCCATGATTTTTATTCATAAGGCTGTATTTCATATTTCAAAGGCTGTAGCAATTTACTCACTTTTGTCAGTGGCTTACTTCTATTTTTTTTTTAACTGAATCTTTTCGCATTTTGTTTATTTTCTTCTTGCAAACCTTATTGCTTATTTGCAGGCATTTTGTTGAAATATGCATTTGGAGAATTGGATAAATCAGCTGTAAAACTTCGTTTTTTTTTTCTTTTCTTTTTTTTTTTTTTTTTGCAAACGTTGTTACCTATTACTGCTTTTTTAGCAACTGTTTCCCTTACTCTGATGTGAATTTCTAGTGCCTAATTTTATTATTTTTTTTCTGTATTTCAGAGACTGTTGATATTATTTTATAGCTGTTGCCTCTTTTTTTTCTTTTTTAAAGTATGTCCCTTCTTTTGACGTTGAAGGAAAAATTTCAACATAAAACGTAAGTGATAAACTAGAAGTGACATTACAGATTGACAAAAACTTGACAAAATTTCACTAAATTTAGTACCAAGAATGAGATGACAAAATTCAGTGCCAACTAGGTGATATTGGCAAGCTGTTTGTTTTATTTATTGACAAAATTTCTGTTGACTATCTCTGTAAAACTGTCTTTTCTGCATTGGTTCGCAACAAAGTAAGAAATGCGTTAAAATGTTCTCAGTCTAAGACAGGGGTTCTTAAACTGGGTGCCGCGGCGCCCTGGGATGCCCCAAGAATTGGCGAGGAGTACTACGAAGTGTCCGGGTTTTGTAGCAATTCCCTCCAGGGCCTGGAATGCTTATTAAAGAAACATATTACCAATACCGCAACAACATTGACTTTACTGGAGAAAGGAGCTACAAGTTTTGTTTCCCTAATATTCGATATGTGCACCTTTCGTAATGCGACTGATATCAAATCTTCAGACTAATTCTTCTGTAACTTGTTGTAACATGTTACGAACAGTGATTTTTCATTCCAACAAGATGGGGAACCCCCCATTATCTGACAGGTATTCCCCATTTCCTCAATAACGAGCTTCCTAGTCGTTGTATTTGACGAGGTTCTGATAACGATAATCAACTTCTTCCGTGGCCACCGTGTTCTCCGGACCTAACTCCAAGCATTTTTTTTTTTATGGATTATTCATTGTGCCGTGAGTCGGAAAAGTTTGAGAACCCCTCGTTTAAGGACTAATGCATCGCATTTTTTCTTTTATTTTGACTCGATGTTTAATGTAGTATGAAATCACGGTGTAGATACTTAAAATGCTCCTCTCACTGCCTTGAATTCTTTTTGCGTTGTATTTTTGCTGTTTAGGTGATTTCTCTTTGATAGTATTGAAGCCCAGTGATTGAATTTGAAGTTCTAAAAACGAAATTGTAGACGATTTTAGATAGTGCTAGGAAGATGTGAATTCGTGAACTTTCCCGCAGAAACTTGTAGAAATTGAAGTCCTAAAACTGAAATTTTAGTTAACCGTGAAGTACGTTGGTGGATCAGGAGCTTTAGTTTTGGGAAGGGGGATCTGGAGCCCCATAGCCCCTCGCTGGAGTCGCCACTGATGTTGTGCTTTTGTAAAATATATATGGGGGCATCCCGAAAAGAAAAGAAAGACGGAAAAAAAAAGAAAGAAAAATTCAATGTTTAACATCTTGAATTTAAATTATACTTTTTGCAATCACGCGTGTGTGTGTGTTTGTAGCGTTTGTATGTGCAGTGATGTTCCCATCTATTTTTCTGTACTCCCAGTAATCCATTACGCACAATATGTGTATGCGATCATATACATAATTTGTCATAATATGAAAATTTTTGAAGCTTGAGGGTATACGCTATGTGTCTAAAAAATGTTTGAGAGTATACGGCGTATATGGAGTATACCCTATGGGAACACCACTGTGTATGTGTGTGCGTGTAGGCTTGTGTGTGTTTAGACTTGTGTGTAAATGTGTAAGAGCGTGTGTGTGTGTGTGTAAGCATATGGTGTAGGTGTGTGTAGGAATTTGTATATCTATTGTTACAAATTCTGTAAATAGTAATTATTGTAGTAACGTAACCAGTAAATAGTTTCCCGTAATGAATATACAGCCCCTTTACATTCGGCTGAAGTATACGATCCCCCTATTCTTTCTTTTGGATCAAGACGATGGGAGAGGCCCAAGGACTGGACGAGGGTTCGATGACATCATTCTCCTGCATCTCTTTCAGGAGGGTCTCAACCTCTTCCTTCTTGGCGAACGGTAGTCGTCTTGGATGCTGTTTAATAGGGGGGTGTTCTCCAGTGTAGATCCTGTTGAAGGCCGATGCAATGCTGTAGAAAATAAATTGGAAGAAGAAGATAGAAAATTTCATCAACTTAAAGAAGACATCTTTAAAGACCTGGAAAGGAGATTGGCGACCGCGGAAAGCAGCTCTGTACAGTTTGGCGCTCCCACATCGGTTGCTCGACCGTCCATTAAACTTGCCACATGTGATGGGAAAACTTCGTGGCAGGTTTACAAAACTCAATTCATGATAGTGGCGGAAGCGAACGGATGGGACTCTGCTACCAAGGCCTGCCATCTTGCAGCATCCCTGAGAGGTGACGCAGCGGACATTCTTCAGACCCTTCCGGACAGCCAGCGCCTGGATTTCGCCGCCCTCACATCTGCGTTGGAGCTTCGCTTCGGTGAGAAGTGCCAGAAAAGATTTCAGCCGACTCCAGTGGAAGTCCCGTTTCCAGAAAACCGGGGAAACCCTGCAAGAGCTAGCGGCGGACGTCGAGAGACTGTCTCATCTTGCGTTTTGCGACTGTCCTGCGGATGTTCGAGACAACCTGGCACTCAACTACTTCATCGACGGAGTTCGGAATCCTGAAATCCAGACGGCCCTCCGGATGGCGAATGTAAACGACCTGAAATCCGTTTTGGTATATGCGATGAGATACGAGGCCGCCCAAGAAGCAACCCGGGTGGATGGCCATCTAATCCAGACTCAGGAAGCTGATGAGTCTGATTCCAGGTCGTCCCACCTCGCTGAACTTGAGAGACAACTCGGTGACTTGGCCAGACATCTGAACAGCATAACAGCCCAAAAGAAATCTCTCAACTATTCCAGAAAATGCTACACCGTTCTACACTTATTTCATTCACAAATCTTATCAATGAAAAGAAAGAATAGGGGGATCGTATACTTCAGCGGAATGTAAAGGAGCTGTATATTCATTACCGGAAATTAAATTTTTAATTTTCTCTTGGTTAGAAGCTAGGTCATTTTTCAGCACCGTTAAATCACTTTTCAATTGTTCTTGATTAGCCGCCAATTCATTCTTCAATTGTACTTGATTTGCCGTAAATCACTTTTTAATTGGTCTTGATTAGCCGCCAAACTTTCAGTCAAGTCACTTTTCACAGCATTAATTGCTTCAAGAAGTTTTTTTAATTGATCATCCATTGCGCGAGTAATCACCATGAAAACAAAGTCTATAAATTCAAACAGTCTTTATGAAAAAATGTCCTAAGTCACACTTACTCCAAGAAAGTCCAGAAGAAGCCCCACGTTGGGCGCCAATTGTAACGGATCCGACGCGACTTCCAACTTTCTTGAAAGGACGACACAGTTCTTGATTAAAAACACAGGAAATTTATTTACACTATGTACAGGAAAGAGCGTCAACAACTGCTAAATTAATCATCAGCAATTAAGCAAATATCACACAACACCGTAAACTCAACGGTTACACACGTATTTACTTCCAAATACGAAAACAACACAGCGAAATGCCTCGCAATAAACAGAGCTAATACACTCTCAGTACAAATTCTCAATCGAAACTGACCCTTTATCATGCGTAACGGCTTTTTATATACATCGAAAGAAATCTCTCAACTATTCCAGAAAATGCTACACCGTCCTACACTTATTTCATTCACAAATTTTATCAATGAAAAGAAAGAATAGGGGGATCGTATACTTCAGCCGAATGTAAAGGGGCTGTATATTCATTACGGGAAACTATTTACAGGTTACGTTACTACAATAATTACTATTTACAGAATTTGTAACACTATGTAGACGTGCTTGTGTATAGAACATGCTCGTAACTGCCCAAGAAGAGCGGATTCCGGTGGACAGTGCTGCTGGTGGAGGTCCCAGGACCAGAGGAGCAGCACCTGGAAACGTGGTGCTTGCAGAGAACCCGGGGGCGAAAATCAGAAGACGCGGAGGTCAATCAACGGTCAAGTGAAAATAATAAGCAATTCGTGATTGCTCAAAAAAAAAAAAAAAGATTATACACAGCAAGTTTTGGGCTTTTTTTTTTTTTTTTTTTTAAATTTTCGTTCTTCTCTACGGATTGACATCATCATCATCATGGGAAATATTGACTTCCTTCAAGATTTTCGACCATTCCTTTCCGTTGGGCGTCGTTCTCTTATAACTAATTGGACGCACCGAAGAGCTTCAAGTCGTTTTCAGTTGACTCCTTTCAACTGACAAGGAGTCTTTCTGAAAATCGAAGCTCCTGGGTTTAATTTGAATTTAATAATCAGGATAATTCAGGAGTTCTTTCCTCGTCCATCTCTACCACATGTCTAAACCAAAGTGCTCCTTAAAAAATAAAAAAAAAGGTTATAATATGATGCCCAATTCCTTTTTAGTTATTATTATATAGTTCTTTGTTTGTTCTAATTCTCCAATGACCATCTTCACAGATGACGTCAACAATTTTTTTGACAATTTTCTTTTTCTAAATTTTTTAAAGTTCAAAAGCATTCCCGCTTTAAGTTCAAGTTTCAAATCCATACAAGACGATTGGCTGAATAATTTTCAGTAATTTTTATGCTGCGTTCTTGTGAAATGTGCATATTTCTCCTGGTTAAAAAAAAAAAAGAAAAGACAGGGGACAGTTGGTTTAGGTTTTTCCTTTAATGTTTATTCCTCTTTTTGGATTGACATGTGGCAATTAAAACCCGTGCAGAGCCGGGCGTATCATCTAGTATAAATTGTAAAAAGTAGTAATTATTCGTAAACTATTCCGCTGAAATAATAAAATTGTACCCCTTCTTCTCTAGAAGATTTCACTTTTTAGCCTACTTTCCCAGTAAAAATCAGAGAAAGAAGAAAAAAGCATGAAAGAAGGCTTAATACATCTTAAAAATATCCCGAAAAACAAAAAAAAGTCAAAAATAAATAAAATAGTAAGATAAATATTGAAAAATTAAAAATTGGAAAGTAGGGTATTGAGATGGGGAAAAATGTCTGTCGGTCTGTTTGTCTGTCGGTCTGTCTGTCGGTCTGTCTGTCTGTCCCCCCCTAATAACTTTTGAATGAATAGTCCGATTCGAACAAATTTTTTTTTGTTAGAAAGATCTCGGCGAGGACATCTCATTCCCACAATTCATTTTTTGATTTGAACAATTTTTCGTTCAATTTTGAACAGTTCAAAAAAATTTAACATTAGCGCCTACGGGGAAATTCAAATCAAAAATAAATCTTGAACTTAGAAGCGAAGTGGCTTCAAACAAACTTTGTAGGGAAAAACTTTTGATAAAAAACATGTATCGAAAATATCTTTTTGATTTGAACAAGTTTTCGTTCAATTTTGAACAGTTCAAATCTCTTAACATTAGCGCCTAAGGGGAAACTGAAAGTCAATATAGATTCCGAACTTAAAGGCGGATTTACTTCAAACAAACTTTGTTGGAAATAGCTCTTGACGACCTACTCCCGACTCCGAGAATTTAGGGGCACCTGACACCGACTCTGACTCCTGTTCCCGACAATTAATCGGACTCCGACTCCCCGACTTCGACTCTGACTTCGTAGCTTTGGCAGATATTTATACACGGAGGACAAATGACTGACTCCGATTCTTGGATATTCGACTCCGACTCTTTCATCCCAAAATGAGATTGACTCCGACTACGACTCCGCTGCTGTGGTTTTAACTGTGAAATAATTATTGTTGATATGATTTGTTTTTATTTTCACGCTAAAGTTTTAATTTAGGTATTTAGTTTTCGGTGAATAAACTCGAAAAATATGCGCAGACGATTTTTTTTTTTTTTTTTTTTTTTGACAATGAAAATTATTTCTTTAAGTTGACATTTTATTGTTTTTTTTTATTTTGGTAAGTGCATTAATTCGTTTAAAAAATTATTTTTGGCAACAGGGGAAAAAGAAACGATTTTTTTTTATATGATGTATTTATTTTAATGAACTTATTATTATTATTTTTTCGTTTTGAAAGCTGTTAAAAAAAATTTTTAATGGAAAGAAGTGTATTAGCTGCTTTGTTTAAAAGGTGCTGCTATTTTATTTGTTCGTTTTTTTGAAGAAAAGTAAAAAATATTTTATTCCTAGAAATCAGCTTAAAATATTTAAAAAAAAATATGTTTGAAAAAATTTGCGATTTTAGCTATTTTTGAGAATATTGATCAGGTACTAGAAAGTACACTGCTCAAAACAATTAGGGAAGCAATGGAGCAATCACACAAAAGAGGATAAACCGTTGTGAGGTAACCTCGCAAAGGCATAAAATGGAGTATACAAGGTTATTAAGATGCAATACAGCAAAAAAGAAGCAGAAAACGTTTGACTGGGAACTTTACTCCTCTAGTACATTGAAACGAACATGAAATCATGCCTCTCCAACATCGTCTGCTACAGTTCTTAGCGTTTGCCTGGATTCCATTCCCCCGATAAAACTTCAAGTCATGGAATCTGGTAAATTATGGTGTCGTGGCATTTTCCAATTTAAAAAAAAAAAATGAACAAGTGAATTTTACTTCCCAGACAGTGAAAAAATGAGCTTCTGTTAAATCACGATTTCTGCACTTGTATCCTATTTCTGCTTTTCGACGACAGAAACGTTGAGTTGCTTCTGAAGTTTACGTTTTATTCTCATGTTTCCTGAAAACATGGAGGCATTATTGGAAATTAGTTTCCGGAATCATGTTTTTCTCAATTTTGTTAAAACCATGTGCTCCCTTAATTTTTTTGACCAGTGTAGTATGGGTATACGGGAAAGTAGGCTCGTCTAGTTCTAGACGGAACTTCTTGTTCAACTGGTAATGATATACACTTATAACAACCAACCGGTCTTGTTTAAATTGCATTTTTATTTTAATGATACTTTGTATTGATTTATGTTATGTTTGTATTATTTAATTCAATAGTGAAAATTGAAGCAAATCCATCTTTTTTAGACTATTACAGTGAATATGCCGGAAGATGCCGAAGCTAGAGGGCGTTGTGGAACTTTTGACAAAGGACCTTTCTTAGAGTTATCGTGGCCTGGATTCCGTTTAGTAATGACATTCACTGAGGTAATCTTAAATCTTTACTAATAATAAAGCGGAAAATCTGTGTCACTGGATGTCGGGATGTTTGGATGTCTGTTACGCGCATAGCCCTAGACAGTTCGACCGATTTTCATGAAATTTGGCACAGAATTAGTTCGTAGCATAGGGATGAGCACCTCAAAGCGATTTTTCGAAAATTCAATTTTGTTCTTTTTCTATTCCAATTTTAAGAACATTTTATCGAGCAAATTATCATAACGCGGACGAGTAAATTACCAAATTATCATAATGTGGAGCCGTAACATGGGCAAGCAAATGAACATAGCAAGTTGGCGAGAAATTCATTATCTATTATTTGTAATCATACAGGTGAATCAAATGACCTTTTAATTTTCTACTACATGCAAATCCCTGCGGGTACCGCTAGTGTTTAATATTTTGTTAGAAATTATGTCTTTCAGCCAGTACTTAGCCTTCGAAAACATTCATTTTGAATTGTTCGGTCTTCAATGTTTCCAGGGCCTGATTACTGAATAGGCCAACTTGGCCGTGGCCTTGGGCCCCCACTCCTTAGGGGCCCCCAAATGGCTATTTTTTTTAAATCAATAGCTAAAACTGTTTTTGCAAACGGGTAAAATTGTAAGGGTTGACTACACAGGGGCCCTGAAAAAGCATATGGCCTAGGACCCCCTGATATCTTAATCGGACCCTGAATGTTTCGTTCACTTTAGGTAATATAGTTTTCAATGTTAAAAATGTTTTATAAAATTAAGACTAGGAAGATAACTCGTACATGAGCTATATTGTTCTGAAGAAGTGCATCACATGGCAGTACTTAGATTGTACATTGAGCAGTGGTCAGTCACGATGTATGTCAAGTTCGACCATGTACTATTATTTCACACTAATCCAATTTGTGAGGATTGTTGTGCAATCAATAAACAAGCTACGTATACAGGGTGTTCTGTTTTAACCTGCAACACCCCCATTTTCCCCAACTGTTAGTACTAGATGCATACTTCCAATTGGAAAAATGTTCAAAATCAGATGCAGAGTTAAGATATTGAAAATTTGAAGCAAAAATAAAAATGAGTCAAAAAATACAAAATTTAACTTTTTATACGGGCCCTAAGAGCCCTAACTTATATTTAGGGAAAAAATCTCCACTTAAAAACAATTCTCAAGGAGATATTCGAGGTCAAAGTTTTAAGAGACCATATAGGAGATGAGAGTGGAACTTATCGCCCTTTCAGAAGAATGACAAGTTGTCGAAGTAAAAAAACAAAGTATTTATATTTTTCATTGCTATTCAAAAATAATTGCAAGTGTAATGCCATGATACGCAAAAACACGCTACAAAACCTCAATCAATTTGAAAAACCACACTCTAAGCACACATATAATTTTAAACTCTTGTTAACTGCCATATTTTCCCCCAAAAGGTGTTATTGACGGCGAGTGTAAAGTGGTGTAAGTCACAAAACGCTGCGTTTCATATCTCAGTGAATATTGGTTGTACTAATGTCAAACTTTTAGTGTAGGAATTATTTTTCAATGGATATTATTTCCCTGAAAATAAGTTAAGGGACCTAGGGTCCGTGTAAAAAGTAAAATTTTGTATTTTTGTCTCATTTTTATTTTTGCTTCAAACGTTCAATATCTTAACACTGCATCTGATTTTGCACATTTTTGCGATTGGAAGTACGCATCTAGAACTAACGGTTGCGAAAAGAGAGGTCTCGCAGGTTAAAACGGAACATCCCGAGTTCAGGTATATAGAAGGAAAACATGAAAATTTTGTCTGAAAATTTTTCACTAATGTAAGGTTACATAACACAGAGTATTTTCTAATCAGTTCAATAACTTTTCTCCCCTGTTTCTAGGTAAATCCTAAGGAAAAGATAGAGAACTGGGAATTAATATCAATGGAGCTTTTATACAATACTGCTAGTGCTCTCTTTGATGGTGCCTCAAACGGTGAGACTTTTACAGATCTGATTAAACTGTAAACTGTTCTGTCAAATTCTACAAAGCATTTGAGAATTTCCGCTTTTCTGCCATGACAAACGAATATTAAACTAAATTAAAAATCTGAAGTGAATGTAAAAAAGATATATATATATATATATATATATATATATATATATATATATATATATATATATATATATATATACATAGTAATTGTCACGTGAGAAATAAAATCAAGTCAATCACTTCCACGAAGCAATTCTAAAAAATTGCTTTGCGGGGTTACTCCTATAAAATTTTTTGGAATTATCTCTCCAGCAACCAATGTCGAGATGGTTAACATCAGTTTTTTGGTTGCAAAAATATTTTATCAATCATAATTTAATACATTGTTCTAAACATTTTTTATAAATAGTTCATCATTTAAATTTGGGAAAATTATACTCTAAAATTATGCAGAAAAGCTCATAAAGTGTTATTAGTTTGAGCAATATGCAATGTTATTTTGTTCAGGTCAACCAAATAAACTGCTAAATGAACATAGCAGCACCAGATTCAGAATTAAACTTATTAACATATTTAGATGTTGAAAATCGCCATCTTTCATTAGGAGCAAAATGGCATATTATGTAAGTTGGTTTTATAGGAGATATTCTTGTGATGTGTATGAAAGTGTCACTATTAAAAAAGTGGCGAGTCTGTGTCCAGGAGACCCCATAGCATTCACAGATTTGGAATTTGGTACAAAATTACTTCAAGCCCCGTTTACATCTGTTTTTTTTTAATTTCAAATTTCGAATTAGTTTTTTTAATAATTAATTTTACAAGCTAAGTTTCATGTAAATTGCCTATTAAAGGGACGAAAGCTGTCCCACACCCCTTAACATTCTATGTCGTTTGAAAGAGATTTTTTTTCTGCATCAAGTAAAGCGTGTTCCAACTTTCTCAATTAATTAGAATATCATATATAAGGGTTTCTACTTTAACGGAAAATCCTAGGCTCAACTCAATTCAAACCCTCAGCTAAAGGGCAAAATATATAACTATACAAATTTGATTAACCAATAACAAAAAAAAAAAAAGGTCAAAACTGCCATTTTGCAATGCTCAGCACCACCAATTGCCACTTAGCACCTTTAACTCTGCAAGTTAGTACAAGTTAAACTGGTGGACAAAATTAAGAGATGGAAGGCATTTTCCCAAATATCTGGAGAAACACTGGATAAAAATTAATAAATTTGGCATGGATATAACTTATAGTATGACAATAATGTGTGCAAAGCAAAAACTAAAGAGCCATTCATTGGCAAGAGTTTTCGCCAACAGTCCATAATGTGGACTGAACTTCATGATGAAAGATGGGAATGAAAGTGAGACGTATGGTGTGTGGTCACCTCTGACAGATAGACAGCATGCACAACGAGTATGTATGCAACGAGTAAGAGAGCTAAAGAGTGCTTGTAGAAGACCCTCCCACTCTTCACCAGAACAGTTTTGAGCTGCGGAATATTTCTGGGTGGGTGGGAGTAGGCGTATCGCAATAGCCCTCCCAAGCATGTTAAATGTAATTAAGGTCAGACGATTTGACTGGCCAATTCATTCGATGAATATCTTCGCTTTCCAGATACTCCTCAACCAGGACAGCCTCATGTGGTCGGCATTGTCGTCCATAAAAACGAATTCAGAGCCAACAACATCCCTAAAAAGACGCACATAGGGTTGTAGGATTTCTTGCCTGACTTCAATTTCTGCAATTTTTTGAGGAAGAGTTCACGAATTCACATCTCCCTAGCACCATCTAAAGTAGTCTAAAACTTCGTTTTTAGAACTTCAAATTCGAAAAATTTCCCTGGGAGTTTCCGTAGCCCAACTCCATAACGTCAACAAAGATGGCCAATTTTATTGGGAGAGGGAGGGGAGGGGGCTTAAGTATGCTACAAATCGGGACTCCACAATAGCTGTTATGGAATCTCATATTTATTTACGTAGTTTTAAGTAAAACCAAGCCATCGCAATCAAACAAATATTGTCGAATGTATTAGGTGAATGATGATTGCCAGTATACATTCATATTTCTCATTTTTTCTGCAGTCGGGAAGAAAACTGCACACAGTTTAGAAGACGATCTTTTTTCCACGCCTTATGGAAAATCGTATTTTTGCCCTTCTCCTGACGTCATCGCCATGTACAATTCCAAAAGAGAAAAAGTTGTCCTAGCACGAATGAAAGATGTCAGACTACAAGTATATGATGTACAGAATGCAAAATTTTCACAAAGTAAGTCGTGCAATATTTTACTGACTTTTCATTTCCTTAAATCATGTATGTGAATGTTAATATGATATGTATGTTTTTTTTTTTTTTATACTTTTACTGTCATTAAATATTTCACAATTTTTTATAATTTTATCAATATTTGTTTTTTCAATCGGGAAATTTCATTCGTACAGTGGCTTTTTTTTTCGACTTTTTTAACACTTTGACTGCCAAGCCAAATTTGTAAATGTTCACCACAGAGTAACCGCTGGGTCACGGGCTATCGTATCTAGTAGCCACAATGTCCCAACACAAATTATCACGTACGATAGCCATGGCAGTCAAAATGTTACTATGCTATTTTACACCATTCAAATTATATAACTTAAGTATCATAATTAGCTCAGGAAAGATCAATCCAAAGCCGATAATAATGTTTTCATGCACTAATGTTAATGACAAACTTGTACAGAGTTAGCATAAAAGAATATCCCGGTTTTAAAAATTTATATTTCATAAACTATTACACTTTGCACTATAAATGATACATAAAAATAAAGACAAACTGAAAGTTTTTTTCGCTCACAAATGTTCGATGTGTGCGCCTTTCGTAACTCGACACACATCTATGACATACATTTTAGAGTGTCGTTTCACTGCCAATTTTTCGAAATGCTACATATAAGCGATCTTTCAGCTCTTGCAGTGTTGTTAGGTTTGGGGATCTGACCGGCCAACACCATAAAGGGTAAATCATCATCACTTACACAGTAGCCGCGTTTATAACGCACTTTTCGACCCGGTAAATCTCCGACTCCACAAAATACCGATTGAAAAAATCCCCGTTTCCATGTAAAAAGAGGTTCTCCCATTATACCAGAGAAAGCGGTTTTTACCCAGCATCCTTAGCGGCTAGTAGACGAACTTGTTTCGCGTAATGCATTCTGGGTAAAAACACCGCTTTCACTCCAGAAGCTAGCAGGAGGAGAAAGATTCCAGATAAACAACGCAAATAACCGGAATGCGGTGAAAAGCAGGTTTTTTCCGGGGTCGAAAGTGTCCATGGGAAACGGCCCTAGTCAGTCCAGCGTTGCGGATCGTCAGAGGCGCAGCGAAGTAGGTGGTATGGGGGTAAAAACAACCCCTAGAGATCTTGGTTTTAACATTGTTACCGATCCTAATACAGTAGTTAATATACGTGTAAAGACTGTTGGGACCAAAACACTCCTTCCAGAAGGAATTTCTGGCTGCGCTAGTGTGGAACGTGCACGTTTAAGTAGTTACTTACGTACAAAAAAACTTTCACAGTTTGTCTTTATTTTTATGTATTATTTGTAGTGCCAAGTGTAAGTTTATGAAATATAAATTTTTAAAACCGGGATATTCTTTTATGCTAACCCTGTATTTTAAATCCTAAAGGAAACTGACAAAATTCTGCACATTAATTCTTTAAAAAAGGGGATATTCCCTTCTAAATATAATGTACAATAACAAATTTTCTGGAAGCAACCCAAAACATTTTTTCCCCTCAGTATTATTTTTTTTTCTCTCTTTTTCAGTCCAAAGATGCAGTTTGGTCAGGATAGGCGGAATACCTGAACCTTTTGGCCAAGATGAAACGGTACCAATTGCAGTTGGCAGCACTTTGGCAGTTGTGTCTGTCTTAGTGGTCATTGGATATGCCCTCTGGAGAAACTTGTCGACGAGGAAAACCGACTATGACACGATGGAATGAAGAATTAAAGAACATCTAGGCAATTTAGAAATTTAAATATTATTGATACGTTGAAGAGCTGCATTGAATTTTCTTAGTACAAATGGCTTAACGAAATTTGCTGAAACAATTCAGCGATAGAAAGTTTTATGTTTTTATAATAAGTATTCTTGTAATTAAGTATTTTGCAATAATCCCCTTCATATGTAAAACCTTGAGACTGGCAGTAAATTTCTGGAAGTCGCTGCAAAGGGGTGGGGGGGGGGGGGGAGTCACTGTTCAATTGAAATACAACCAGATTATATTTGTAATGTTCTAATAAGGCCAAGTAGCTTTAAGTCCAGGTGCCCATAACCACCAAAATTCACTAGAAACTTCAAAACGTTCTGAAATTTGATTCAATTTTTCCTCTTTTCTAAAGTATAAGAAGTTAATATTGCTTCAGAAGATGAATAAATGCTTCGATGTCTTTCAATGGTGTAGTCTTGAGACTTTTTTTTAATTTTAATGTCACCTCATATTTATTCTGCTCGCAGGGCCGATCCTAGGGTGTCGGCCGCCCGTGTGCAAAGATCTAATGTGCCGCCCCTCAAGAGTAATTTTCATATTTTGACTAACCTTTGACGTCCATATAAATATTTCTTCAAATTTCTATGTCAAGTTCTAATTTAAAAAAAGAAAGAAAAAAAAACAAGAATTAACTTACAAAAAGGGAGAAAATTTTATAGTAAGAAACTCCTTAGGTACAATTAATATCTTTGAAGAAAGTAATAGATACCAAAATTTACTAGTCGTAAAAACGCATTTTATAGTCTATCTTCGGTGACATCAGAGAAAGCACGGAGGAGGGGGAATCAGGGGAAGGGGGATTGCTCAAAGAAAATTATCGAAATTGGCCTACGAAAAATAGCTTTAGTAATCTTTGGTTGTGTTTGGTTGCAAGGAGAAAAGAGTCGGGTATATTCAAGGTGCGTGGAGAAATTTTCGAAATTGACATCAAATATCGCAATTTTACGAACTTTTTCGAGACTTTATGGGAAAAGTAATGTTGGAGACTCCTAAAATTCTTTCAAAATTGAAATCAGTTTTAAGCTATTTTTTGTGACCGTAGCTTAGGAAAGATTGGCGCTCTTCCCGAAAATTTTCCGTTACTGAAGTTTTAAACAAGTAGTTTTAGGTTATCTTTGTTGACATTGCTAGAGGGAGGCATCGACAGTTTTCGAAATTGAAGTTTAAAACGCAAATTTAGGCTGTCTTTGGTGACGTTAGGGGATCTGGCAGCTTTTCTCCGGTAATTTCTCGGCACTATTGTTTCAAAAACCCATTTTTGGCTATATTTGAAAACGATAGGAAAAACGTGAAAATATTCCAAACCGAAATATTTTTCGAAACTAAACTCCATTTTAGGCTATTTTTGGGAAGGAAGGGTTTTGGGGCTCCCAAGTGAATATTTCTAAAAGCGCAATTTTATGCTATTTTGGTAACGTTAACAAAATTGGGAAGCTTCGGCGGATCTTTCGGATATTTTTCGATATTAATATCTGAAAAAGCACAACTATAGACTTTTGTCCATCACACTTCGACAATTGATGGGTATATGGTCTAGCGCCGTAAAAAGTTACATAAGCCAGGCAGTTCTCCTCCAGAGTTTTTTAGAAAATCGTATTTTACGCATTGTTTGATAACGATGGGACAAAGAGCGGGCGGGGGGGGGAGGGGGGTTCAGTGTGTCCTCACGAACTGTTGAAACTCAAGTCAATTTCAAGGGATTATGGGTCTCTCTAAAGATGCTAATCGAGACTATCTTTGGTAGTAATGTTTGGGAATGGATTTTAGGGCCCTCCATCGCAAAAATTTCGAAAACGAAATAAGAAAAATGTCATTAAGTAAATTTTGGATGACATTAAGAAGGGCTGTCTTCTAAAAGCACATTTTGGATTTTAAAGCGAACATTTTCAGGCTATGTTTGATTAAGTTAAGGTGAAAGGGATGAATCAGAGATTTAATTGGGTCCTTAAGATAGGTGGTTAAAACAGCAAAATTTTCCGAAATTAAAGTCCTAGAAACGCAATTTGAAGCCTTCTTTAGTCTCGTCAAGGAGGTCATAGCATCCTTTTGGATCTTCGTTTTAGAGCGACGTTTAAATCTACTACTCGAGGCAAGAGCCCTGATCTGAAACCGGGCAGTTCATTCGTGATTTTAATTCGAAAAAAATGCTGTTAAATGGGGGAAAATTACAAAATTTTAGTTCGTCATTCATATATGTTTGATTCTGAGGGGGATCGCAATTTTCCACTGTCTCTCCACGCATCCACGATTGTTGAAATCATAATTTGTTGTTTGAAATGCTTGCGAGAGTATCTAATCAGTACTAATAAGTATAGCTTTTTTTAAAATATAATATATAAAATATGTCTTAATTGTTTAGGTCTATAAAATCTTGGGGAGTAAACATTAGTGCAGAGCCCGATCATTCTGATGTTGGACACGGGGCACAGTTCTACTTCAGGGCCCTCTAGGGCCCGACTTAGATTTTTGAAGACATTAGGCATGAAATTTAATTTGCCCCCCTCCCCTCCCCCATTCCTGCTTATTCTATATAATGAAGCTATAAAATATTTCGATACCATGCTAAATTTGGAGGTACCTCATATCACAATAGAGTATTATGCATTTAAAAAGTAGAAGAGATATTGTATACGATAGTTATATAAGATGTGGTTAAACTTTGCTCGTTGCATTAAACCGTAAATATCAAAGTTACCTATGATATAACTTTTAATAGTAAATACAGACTACACTTGGAGTGGTTTTAGGATTTGTAAAGACATTAAGTTTTTAAGGGGAATTTTATCAACAAATAAGAGATTTTTTGCTTCTCTTAGCATTTACACAAATCCACAAATATAAATGATATCACTGTACTCTAAATTCTGAGTGAAATCATTATTTATTTTTAATTATCATGATAAATTAAGGGGATTTTGGCCCCCCCCTGAAATCTAAGAGGAGGGGCCTGTGCCCCTCATGCCCCTGCGGCAATCAGGTTCTGCATTAGTGGCCGCCCTGTGCCTTGAGTGCTCCTTTTAGAAAGCACCCTTTCATGCTTCAGGAGGGGGCCATTTCCCTCATCTCCCCTCCCCTGTATCCATGCCATATTACCGGTTCTGTCACAAATTTTGCAACCAAATGAAGCAATGTGTGTAAAGAGTAGATATTAATGGACAATGAACCAACACAATGTTCCCTAACAATCTATTTTTCTTAAAGTATGCTATGCTGTCGGGAAATCGGCACTTACTTTGATAATTGAACATTTAAAATTCAGCATATTTATTTCTTATTATAAGTTATCTTGTGAGAAATTCATGAGGAATTTTGCTTCATTAAAAGAACTATACGGTGCGGCCTGCGGCCGCCCCTTGCTTTGGCCGCCCTTGTGCGGTGCACACTCTGCACACCTGCTAGGATCGGCCCTGTCTGCTCGTATCTATATACATCTTCCCACTTTTCTTTTTAGGATTACACTAGTAATGTAGAATGTTCTTGTTATTAAGCCAGGCGCACTCCTCTAACCACCATGAAGTCCCCCCCTCAAAAAAAAAAAGTAAAAAATGCCTCACAAAACACCCCTCCCCTAAAAATTTCAATGATGCAGTCTGCGCTATGATCCCCCTTCGTGGGCAACCCTGATTAAGCTACATATCAGTTTTAATTCGGTTTGGCTAGGATAGAGTTTAGAATTGAACAGTCTGCACGAATTGTTACAAGGCAGAAGTTTTTCAATGTATTTCACAACACCAAGCACAGTCACGTTGTTGTGGAAGACAATGTATGCGATAGATGAATATTGTAATGTTAACAAAACTCGATAGATTCTAAAACGGCACTTTTCGTCCCACCTTGGTGGAATACAATACAGTAAAACCTGTGAAGTTGACCACCTTGTAAGTTGACTACCTGTCTAAGTTGACCGCTTTTTTCAGGCACAGAATTAGTCATTATCATATAATGCAACCTTTGTAAGTTGACCACCTGTTTAAGTTGACCACTAAAGTAGTGCACCGCAAGTGGTTTCACTTACTTACCGCACTTACACAGGTTTCACTGTACAGTAAAACCTGTAAAGTTGATCACCCTTTTAAGTTGATCACCTAAGTCGACCGCTATTTTCAGGCATAGAACTAGATCCATATCATATAATTCAACCTATATAAGTTGACCACCTGTTTAAGTTGACTACTAAAGTAGTGCACCGCAAGTGGTCAACTTACACAGGTTTCACTGTACTTTAATTTGAGAGTAAGTTTTTATTTTTTATTTTTTATTTTTTACGAGGATCAATAAACTTAACATTACGTGTCTGACAACTTTCAATGTTAAAGTATTGAAAAGGTATTTCAATCCAATATTCTATACAATCAAATCCCAAACTATACAAATCGTTTTCAAAAAAAAAAAAAAAAAAAGCGGTGTGACATGTAATTACTATTATGTCTCATGAATACAACTGTCCTCACTAGCTGACGATTCAAGACTGATTCTCAAATATGAGTAAATAAGTATTGCATTAAGGAAGAAAATCTCTTGAGCCACTTTCTGTAAGAAACAGCAATAGTATTTCTTGATGGCCAGAAAGAAGAGCGTTTAATTATTTTTTATTATTTTTTTAAATCAAAAACTTGACAAAATAGGAATTTTCAGAAAATGTATGCCAAATTCAATGCAGCTCTTCCTTATCGAATAAATTTAGAAGTAATTAAAAGAAATATTATGAAACATTAGGGACATTTAAAATGAACATTTGCATCGAGATTTAAGACTTTGACTTTATTTCAAATACTCACACATTTTAGCTATTCTAAAGCCTGTGTCAAAATGAAGCAATTGTTCATGAAGAACTAAACGTATACCATACTCTGTGAAAATAACTGCCTTCTGTATAACTGTATAGTAATGTGATTACAATATTTGTATGGTAATAATTTTAAGTATTGGAGATCAGAGGATAATGCAAAGACTTTAAAACATACCATTTCGGAACAAATTTAAAAAATAATAAGAGAATAATATTACTCTCTCTGTCCTGAATTAGTTGCCATGTTTGAATCCTTTTGTATTGGTTACAGAGACACTGATGATTTTATGATTTTGTTTGACCATTTTTTTAGAGATTTCAAGGCGCTATGCTATGAACTAACAACATTCACATTTTCCTTATATATATATATATATATATATATATATATATATATATATACCAGGCATTCTTTCCTTAAAATCTAGCACCAAATGTAGTTTCAAAAATCTAGATTTCGTACACTCTTAAGCCACGCCCCATTCTGAAAGGATAATAGAAAGTTGTTTATTTTCAAATGAATTGAGGATTCATTAGCTAAACGACAGATTCCCAATCTGTAGTCCTTGAGCAATTTTTAAGTAGTCTGCGAACAGCCAGTGAAAATTAATCTATATCGTTTTTAATAGTCGTAGTTAAATTTGTTAGAGAAAACTTTTGGATTTATCTTATTTCACCTAATAATTGTTGCGAAAATATTATTTCTATTGTATGTGGACAGCTTAGAATTCGGAAAGAGGGGGAGGGGGGGGGGGGAGAGGCAAGTTGCCTTAAGTAATGAAAAAGTTGAGAACTTCTGAGCTAGGTAATAGTTTTATTGTGTGTGTGTGGTGAAAATTCGCACAAAATAGGGTGTGGTTTAAAAGTGCGCCAGCTCAGGATTTTGGAAACTAATTTAGTACCGATTTAACGAGGGTAAGCAGGTATGCTTGATATTTAAATGCTGTTGGTTGATAGTGTATAGCACCCTGAAATCTTTGAAAAAAGTTTAAATAAAATCATAAAGAATCTGTTTGAATGTTCAGTATCAAAGTGTAGCAACTAATTTGGGAAAATTTTTTTGACGTTTTTGTAAATTAATTTAGAATGGATATTACATTTGCATAGTAATTTCCTTTGATTTTCTCTCCAATCGCTCCTAAAAATGAAAAAAAAATCAAACGCTATTTTTTTTTTTTACAATGTCTAATTGGCAAATATGAATCCCGAAAGAGCCTTTTACCAAAGATCACTTAATAAGAAAGTGCATTTTATAAAAACGATAAATGCACATAAAAGCAGCGTAAAGATTTTTTTTTTTCCTGAATGAACTTTTTGCAACAGATTATATAAGATAACTTTTATTTATAGCTTACTTAAATTTTTACTCTTATATTTCGATTTTTTTTTCTCTTAGGAAGAAAGTGTAACTATTACACTTCATATATCAGTACTAGTAGTAGAACTACTATTGTTTAGAAACGCACAAGGAATTCGTTTTTTCTTCTGTGATTGAACTATTTTTTATGAAATATATCACCAAATAACTACAACTTTCTGAAATGTTAGTCAAGTTTTTGCAATATCTTTAACCTCCATGTAGATATTTGTCAAGTACATCTCTTGGCTAGTGATTTATTTCTCCCACTACTGTTATTTGCATTAAATGTATGGATGTATAAGATGTTATCTGTGGTACATATACTCTAGCATACTTCATGTAAATGAAGAGCATTTTTCTCACAAAGCGTGCTTTCAGTAGTTAAGGTGTTGAAATGTATGAAACGCGAGTATGATGGGCTTTTAGGAACTTCTAGTAGTAACTTTGAAAAAATATGATTATGTTAATGAAAACATAGAAGCATAATTACCTTTTCAAAACAGCTTTTTTGCCTCATTTACATCTATATGTAGAGTAGATATAATTAAAATTCATATAAATACAACCTCTGACAATAAAGCTCAGCAAGCAAAACAAAATGCTGCACTTTCATAGTGGTAGATGTTGGACATCCGCCTCTAGTGCTGTTTAGTTGAGTGTTTGTGTTTGGTGTAAGATTTGTTTGTTTCAAATTATGTGTTTAGTGCATTGGTTCTTAACTGAAAACAGGAAAATGAATGAACAAAAGATCGATTTAAAGTTTTGTTTCAAGCTTGGCAAGACACAAAAAGAAACACACACACACACACTCATCCATCGTACTCACCAAATTTCAATCTTCCAGACTTCTTCCTATTTCCACGACTCAAACTTGCTTTGAAAGGAAAAAGATTTGATGATATTCTTGACATTCAAGGAAACAAAAAAGACCAGGTTTTTAAACTCCATCTCAAAAGAAGACTTATTGTAAAGCTTCCAACACGTGTATAACAGATTTCAACAGTGCATAGTTATGGGAGGTGACTATATAAAGTAAAATAACTTTCATTAATATTTCACCTGCATTAAAGTTACAGAACTATTCACCAAACTTTATTGTCAGGAGTTGTATATAGTTTTCCTACAAATTGAACCATTCTTATAATTGTCTTTTTTGACAGTTAATTCATATTCTTGGTAAGAAAAAATAATTATATTATGAGTAAATACTCCTGAATGCTTTCTATTAATTTAGTCAAATTTCATTACAAAAAGGGCCATAAATCTAGAATAAATAGTTGCAGTACACGTTTTGTTAAATTTTGCAGTAGATGTTACTTTTTCATGAGCTTCATCACATTTAAATGAATAATTTTTATGTGAATACTACAGCAATAAGTTGTATTAGTTAGTAAAAAACTAATTGAAGATATTAAATGAAAGGAATTCAAAACTCTGTATTGATCATATGGTTGCCTTCAGTACAGTTCTGACCAAATTATTAGACTAAGACTGTTTTAAAAGCAAATTCTTTATTGATAACATAACTATAGACACATTAACGAACAGCGAAATAATTATCTAATATTTAGTATGCATTCATTTGTTCTTAATGAGCATTTTAAGTCTTTTTGGCATACTTTTCACAAAGATTACATCATTTTTTAAATTTAAAAAAAAGGAGGTAAATTGCTTATACTCACTTTATGTATACTCACATACACATACTCACTAATTACCTAAAACTAACTTTAAATATATATTAGAACAAAAAAGAACTAGTGAACTGTTTAAGCTGATTGAGGTTATGTTTCTGGTAGGTAGACAAAGAACATGAACAAAGCAGACAGTGTTGCCACCTGTAAACATAAAATTATGCTAAAATAATGTAATAATCAGTGTACAGTATGTACTGTACTTTAACAGTAAAATAAATAGTATTTTAGAACAAATAGTGTACAAAAAAAAAACTCTTTAGTCTAATAATTTGGCCAGCACTGTAATATGCTAAACATTCTATTAACTTTCATATTTCTTCTAGTATTTTAATTTGATAAATGCAATTTAAACCAGCATATGAGAATATTATGTGCATATATAAAAAAATTTAAAGGGAAATATAATTTTATATTCAATGCAGAATATTATCATATTTTAGTGTGCAAAACTTCTTTTGATAAAATACTAGAAATAGTATTTGTACATTTATCATGAATTATGCCTTTTAAAGTTATGCCATAGGAAATTCTAGTGAATTAAACACAGTTTGGAATTTCAGAAAAAGTCTTCCAACTAAAAAAATAAATCAGTCTTCCAATTTCTGATAAATAGGATATTTTACTATAATTATGATATATTGCTAAATTTGAAAGATTCAGAGTGACAAGCTTTCAAATAGTAAGTTCCAGATAAATAACTTTGTATAGTAATGTTTGGAGCTTCCTATGTGATGCTAGCCAAAGATGAAAATTTAAGAACTTTGGTTATCGTAGAAACGTCAATTAACATATTTTCAGACCAGTGCTGTTACAACTAATTAAAGGAAGTGGAACAATTTTGAGAAAGTGTACTTGATATTATAAATCCAAGTCTTCCATTAATGTATGTGAAATGAGATTGTAAACCCTTTTTTAAAATATAAAATGTTATGTAAATGTATCCTTTTATTCATACATTTAAAAGGACAGCGGTTTTTAATAATGAATAGAAAATTTTTGTAGTTTGTTTTATTTCATTTTGAGTCCTTTTTCATATTTAACTGAAACAAGAAGTTTGACCAGAGCCTTATTGCATGTCAACAATGATTAACCAAAAGTTATCACCGGGGGTCAAATTATTTCAAACACTTCTTTCAAACTTAAAAGTTTCTTTACAACACACATCTTGCTCAGAAAGAGAGTGGTGTAAGTCATCCTTAACATTGTTTCAAGTGCAGAAGGTTTTGCAAAAACATCAGCAAAGAAATTAGAACTGTGTGAATTTCAATAGAAAAGGATTTGCATTTAAAGATTTAAACATTGGTACTTACTTTTTTTTATTATGCATCAACTTTTAAGAGTTAATTGTAACTTGCTCTGAAGCAGCAGTCCCCAACCTTTTCCCCCTTGCCAACCCCTTCCAAACTCCGAAAGAAGTTGGCGAACCCTAGGTAATAAATAACAAGCAAAAAAAAAAAAAAAAAAAAACGTGCACGCACACAACTACAAATAGACAATAAAATTTGTCAGTTTTTTTTTTAGTTTGATGCTGCTGCTTAGTTTGTAACAATCTTTTCTCTTCGCCTTTTACTTTTTTGGAATTTAAAAGAGGACTAAATTGCATGTCAAGAGGAAAAAGTGCTGGTCCTGATGGCATCCTCCCTGAATTTGTCTTGGAGCTTGGCCTTAAAGCTAAACAAACAGTTTTAAATTTTATAAATGAAACATGGGGCGGCACTTTCCCAAGCCTCTGGATAAAGGCTGATGTTATACCTATCTTAAAACCGAGAAAAGACCCGACTGACATACAGAATTTTAGGCCCATTTCCTTGACCTGCATCCTATCGTTGATCGACTTCAGTACTTTTTGAACCACAGTGGCCATATCTCTGAGAGACAGGCTGGTTTCAGACGAGGATATAATACGACTGAACAAATTGTTCAACTTACGCAACATATAAAGGATGGTTTTCAGAGGAAACAAAGTACTTTTGCCGTCTTCGTCGATTTTAAATCGGCGTTCGACCGTATTTGGAGGAAAGGGCTACTTAAGAAGCTGCTTCATATGAAAGTGCATGGAAATCTTTTTAAATGGATTAAGGACTTTCTTTCACAGAGACTCTTAAACGTGAAATACGGTAATTCTCATTCAGGTTTTGGTCAAACCAGGCAGGGCCTCCCTCAGGGCTCAGTTTTGAGTTCTGTCCTTTTTAATATCATGGTAAATGACCTTTTGAGTTTTGTTAAAAATAGTGTTCCAGAGACTGAGTCGCTGTTGTATGCTGATGATCTTGTTATCTGGTCCACTGGCTCTGACATCTCTATGTTGGAGAAAACACTAAATTTGGCTTTAGAGGCTCTGACAACCTGGACCCTGGACAATGAGTTCAAGGTAAACCCGGAAAAGACAAATTTCGAACTCTTTACACTTAGTACCAAAACGTTTACTGTTAACCTGGTGTACAAAAACAGTGCATTAACTCGGACTGATTCTGCTACCTACCTAGGCATAACTCTTGATACCAGACTAACTTGGAATAAGTACATTGAACAAGTGACTGACAGAGTGGTGGACCGCCTTTGCCTACTGAAACGTCTTGCTGGAATAAAGTGGGGTTCTTCTCAAAGTGTTCTTACATCCACCTTTACATCTTACATTAAGCCTGTATTGGATTATGGCTCAGAGGTCCTTATTACTGCCTCTGACAGCACACTTTCAAAACTCGACCTCGTTCAAAATAAAGCACTAAGACTCATCACTGGTGCTGCGGTGTCCACCCCTTTTCCTGCTATGCAGCTACAGACAAAAATTTTTAATTTAACTGACAGACAAATCAAGGCTTCCCTTTCTCTTGCTGAAAGATTATTTAGAAAAGAGCATTTCTGGCCTGATTACATTCTTCCGTATACTAGACTAAAATCTCAACATTCTTTTCTTTTTGAGTGCCAAAGACTTGCAGAGACCTTTGAGGTCTCCAACTCCAGACTTGGCATCTATAAACCATCTTCTTATACTGGCCTTCTGAGATATGCTGTAGCTAGGTTTGATCTGGTACAGCCTGTCAAGAAATCAGATTCTCATCAGACTGAGATGTACTCCATTGCTTTGGCCACAATACACGAGAGGTACCCTGATCAGGATTGGTTTAGGGTTTATACTGACGGATCGGCCACTCCTTCAGCTGGTAGAGCAGGTGCCTACTCCAAACATTTTAGTCTTCAGGAGCCTCTCGACACTTGGGCGGATAACTTCAATGGAGAAATGAATGCAATTTTTATGGCCATCAGATCTATTGGAGAACCAGCTGAACAAAATATTGTTCTTTTTATATTCAGTAAATTACTGCCCATTAGCCAGGGCTAAAGCAGAAATACATGAAATACACCGCCAGCTCAGTCATTTCTGACTGAGCTGGCGGTGTATTTCATGTATTGTTCTTTTTGTTGATTCTCAGGCTGCGATTCAGACCATTACTGATTACAATCTATATCCTTCAGAACTTGACCTTGAGTCTAAAAAATCCATTGATTCTCTTTTGCGTTCCGGAAGAGAGGTTGTCTTCCAGTGGATCCCAGGCCATTGTGGCATCTATGGAAATGGACGAGCGGACATCTTGGCTAAAGGGGCTGCGTCCCTGCATCCACTTTCTCGCCCGGTTCCACTTAGAAACGGTAAGCGACTTCTCACAAGCAAAATCCAACATGCTACAGTCTCTGCCCTGAGGAACAAAGCTGATGGAAAGCCCTGGGCTTGCCTTCTGGATGATGAACAGCATACGCGCCTTTCTCTCCTTCCCAGAGCCCTGGGAGTTGCCTCTTTCCGAACCATTACTGGACATGACTATCTACAGGCCCATTTATATAAAATCAACCTGGCAGATTCACCTCTGTGTGAGGGCAGTTCTCCAATGACAGCGGAACATCTTTATAGATGTTCCTCTCTTCATGATATTCATAATTGTGATGACTTCCAGGCCCTAACACCCTTTGAAGCCACTTCATTGTTATACTGGACAGCAAGACGCCTTATGTTTGAAAGAACGATGGTGGGCGTAGTTCAAAAAAAAAAAGTTTATAACAAGAATGAAAACATAATTGCAAAAATTTTAAATTACAAATATTGCTACGAACTAAAATGATCGCTAAAACATTAATGCAAAACAAATCCACCAAAAAATAAACACAGTGATTATTTCGTGTTGAGCTTCAATCAACTTTGATAAAATTATGAAAATGGGATTTTGTAGAACAAAGAGGCTCAAAGTTTGGCTCAAATTTTTTTTGACCCTAGGGTACATTTATCTCTATTATCACTAAATCACAAGTCAATTAAAGAATGATCTTTAAAATACCTTTCAGGGAACTCTCAGATTAACTAAATGAACTCTTTTTCTTATAGGAAAATGAAATAGATCTAGGTTTAAGTCTTCTTGAAAAAGACTAGGAGCCTAGCTGTTTGATAAAAATTTACGGCTTACATCAATCGTTTGACTGCTGAAGAATTTTCCTGTAATTATGATATAAGTGCAGAGTAAACTGTGTATATTGATAAGTAATAGAAGCGTCTATTTGCAATCCACGCATTTGCTCTAATTTTTACACAAAAGGTTATTTTTAACAAAAAAAAAAAAAGCTCATCACTACAAGAGAAATTTTTCTACAAATTTCATAAATTCTTTATTTACCATATAGCGCAAATTAAGTTTCATGGTTAAATTCCGTTGATTTTTTTTTTTACTGTGTAAACCTCACACTGCCAAACTTTTACCCATGAAAATGTTCTATAGTAATTAATTTTTCATACTTCCTGTGTTATTTTTGAGTTGCTAGCCATTCTTTCTCTTTTTCGACAATAAAGCTCAAAGTAAATTGTAGTCTATATAGTGTGAAAATTATAGCAGCAAACAACAGCGTGATCACACTTCTAAGCATTTTTGACTCAACACAAGACAAGAGCGATAGCTCTTCGTCAGACTCAAATGGTAATAAAAACTAAACATAAAAACATTTTAGAACCTTGAACATGCTCCATGCAATGTTTTAATCAATCTTTCCGATCAAAAGTTTCTGAGGAAACAAATGCTTTCAAATTCTTTCATCTGAGGACATTGTATGCATAAGTAGAGCTTTTTCAGCATGGCTTCAGAGCTATCACCTATCATTATCACCGGAAGCGCTAAAACTGGCACTTTGCAGTGACAAACTAAATTATTGAAATGTAAAATATGTCAGGAAGTATGCAAATATTTTCAAGCTAAGAGTATCGAATGTGCAAGAGACAAATGAATAAACAAGGAGCAAAATTTGCTTGAAACCGCTTGAGCATGAAACTTAATCAGAAACAGGCATGTTAAAATTTCGCCATAACAATATTTTTTTAGCAAACCTCCTGAAAACTTCTTGCGAACCTCCAGGGGTTCGTGAACCACCGGTTGGGAACCACTGCTCTAAAGTAATGTAAATGACATACACGTCTGTCATTCTAAAATTTAGGATGGCTTTACTGAAAGAAAGTCAAACATATGTAAAGGACAGAAATGAGCGAGCAATACTTCTAGCAAAAATTTCCGGCTGCTTGTCCAATCAGCTTCATATGAACCGACTTATGCCACTACCAATACTTGAATAGTAGTTTTGGTAATTGGAAAGTTTTCATGCGCTACTAGTGAGTGCAGTAGTTGTAAAAAATATTTGGGGGCTAAAAGTACCGTACAATTCTCACCTGAACAGTAGACTTGGTTAAAGGAAAGTTTTCACATACCCCTAGTGACAATGCTGTAGTTTAAAAAAAAAAAAGTTTGGGAGAACTGACCAATAGAAAAGGTGGTTTGAAACCAATTTACATTACATTTGCATTAGTTTTGCAATAAAAAACCAAATGTTTCAAGAGAACTACAGCACTGTATAGTGAGCAATATTTTAATATTTTTTTTGCTTAGTTTGTACACTTAAATTGTGTCCCTGAAACTAAAGCACTCCTAGTGAGCAATATATTTCAATATTTCTTTTGCATAGTTTATATACTTAAATTGTGTCCCAATTGTGTACAAGTATGTCCCTGCAACTACAACACTGCCTAGTGAGCGACATAATTTAATATTTTTTTGCATAGTTTGTACACTTAAAAGAAAAAATAAAGAAGAACCCAAATCCATTCATAACTGAATTCATAAACATTTTGACTTATGCCACTATCATTCTAACCTGTTTATATGGGGCAAATTGAAAACTACATTGTTACGTGATACATTATGGAAATAAAGTGCTAAAGTTCAGTTTTGTGAAGTAACTACAACAAGTTTGGATTATTAAGCAACAAAACTAACAAGGCAAAACATTTCAATATTTATTATATAAGATTACAAAAAAATCATCAACACACTGTATCATAATGACTATCTTGCAAGATATCATTAGAAAATTTTGAAATTATTATTGCTGAGGTAACATCAGATATGTAAATATACAATTATTCAAAAGTTATAAATGAAATTTACATATTTTCAAAACTTTTTTTACAAACAAGGCAACAAGAAATAAACTTTTGTCAAAAAGAATAGCATTTCAATTAAACTGTAATTAAGATTATCAAGATCTAATAAAATAGCAATAAAAGAAAGAATGTATTGAAAATAAAAAAAATAGTGCAAGGAGAAGAGCGTAATTCATGTATGATTTTGGAAAATGAAATTCCAATGTCCTATTAAAATTTCTACTACGTCTTGTAAATAATTTTAACTCAGGTAGATAATTCGAAGAAAAAGATTGAGGAAAGTAATATACACACTTTAAAAACTATTAGTCAAAGCTTTGTACATGAAGGAAAGAAACTTTAACAAGAGTTATAAGTTAAAATTACATGAAATATACCGACAGCCTAGTTATCCCAACCAGAGACTGCAGTTTCGTCCTGAGCTCATTAGTGTGGAATAGGGAATAGAGCGAGCTAGAGGCAGATGTAACTTACTGCTTAATAAGTTAAAATTGCCTTGAAAATATTCCAATTAAAAAAAACAAAAGTTAAAATAAGAGGGGGTTGAAACTTGAAAACAATATGTACAAAAGCATATTTCAAGTTTAATATGATCAACTAATATAACACTTGAATTGAATTTTAATAAATAAATTCACAGTGCACAAAAAAGCAGTTTCAAAATTTCAAATGGAATGTATGAGGAGAAGAAATGGAATGGTAATAGAGTGAAAACTCTAAGCAGCAGAATAATTCAAAATCAAAGTGGAAGAAAAAAAAAAAAAAAAAAACTGAAAGTAAAGTATTAAAAATGAATTAAATCATACTCATAGATTTTCAAAAGAAAGATAGAATAATATATTACATAATAAATTCAAAATAAAAATGCAAAGAAAAGAATGTGATGTAAACAGTAGCAATACCTTTATGAAAAAATTCTGAATGTATATTTGATTTTTTTAATCAACCAATAAAATAAAAAATACAGACAAAAAGGTACATAAATGCAAAGCTATTATACCTGTGAAACAAAAGTCATTTTGGTTCAGTTTAAATTTTAAATATTTGGATACATTGCCGAATTTCATTTAGGTAGTAATGGGGGTTTCAGGCTATATAATTAGTTTACAAGTGATAAACTTATAGTTTCAAAAGTTAAGACATTAAAAAAAAAAAAAAAAAAAGCTTAATGCTTTAGTCATTAAAAGATTAAATATTTAACAACTTTCTCCACATGCAATTCTTCAAGAATAAAAACCTTGAGTTTTAACACTTAACTTGCAACACATTATTTTACATTTCACTCCTACGCAAAATATTTAAAAAAAATCGAAAATATACATGAAATAGAGATAATTAGAATTTTGTTTACTTATTGTGGAAATTTGCAACATCACAAGCAATATAACATGCGGAAAAAGTTGTGAAACATAAAAGTAAAAAATAATTTAAAATATGCATAACCAGCTATGCAAGGTTTTATGTATTTTTAATGAAATTCATAATTTATTTTCATAGTTATGACTTTTCCGTGACATTAATAAAAGAAAATCATTCTTATGCTCAAAAAATTAGTTTAGTAATAATTCTATTAAACATGAAAATGTAGAACAACTGTTCCTATAAGTATGTAGTGTGTTGTGCAGGGGAAATAAGGAATATAGTACAAAATCAAGTAGTAGGGGTATTTAGATAGAAATTATTTTATTAAAGTCTTATTAACAATATAAAAAGACACTTTCCCTCAAGAACAATCAAAATTTTCTAACTTTATTTTTAATCTCTTTTCAGATAGATTAAATAATGCGTAGAATGTATGGGAACTGTGATTTGTGGATTCTTGTTGAATCTATTTGATTGAAAAGAAAATGCAACAGGGAAAGATTTTTCAATATGCGTGATAACGACAAAAAGTTCGAGAACATTTAAGGTATACAATATTATAAAGGCAGCCAAATAATTTTCAAAAGCAGGGTGCAGAGGTTACCACATAAAACCTTACAGGTTTTAATGTCTATTGCTATTAAGCTAATTAAAGAAAAAAAAGTTGCAAGCATTGTATTAAGTTTCTAATGTACATCATTAAAAAATGCTGCTTGTTTAATCAAATATTTACAAAAATAAAACCTATTTACTTAATCTATACAAAAGAATAAGAGCAATAATATAGGATGAAAGTTTCACTATTTGGATGGATTAGTGTTGGATTACTACTTTGATTGTATTTGTACATGAGGTACTTCATGGTACATGAAGTACCCTATTTGCAATCTAAAAAGCACTTTCTCAAAAGAATAGTAAAAATTCTCAAACTTAAACACTCCATTACTACTTCAGGTTATTTATTGAATGTTTAGAATGTATGGGAAGTGATTTGCATGTCATTGTTCATTCTATCTGATTGAAAAGAAAATTTATCAAGAACAGTTTTGTTGGAATTGACAACAGAATACGTAAGATTGGTAATGTGGGAGGGGCAAGTGGTATTTATAGCACAAAACATAATACAGGATTGCAAAAGGAAAAACGTTTGGAAACTGCTGCTACAAAAAAAAAAAAAAAAAAAAAAAAAAAAAAAAAAAAAAAAAGAAAGCATTATTCAGTAGAGTTCCTAAAAGCAAGGAATAAAATATGTTACTCTATGAAGCTATATTCTTATTTAGCTGCTTTAAAAAATAGCTGCAAGTATTGCATCTCAGCTCCCAACAGAAGAGTTGATGTGTATATATATATTTTTTAAAAATGCTTTTGCTGCCACAAATTATTTACAAAAATAACAATATGGTTAATTCTATACAAGAAAGCAAGAATAAAAAATGCAGGACGGAATTTCCACGATTTGGATGGAATAATTTTCACATGAATGATTGATTACTATTCTGATTAGACTATATACAGTTTTTAAAAAATAAAATGTACAGTATATATGTTAACAACAATTTGTTTACTATTCAAAATCTCTTTTAAAACACATTTTGTAAGTTCTACCTTTGATATTATACTTTACAGTATTTTCATTTGAAGATTGCGTGCAATATAATGTGTAAGTTTGACAACAAAACAAAGATATGTGATGATAATATTTTTACAATGAAAAAAATATTGGTGTTAAATGATGATTTTGATTTAGCATCCATAACGCACATATATATTGAAAATAGAAAACTTGGTATGTGTTTAAAATAGCAAGCTAATTAAAACAAACTAATTATACATACACACATAAGGAATGTAATAAAATGCCACTCTTTGCACATGATTATGATTTTAAAAAAGTTAACAACAGATTTAACATCTTCAATCAGATCTCTTGAAGTGCAGATATAGTCCTATCATGACAACATTAATTATATGCTAACAAATCAACAAGCACTTAGTGTAGTTTTCTTGATAAACATCACAAAATATTTACAACAACATGGCACAAAAGGGCCATTACGCAGATTGCTTATAAAAATATATTTATCACTAAAAACTTGCATTAGCTTGCAATTCTAATTGCAAACTTTCATGAGGTCAAGCTACAAGATGTAAAATCAACAGCAAATATAAAAATGTATTGCCGTCTTTTTATATTAAAAACACAAAGCAGAAATAATTTTAACTGTTAGCATGGACTGTGCCGAAAGCTTCTCATCAATGGCACAAGGAGGCTAGGGGCACCGGCTTGCATCAAGAAAGGATGCTGCAGCAGCTCACAAGCAGTAGCTCTTTGAGAGGGATCGCGGACCAACATTTTTTCCAAAAATCCTTGCAAACGAGGAGAAACCTGTAAAAATGTAAAAAAAAAAATTAATTTGAATTTTTGGCATCTTGAATTTAAATTATGTTTTTTGCAATCACGAGTGTGTGTGTGTATGTAGGCGTGTGTGTTTATGCGTGTGTAAGGGGGTATGTATGTTTTGTGTGTAGGGGATATGTGTATGTGTGTAGGCATGTGTGTTTGTGTCTGTGTGCAGGCATGAGTGTGGGTAGTTGTGTGTAGAGGTGTCTGTATGTATGCGTGTATGTGTATCTGTTTGTGTGTGTAGGTGTATGTATGTAAGTGTGTGTATGTGTTTGTGTATGTATGTGTGTGTGTACGTGCGTGTATGTATGCGTGTAAGTGTAGGGTAATGGGGTAGCTAATAATGGGGTAGCTTATTTTCATATTATTCGTAGCCTATTTTCATATTTTTCATAGCCTATTTTCATATTTTTCATAGCCTATTTTCATATTATTCATATCATTATTAACACTATTCAAGCAATATTCTGTGGAGGAGGAGTAAAATTTGAGCAAAAAGTACTTTTTTGAATACAGTAACACCTCGTTATATCGCGCTTTTCAGGGGACAAAGAAAAAACGCGATATATCCGAAAGCGAGATGTAACTGAGGTTATTAAAAATAGTTACCCATCCAACACATACAAGTAAATTAGCATTCACTCTTTTTTACATGATTTTCAAATGGTTTCGATATAGTTCACGAATTTATTATCACACGTATTAAAACTTATAGATTTAAATTTAAGTAAATTTTCTGCCTCAATATGAAATGGTAAACAAAGATGATCTTCATTAACTACAGTGTGATAAGAGTGAGCATTCCACAGGGTTCATACTCTAATTGGATGAAAAAGTTCCATGACTTTTCCAAGACTTTTTCATGACTTCAATGAAAATTTTCATGACCTTGTTACACGAAGAGAATAGCACTATTTAATCTTAAACTTGCTAATTTTTGGAAATGAGCATTAGCAAAATGTCAACATGAAGGCCACGCCCTCATTGAAGTACTTACTCATAATGGAAAAAATATAAGTGTACACTTAAAAATCTAAACTATTCTTATTTGTCTTCTTCATATAAATTTAAGTAAAGTAAAAATGCAGTGAAAAGAATATGATGATGCTTAAATGTCTAACATTTTTTTTATAAACAGGCAGAATGATATTGAATGGGATAAAGGTTGAATGAGTCATCAATAAGTTTCAATAAATTTGCTTCAAAAGTTGCCTTTCAGTGTTAACAGAGCATTTAATCATCCACGTAACTTAACAGTATTTTGGTTCTTTAAAGTAAAGCCACATAGTTTAGTTCTTTATGTTTCTAAACCAGATCTTTCACCAGATCTTTTTTGAAAAAAAAAAAAAAAACAGTCAGTAATGAATCAATCTTCTGATTCAAAAGTATACTTGTTTTGCTTACTCATTTGCACATTTTCAAATCTATATAAATTAATAGGTTCAGAAATTCCAGAACATGTTTGAATCCTGACATTGAGTGTAGCAGTGGGTCGCATGGATTAGTTTTGCGGGCTGTATGTATATGTTGGGCACTACTGTTTTAGAGTATTAGAATTCCTCTTTTTCTGTATTCTATCGCCTAAGTGAAGATCTTTATTTTCTAAAACGATGAACAAATTAAGATAAACTCTAATAAATTTAATAATATAGTTATTACGAGTGATGAATCGAACTCGGATGTAATTGAAATGCTTTTTTTGAGTGGGCGTGGCAAAACCAACAACGTGCAAGTAGGCTACTACAGAATATGAAACATAAGAAGTGTTGAAAATAACAGTTAATTTAAAAAAAAATATATATATATATATATATATATATATATATATATATATATATATATATATATATATATATATATATATATATATATATATATATATAAGTGATGTCCAATCAGTAAAATCACATCGCAAAAAAAGGCAAGCGGCTGTGACAGAAGTGGATGCAATAGGATTTCAAAATTCAGATTTGATTTTGGGATCGTTCAATTTTCCACTTTTAATAGCTTTTACGTGCTGTACTGTTAAATCACTCAAGATTTCTAATGCTCTTTTAGTTACTGTTACTTTATCTTTGTCCAGGACATTTTTCCATGACTTGAAATAAGTTTCCATGACTTTCAATGAAAATTTCAATTTTCCATGACTTTTCCAGGTCTGAAATCCACTTATTTTTTTTCCATGACTTTCCAGGATTTCCATGACCCGTACGAACCCTGATTCCAATACGCTCTTATCCCCAGTAGACTTTCAAATCCCTTAGATTAGCAGTAGAAAGGATGTGAAGAGTAAAAGAAACCAGATTGTTTAGAGAAAACTTTTTCGTCCGTCCAGAGCATTCTTCCTTTCTTTGATGCAAATCCTGATTTGTGCAACCAAGCACAAATCTTTTCTGTGCTAACAGGTAGTCAGAGAGGGCATATGTTCTCTTTTACTTGGATTGGTATGACACCTGCCTGCTGTCTCTTACTCATTGTAAAGGTCTTAGTATCAATACAAAAGAAAACGTCAAGTAGTTTCCAAATTATATCTTAACTCAAATATACTGCATGTATGCACATATGGATGGCAGGAGTTGTCGCTGCTTTTCCAGTGAATTCAGAAGAATAAGAGCATCTTCTTTTAGTTCATTGACAAAATAAAGAAGATAAAGACCTTTCTGAGTAATACCATATGTTTTCATGAATGGTTTCAAGCTTAAAGCAAGGTTATTTATTATTTTTTTTTAAGGTTTTAATATTTTGGGAGACAGAAGTACCGTAAAGTGGGGCTACTTGGACCTGAAATTTCATACGTTTGCGAGTTTTACACTAAATGCTTTGATTAAACCCATAATGTGAACTGATAACCTTGTTTCTACCACTTTTCAGACGTTCTGCTACCACCTTAAGCCTTTCTTAAACAATAATTTTACCTCTTTATATTTTTTTCTATTTTTAAAAATTGAGTTAGAGTAGCCTCCCCTCCCCCCGCTGGGGCTACTTGGTCCCACTCAGCAAACCCATTAGAAAAAGCTGTAAAACAGGTGGTGGTATCAAGAAAGACCAATGATTTTGAAAAAAAACTCAAAACGTACATTCTAGTGAGCAAACTATTTATATAAATTGCAAATTATTTATATAAATTAATATAAAATCAATGTATGCATAAAAACATATTTTTAGGCAAATATAATTTCTCAAATAAAAACATGATCTAACTACAGCTAAAACCAATTGAAATGCTCATTATTTAAACATTAGAAAGAATGAAAACCCCTCAATTTAATGGCTTTGGTGGATTTTTTTTCTCTGACATTATTTAATACCTGGTCTTCCTAGCTACTAAATACTACAGGGCGCCCAAGTTTGTTTTGTAAACGATCTTTTAATTTCCTTTTTCGAGTTGATGCACTGAAGTCAAAATGGGCTGATGCCTCTTGCTAAGACATTTCTCCGGAATTAGTTGAATCTGGACACAATTGTAATTTTTCCTCTTAATAATCCATATTATTTCCTACTTCAAGAGGGTTCTCTTTTGCTTTCGGACCCTTTTTATCCCTAGATCTGCAAAAAACGGGTATAAATAGTAACTAACCTCTTTATTTTAAAAGATTACAAACCTTACTCAACATATTTTGTGTTAAATATGGTTTGGGGCTGTTTGAACGCTGGGTTCAAGTAGCCCCATTTTAAGGCAACTAGTGCACTTTTACTAACTTATATTAGTTACTGTGTTTATTAAAAAGCTATAATCTTAAAACACTGTTATCTTATTAAGAAATAGAATGCAAAAATAAAACTATCTTGACCTTGATGATATCAGATGTTTCCATGAACTTACATGTGAAAGTTTGCAGACACAAAAAACAACTGTTTAGACAACTTGCAATCATAACCTCAATCAGAAAAAGGTGGGAATAGCAGAAACTTTGTTTCATGCTCTAGCCTTTACCTGGTACTGTTACCTGTCATGGAGAAAGTTTTTTTCTCATGGGTTCAAGTAGCCCTTGAGGCTCATGTAGCCCCACTTTATGGTACTTTTAAAGACAATCAAGTGTACTTGTATTTTTGCTATCTTTTAATATTTTTATTTACGGAAAAAGATTGTTTATAGAATTATTACAGAAGAAGATTAACTCTCTGATGGTTATGAACGTCTTATCGCGCCCTACCGAGCAGGCTTCAAAAGCATTTTACACTTATTTTTCTGATGCTAAACGTGCGTTGTCAAACGATCCAAGGCACAGGACGATTGCTAGGCATTGATAGAAGGTAGGGCACTTGATTTCCATGGCAAGTTACTCTTAAAAAACACTTCATGGAGAAGAATTTCACGCATCTTACTCATGACCCAGGACCATCAGAGAGTTAAGACAATATTTTAATACAATATGGTACATTGTATTGAAATATTGTCAGAATCAGAAGCAGCTTAGGCTGTCTCACTGAATATCTCGAAATTAATGAAGAAAAAATTAAGAGGAAGACTTTGTGGTGATAGATAACAAAAATCAGCAATATGATGGACAAATTATGGCTGTTGACCAGGCATATTGTGCAAAAGCCTTGGAAAGATTTGGAAAATTTCGGAAGTGGCCACAAATTGATAATGGAACTGATGGTATCTGGAAGACTAAATACTACATAAAATCCAGCCACAACAAAATTAACCAATTTATTGTTCACTTAAGACAACAAACAAATGAGGCAGTGAGAAGCAAAGGGATGTAAGTGCCAAATTAAAAATTTGTAGACAACTAGTAAAAATGATAGAACTTCTCTATTTTGAGGCAAGAGATACAGTACCAGTAGCCCAGATAGGTGGTGCAAGATTTGCAAAAACTTCTCGATAAGAATATACCTAATGTCTGAACATATTTCACTGAAAACTTGGAAACAACCTCTTATATCCAATTGCTGACAGACATTATAAAACTTGGTCACAACAGGTGTGTTTATTGTTCAAATGCATTTACCTCTAAATTCTTCATTATTGAAAGAAAATGAATGCAGAGTGCAGTTTTACCTTATGTGTGTTCTTTAATTTTGGAGGGGGCATATCTCTTATCCTTCTCATAGCTTGAAGAGGTGGCTCATTGAAGAAAGGCGGCTCTCCATCAACCATTTCAATAACCATAATTCCCATGGACCAGATATCAACCTGAATAAGTGAAAACAAATATATAACAGACCATTTCCCGTTTTTGAATTTATCATCCTTTTCAAATTTAAGACTCAAATCGAGGTTATATAGGCAAGATAATTTCATAGCTAAAAATTTTTTTATATAAAGACATAAGCATACAACAAAAATATCTGACATCAAAAAAATATATAATACAGATGTATTTGGTAATAACTGAACGAAAGTAAATATGAGAACTCGTACAGGGTGGCGACAGGAACTGTGAAAAGAAGTTCCCTGACTTTTCCCTGATTAAGTTCACCAAATTTCCCTGATTTACCTTACCAATGATAATGGTTTCCTTGCTTTGGCCTACTTGAACACAATTGCATTTTAAATAAAATGCAGTGTTTAAAACGCTTTAAGCTGTTAATTAAAAACATGATCCCCCCCCCCTTTTTTAAGTAAAAATAGTGTATTAAATTGTCTACAGCAAAATATAATAGGGAATCTAAAACAAATACTTTACCTCCAGTAATCAATTAACATAAAAGTTCTAAGAAATTATTAACACCACTCTCAAAGACATATCTAATCATGATATAACTAAAAAAAATTTTTTGGAAATATTTTGAACTCAATTTTCAAGCAGTATAAGTGTTGCTGCAAGAATAACAAGTAATAGTGAAAGTATAGAAGTCATGTAGTTTTACTTACGTAAATAATAGACATATTTATGAAAAACAAATTGAAACCTTTTAACAACCAGTCAATGTATTGAACTATTCTCTAATCAAGAATTTAGGTTTTGATGAATGAATGAATACAGCATTTTAACTATTAAAAAAAAATAAAAAAATTTACTTTTGTACACAACTCAATTTCAAATGATTTCATTATTTGGCGAAAAGTAACAAACAACATTGATGTGCAAAAAACAATTATTAATTTCAAAATATATGTGTACATATAACTTGGTTTTAAAATAATTTTACAGTCTGAAAAAAAAAAAGACTTCGTATAATCTGAGACGACAGCAAATAATACGATGGCAAAAAACCAAGTAATAACTTCTAAGCTTTCATCAGCATTTAATTCAAAAAACAAAGATTTTCCTTGAAATCATGATTATGCTAGCTACGCTAATTACTTCAAGACAATGAGTAAAAGCAAGGGAGCTAAGTCATTAAGGACGGCTTCCTCTTTGTCTGTCGGGTTGCTTATTTTACGTAGCATGGAACACATGAAAAGATAATTCAAGCTACATAAAATAAACAACTTTACAGACTCAGAAGCAATAATCCTGTGACGTTCATCTTATGGTTCAGGACTAGAAAAATCTTAAAAACTTTACATGTCCTACCGGGCATGTTTGTCTAAAAGGTACATGCCCGAATAAACTTTTACATGCCCAGGCTTTTTTTAATTGTATAATAATAAAAATATTTGAGTTTGTTGTCTAGCATTAATCACACAAAAAATTAATTTCCCAGCTTTATATCTGAATCAAGAATTATTTCAATACACAACATAAAAAGAGTTTAAATAAATAGTATAATAAGTCATAAAAATTAAAAATACTTAATTTAAAATTTGTAATAATTACATGTCCAGCTGGGCGTGTAAGGGTAAAAGATTCATGCCCCGGGCATGTTGGGCAATATAATTTTCGAGCCCTGTTACGGTTAATAAGTTAAAATTCAATACTTTGACCTCGAGGGAAAAAAGTGCACAAATATGGGGCAGTGTATAATTGCACCTCATTAGTTTTACCTTTTTTTAAACAAATGATTGGAGGAAAACGTGTAGGAAATTAGTGTACTCAGTTTTGCAAAGCAAAGCAAAAAAAAAAATTGTTTTTCAATAAATCTATTTTCCCTGAATTTTTGTTATTTTTTCAAACTTCCCTGATGTTGCCCGGACTGATAAAGTTCCCTGACTTTTCAGTGATCTGTCCTACAGCCCTTGGTTTCTTTATCAGTCAGAAATTTCTGTTGCCTGACACAATATTTTTCAGAAAATTAGGAATTGTAATGGAAAAACGAACTATTTACTATTTAAAAAAAAAAAACAATTGTAAAAACAGATTATTTAAAAATACGAGTTGGTGCAAAAAAAAAAAAAAAGTCAGGAAGTATTGATTTTGTAACTTTAAATAAAAATGCTTGATCTAAAACGAACAATGAAAAAGGAAAAAAAAAAAAAAAAAAAGATTTCTTTGCCATCAGACATCGTCGCCACATTTGGCGACTGGCAAACCACTAATCTTGAGTTTTACAGTGTAGAAATGCTGTGATTAGGATCTGAGTGGCATTCGCAATGCTGCCAGGTTTACCCCAACTGTATTCCTATGCAATTTTAGTTTAAGATAAGAAAATATTCCTCTACATTCTCAAAATTAAAAATGTCAACATTTTTCCCATAGCTAGTCTTGCAATTACTATTGAAGGTTTCATTTAGATCTATTTTGATGTGCTGCATTTCATGCTTTGTGATAGCCTAGTCAGAAACTAAGGGCCCAGATTGGAATCAAGAGTATTCTAAAATTAACAACAAATTTTTGGGGGTGACTAAACTGACAAGGAGTTTGCCTCGGCTCTCAGCAGCGCTGATGGTCTGTCTGTCACTATTTTTGGGTGGTTTTTGAACTTTTTAGCTGGATATTTTTACATGCTCCTTTTTAGATCTACTTTTGATGTATTGTTTCGAAAAATGAATTTCGAGATAGCTATGGAAAATATGCAGTTTTTATTGAAAATGAAGGGGGACAATACTTTTCGAGATAAGGAGCTTTGAGATATTAAGGTTTGACTGTATATGAATTAGCACAAATGGTTTGTATATGCAGACGTATAGAGGTGTTTAAAATTCAAAAAAATATAGTTCGAGAAACACACATGTATGATGTCAAAGAACTAAACACTAAAAAAAACACCAATAATTCATTCGTACTTCAGGACCATAGGGAAGACGAGAAATAACTTCTGGAGCCATCCAATATGGGGTACCAACGAGAGACTTTCGATTAGGAAGTTCATTTGAAACTTGAGCACAAAATCCAAAATCAGACAACTTGACCTGAAAAAATAAAATTGAGAAAATTAATAATCAGCAATAAAAGATATAGCATATGCAATATTTAATGAACTTTGAAAATAAAATCAAGAATTAATACATTTTGTTTAAGATGAGCTGTGAAATTACACTCTATCCAACATATACAATGAGGGAAAAAATATTAGTGCGTAAAATCCTTCCATATTTAACATGCTGAAATTAAAAAGAACTCTTAAAACCAAAGTTTCTTGGGGGAGGGATTGTTAAATTCTGTTTTCATCACAACTCTTTAGAACTTAAGAATTGGATTGACTTGATCAATACCGTAAATGCGGGCTACTTTAGCCCACATTTTGGAACTTTTCTTATCTTGTGTGTTATCTAATAAAAGTGAATACAACAAAGATGTTTCTTTAGTAAAAAGAATTAATGCTAAATATCCAAATTGGGTTACTTTGACTATCAGTTCAATACATCAATCTATTCTTGTTATTTCAATACACTAATCTTGATTTATCATAGTGAAAAAGTTAAGAAATATATGCAAATCAATTCTGTTAAAAACTGGTGAACAGAGAAGAAAATTTACTCACCCTCCCATCATTGGCAAGCAAAATAGAATCACTTTTAATGTCTCTATGAATAACACCTTGAGAATGTAAAAACGCCAAAGCTTTAAGACACTGCTTGCAAACTGTTGCAATCTGCTCTTCATCCATTCTAGAATGAGTAACAATATCTGTTAAGGCACCACCTTCTAAGAATTCCATTACGACCCATAGTTCATCACCAACTAAGAAGCTGTCAAACATTTCCACAATGTTTGGATGATGATAATCTCGCATGATGACCACCTATAGGAATGAAGTTCACATGAAAAAACAGAGTGCACAAGGGTTTATGTACTAATAAAAACGAGAAGAAAATAAATACAAAAAGGTAAGATGTATGTGGTCATGTATATGAGTAAAATCAATGCCTAATTTGATTCAGTACTTAATTGCACTTTTTAAAGTAGTTAGCAGAAGGTACATATGAGGATAAACTTGGGATTCTAAATGAATCAAGTTTTTTGGTATCTCTATCAAAGTTGAGGCTAAATAAAAGATTTATTTATATACATTGTAGTCCAACACAGAGCAAATGATTCAAGTTTTTTGCACTGGGTCAGTTTAAAACTTTATTAACTTTGAATAATACAATATTTCAATCACATTGCCGTTATTTCAAGTCTTTTGATCTGTGTTGAAAATGTAATGCACCAAAAGTGTTTTAAATGCTTCATGTGTCTTATAAGCACGTAGAATGATATTTTGTTTTCCATTTTAGTGAGTTACCTATCAACTATGTCAGGGTTTTTCAACATGAGGGGTGAACCCCCAAGGGGAACACTAATTCTGAAAGATGGGCATGAGCAAAAAAAAAAAAAAAAAAAAAAACGAGCTGAAGTGTGCATCACATGACTTCCTTTTACTCCACTTTTATGATAAAAGTGCCTCGGAGTAAGCAAAGAAACATTTAAAGCATTTTCAACCCAAGTTTGTTGTGAATCGACACAAAAAATAAAATATTTCATGCAGAAATATTTTCTCAGAATTGGCAATTTTAATGTGATTCAATGGGTTTCTCTCTAAATATGGCCAAATTTAAACTAGATTAAAAAAAAAAACGCCACATTCGTCGCCAAGTTGGCAACAAAACTTGGCGACCAAAAGCTTTTCGATATATCGCCAAGTGTTTGCCAAATTATAACATCACTTAAGTTTGCATTGAAAATAACAATCATTTCCCCTCCTCCTAAAAGGCATAAAAGACCCCCTCAAGAACATACGAATGCAACCAAAAGGGAAGGTGCACAACTAGACCCCACTAAGAGTCTACGTACCAAATTTAAACTTTTTAGGACATACCATTTTTGAGTTATGCCAGATACATACGCACATACATAAGTACATACAGACGTCACAAGAAAACTTGTTGTAATAAACTCGGGAATCACCAATATGGATATTTCTGGTGTCTATATGTTCTTAGGCATATATCCACATGTGGTCGGGTTGAAAAAAAAACTCAATATTCATGCGGGGGCGAACAAAATGGAAATTAAGGCCGATTTTTGAGAGAATTTTTCCAAATACAATACTTTCTTTACTATGTAAAAGGAAGTAAAAAGGTGAAAAATGGAATAAATTTTTGAAAAGAATGCACAACAATGCATTTAATATTTACCTTACCAATACTAATTTAAAAACTTTAGTGACTTCCTCAGTCCATGTTTTATTCAAGTGCAATGCCGGATCTTTAATTTTTCTGAACTGGAAAAGAATTTGAAACTATCGGCCTTTCCTACCTTCCTTCAAGATTTTATTTCGATTTTCAATGGAAAAAATACGGAACTAGGGTTAATTTCCAGATTGGGGGAGAGGTCCGGTTTGATTCCCCTAGATGCGGCACTGCTCAAGTGCAGACCCAAAGGGTGCACTCAGGGCCTGACTATGATTTTTGAAGATACAGGGCACAAAATTCATCCCCCCGCGTATTCTATATAGTGATGCAATATAATATTTTGATACTTGCTTATTAACAGAGCCATGCTAAATTTGACAGTACCTTATATTACAAAATATATACATTATGAAAGGTAGAAGTGGTATAGTAGACAATAATTAAACATTATAACATAAGATGTCGTCAAACTTTGTCTGTTGCAGTAAACCGTAAATATCAACATCATCTATGATCTAACTTTTACCAGTGTTAATACAGGCTGAACTTGGTTTTAGGATTTGCAAAAGAGATTAAAAAAATTTCTCTAGACTTAATATTTTCATCTTTTGCAAAAGTGCAATTAAAACTTTAACTACAGATATGATGCTTCCCAAATGTTGATGTCCTGGGCCCGTGCCCCATGTGCACATGCCTTAATCTGTCTCCGGGTATGCTTAAGGAAGAGGTGCCAAGACCCCTTCCTTAGCCACCAAATATAGCCCAAAACTGCAGACTTATACTGTTTGTTTGGTACAAAAATCCGTTTAATGCGACAATTCATTTTTCTCATATATTAGTTAACTTTCATGCTCAGGTATTAGCTGAAATTTTAATTCATTAATTTATTATTCATTAATTTATTAATTCATAATTCATTAATTTATTATTTAATTCATAAAATCCAAGACACAAAAATCGTCAAATTTTGCAAATTTTTTTTTATCATGTGAAAAATTACTCCGTTTTTTTCTGCTTAAAAGGACGTTTGAATTTTGTTTCTATCTTAATTAGAACAAAAGATATAATTATTTTTGTTGCATGCACCTAACTAATATATACTTAACTTTAAAATTTTAAATGCGTTTTTCTCCATGATGCAATTTTTCCCGATTTCTTACATTTAAGTCAGGAACCGATAAAGATAAAGCAATGAAACTTGGAGCATATCTTTCTCAAACAGTTTACTTTAATTTTTATTCGGCAAATTTGAAAAAAAAAAAAAATGTTTACTGCAAAAATTATGATTTTTTTTAAAAAAGAATGTTTGAATTTTTTGAAATTTTTCTTCAAACATTTTTTATTTTTTATTGAATCAATATTTTTAAAAATCGCCGAATAAATATTAAATCTTAGATATTTGTGCATAATTTATTTGAAAAATAATTGAAAATTGATTAAGAATATTTTGTGTTTTAGCAGTTTAAAGCAACCCCATTTTTTTAAAACTAATTAAATTAAAAAAAAATTTTTTTTTTTCATATTTATGTTATGATTTTGCTTATTAGATAAATGGTGAATCAGTGCAAAAAATTTCAAAATGTGTCCCGAACCCCCTAAAAATAAGATCAATATTGTATATTTATTGTCTTCTTTCTGATTGCTGTATATATACTTTAAAGAACAATATTGTTAGGTTCATGAGTGAAAGTTAGAAAAATGCTTTCTTAATGGAATTTAAGTAATTACATACATGACAGTAGTAAAGTTGGGCAGAGATATTTTTTTCAATATTGCATATAGCCAGAAATAGACATTCTTTTTGTTTTATAAACATTTGCAATAAATAGGGCTTTATGAGTGTATGTCTAGCCATTCAGCTTTAAACAACAGAGAATGTCTAGTTTTAATTAAGGCCATAGTGTAGCTATGGTGTCAATGTAATGAATAAAAAAGCAGTCATTTGCGTTGTTATTTTATGAGATAATGGAATGCAATACAAATGATTAAAATGCAAACAGCGCACACGAAAAGGTACAGACACATGGAATTATACAATACTATTATTGCAGAAATTTTGAAAATATACAATACATAGTCAGGGCATTTTAAACAAAAGGGAAAAAAAATCAGGTAATTAAAATATCAAATCAAATGTCAAAAGACACTATAAACAAACCTCATTAAAAAGTAGTTCCCTTCTTTGTTGTTTATGCAAGTCCATTTTCTTCACTGCCACTTGTCTCCCTGTAGATTTTTCAGAGGCAATGCAAACGATACCAGTTGATCCTTCCCCAATTTTGATGAAATTTTCCAAGTTCTCTCGAGGGTCCCCAGCACTAACCACCATTTGTAAAGCGGCACGAAACTACAAATTAAGTTTCATAATTTTTTTTTAAATGTGCAACAAAAACAAAAGTTATGGAATTAAAACAATATTTTTCTAAAGGAAATTAAAAAACACAAATGGAGGTTGTTGCAACAAACTGAAAAACATTTAAGACTACATACTTGTTCATGAGACAACCTCTGCTGCTCTAAGTGATTCTGACCAGTTGTTGGTTTATTGGATGGTTGCACATCTGGTTTAGGAATATCCTAGGAAGAGAAGAAAGTTTTTTATCTATTATATATTATATGTATTTGATCTATTATATATAATATATATTATATGTATATTTCTTTATATTTTTTTCAAATTTGATAAAGTATAGCTTGAAAAGAATGATAGTACATTTACATAGTACAGTAAAAGTATGCATTGATATTAACCTGTTAAATTTAAAATATAGTAGACATTTTATTAGACATACTTTATTTTCTTTTGGCTCTGGAGGAACAACAGCAGGTTCTTTTGGTGGCTGATTTGGAGGAAACTGAGGACGAGGTGGTTTGTTAGATGATGAGTTTGTACGATCAAACTGATTGTTATTGTTCTGAGGATAAGGTTGTTGATTGACAGAATTATTGTCATTGTAATATTTTGGAGGCACAGGAAGATTGCCGTTTGAAACTGGCGGGCGATGATTGGAAGCATTTGTGTGCTGACCAGCATGACTTGGTTGATTATGGTGAGGAGGAGGGGCAGGAGGCACTTTTGAAGGGACCTATCAAAACAAAACTTTGTTATATACACACACATAAATACAAATGTTTTAATTTCAAGTTCCTCTGGCATGATAACAATATCAGACAAAAAGACACGTCAAATAATTTAATCATGATATGATTGCCAAGTCTTTCACTTGACACACATATGCATAGGCACACAAATATTGTTTAAAAAAAAGATATTCTGTATAAAACATTTCAGCTAAATTCTCCTACTGCATAAAATTATACAACATTGCTTTATCACAAAGATTTTCCAGTCACAATATCAGCTAACTCAGGCCCTAAATAAATTTTTCAGCAGAAAAGTAGGAGTAAAGAAGTTCAACAACCATAAAGTAGAGAAATTATGTACATAATAAAAGTAATCAAGTGCTAAATGGCACATAATATACCAACTGCCCAGTTATCACTGCCAGAAATGGCAGTTTCATCCTTGTTATGGATCCATCAATCTAGAATAACCGAACTGGAGGCAGATATCATCTCAATGAAGCTGAGAGTGCCAACAAACTGGTAACTTAAGTAAATGTAGCTCACCAATGAGGGTGCACATGCACAGCCATGGTGCGGTTCAACTTGTCAATTGAAGGCAAAGCTTGGGTATTAAGCAGAAAGTTATCAAACTTTATAAGGTCTTATCACTAAAATTGGTATTTGATACTTCTCTGATTCAGTATTTTTTGTTAACTACAATAGAGTCTCATTAACACGAACCAATATGCCAGGTCGTCTGAATTAATAAAAGTACGAACTAACATAACCTATAATTTGAGCCACGGTGCATAAACTACTGTACACAATAAAAATTGTACTTTGAATTCAAGAGAATGAAATGTAAAACTGCAAAAGAGAAAATGAAATATGGTATGTACATACATTATTTTACTTACAATAAAAATTAGATCAAAAACTACTTTGAACATGATGATGCGGGCTCAGCTTCGCTAACCGCACTTCGTTTTTTTGTTATCTTACTTTAGGGGTCATTTCTTCCACAATTAATTGACGGAAATTTCTCAAATGTTCGTAACTGCACTAACTCGCCTTTTATTTATACAGTACATGCATCTAAATGGCTGCCCGCATTTAGCGAAGTCTGATTTAATAAGGTCCGGATTAATGAACGTTTACTGTATAAATTTTTTTTTAATGTCTCACGTGCCAGTGTGTCTTATAGGCTAGGAAATGCAATACTTGTTCAAATTAAATACATATTTCAACTAATTTTACATCATATTACTAATGAAAACATTTATTCATTTAAACTCTGTAGCACTTGTTTTTCCTGCTAGAATTTGTTTCACAAACAGTAATTCAAAAAATTCAGAAAAACTTACTTCCATATGATAGTTTTGCTCATGGTCGAATTCACCATCCCTGACATGAGGCTGAGAATGATCGTTAATAGAGTCAAACGGGGGAGGTCCCCCACCTTTTGGCACTCTTTCTTGACCATACGGAGATGCATCCCTTCTTGCTTCATTCCTATAGCCCGGATGATGAACATGTCCCCTGCTTGGGGCATGTGGATGAGGCATGTGCTGGTGTCCGTGGTAAGGATAATGTCCTTGGTAAACTGGAGGGCCACCTGGTGGGGGATGAGGACCGTTGTGATGCACCTCATCTTCAGGGACAGGTGGTGGGAGTCGACTCAAATAGTCTCGTCTGATTTGCGGTGGGCTTTCTTTTCTTAAGGAATTAGACCGAGTCACAGATACAGGACCATTGCGATGCATTGTATTGCAACTACCGCCATAGCTACCCCGAACAATAGTCTGAAATAGAAAAAAAAAAACATAACCATATAATTTTTTGAACATACTTTAATATAATATAAAAATAGCGAAAAATATTTATCTTTGCTTTTCTGGAGTTTTAGTTAAATTGAAAATGCATGTTAGATCACATGAATTTCATTTGGTTCTTCTAAAATGCAATTTTTTTTTCTGTAAAATAATATTTATTATGACTTTTGAACTGTCAAGTGTTTTTAATGAAGAAAATTTTCACAGTATTTACATAAAAATAAAAAAAATCTATGCTTAAAAATATCTGGAATCCAATGTTTTTCTTCATAAGAGCAACACTAAATGTTATGTTATAAACTAAATCTAAATCCCTTTGCTTGATTGTTTCCCTAACACTTAAGTACCATATGTTTATACAGCTTACTTTGTTAAAGTAATATTAAACTGCTTTTTATAATAAAGAATAAATTCTAATAAATCATATTCATCCTACTTGTGAGACAATGAAAGATAAATGCCAATAAAAATCATAAATACAGATAAAATATCAACCTAATATGGTGCTAAGCATGCCAAAGCAATATAAAAACTAAATTAAGCATTTGGGGAAAAAGATAGCAAAGAGTCTGCTTTCTTAATTTTTTGTTAAAGGTTTGATTTTGCAGTCATATAACAATGTGTCTCATGCCGAGCTGTGGAGTCGGAGTCGGACTGATTTTGGAGTAAAGAAGTCGGAGTCATTCAAAAACATGCCGACTCCGGCCTCAATTTTTTTTTTCTATAATTTTCAGACTCTCCTTGCAATTTTTAAAAAACTGACTACCAATGAATTTTATTACATGTATAAAGGCCTACTTATAAGAAAATAACTGTCATTGTGGCAACCAGCACGCATGATTGTTTATCGAACTTTCTGTAACAGAGCTACCTATGCCGTAGTCTCCTAATTTGCTTCTTTATTTAACTGATAGCAACTGTCAGCAGAAGTTTTGTTGCCTAACATTTTCTAAATAATCACTTTCATATAAAAATTAAAAAATATTTTTTACCTCGATCCCAGTTATAAAATAATAAAAGGAGTGTATCGCTTGAGCAAGTCGGGAAACTTCTGATGGTGCTTGGTAAATTCAAAAAGACAGAGCAGACAATTTTTTTCTGGTTTGAATTGGTTTTTAAGAATTATGTTCACATGGCTCGATGCGGAATAGGCTTCTACATACAGTGTACTAATAAACAGAAAATCGAAACTTTTGGACTTACGCAGCGTTCTGAGGTACAGAAATTAGGATGCATAATATGGCTGGTTACTTATACTGAAATACATAGAAATTAAAGCTAATGTGCATAATTCTTAGATTTAAGAGCAAATAGGGTGAATGACTTGTTATGAGTGGCCAATCAGTAATGGGCACGTTTGTCTTGTATTGTAAACATCAAGTTTGCAATAGATATTTCAGGAACACCATCAGCGGGTTCTTTCAAGAACGTCCCCAGCACCACATTTTCTCTAAACATAAGTTTTTATCTCAGTGTGAGTCAGTGGCACACCCACGGGGGGGGGGGGGGGAGCTAAGGGGCTTAAGCCACTCCCAGAAGCATGAAGACGAACTCCCTTTACCAAAGAAAGCCTAAAATTGCAGGGGTTTTTTTGGCCTTGAGTTTTGGAAATTTACCAGAAGTGCGCTCTCAATCCCCAAACCCCATAAAAATTTCATCAAAGATAACTTTAACTCTTTTCAATTTATTTAAATTCGAAAAATTTCCGAAGGAGGGCCACTTACCCTCTCCTTCTTGGTTAACTCACGCAAAAGTTGCCTAAATTGAGTTTTGAGGACTTATTACAGGATAAGAAATGTCGAACCCCTAACGTAACGAAAAATAGTTGAAAATCGCGCGTTATTAAAGTCTTCGATTTTGAATATTTTTCAAAGGAAATCTCAACTCTTTCCCTTTATTACTAATACCACTAATGACAGCCTTCAATTGCATTTTTCCACAATCATTTCTAAAAACTTTCCGGAGAGGTTTCTGAACCTCTTCATTCACCTAGCATCTACCCCCCCCCCTCCTCATCTTCTATTAACATCACTAAAATTTCGCTTTCAAGGCTTAAGAATCATTTTCGGGACCGTTCTCCCGAAAGAAAATAAAGCTCAGCTCTGTTTATTCTATGACGTCAATAAGAACTCCTTAAAATTGCGCTTTTTGGGACTTGTAACTTTTTTTTCGGGGGAGGGCCGTTTGCCTTTCACTTCGCTTGTCTAAGTTTCTTGCGAAATTTCTAGCCCTTCCCAGGAAACAATCCTGAGTGCGCCCCTGGTGTGAGTTTTCCAAAAATGTTTCTCAGTCAACAATAGTAAATTTTTTTTGCAACTAAGTTTTTGACAAGTTTCTTTCTTAAGGTCCTGATGTTGCTGTTTACTTTCTATTTAATTATTTTTTTTTTAAAATCAGACCGCAGTTTTATTGGTACCTCAGCTTCTTTTCCCTATCATATAGTTTTCTTTGCCATTAAGATATTTAAGATACTTTCAAGCTAATATGCTAAGAAAAAATACCACATTTTCGGGAGTAAGCCCCGCGGCGCATACTAGAAGCCGGTGCAGCGGATACAGTCCTTTTTTTTCAATTAAAAAAATCTAAGTTTTTAAAAAACGTTTAAAATGCTGCCAATAGATGGCGCCACATCGTCCTGCTGCTGGCAGTTCGCACAACATAACGATTAACAAAGGAAAAGTACGAAAAAGTACGTCAGTCACGTTAAAAAACATCAGTGTTTCAGTATTTTTTTCTAACATAAAACAACGTTTTTAGATGTTTGCAATTTTCTATTTCGCTTCTGATTTCTATAAAAATCACAATGTTACCATATAAAAGCTTTTTATAATGATTAATTGATTTTAAACGTCAAAATAAGGAGTAAAAATTACTTTTTAAATCAAGTCGGCGAAAAGATATACTTCGACATAGTTCTATATGTTTCAAGAACCTTATCCGTTATTGTTCGATATTCGAACGTCGATCTACGTCGTTCTTACGTTGATCGATATTTTTGTGCTATTTGGGCCAGAGAATTTGACATTGGCGAGGCATTGAGAAGGGTCCGCGTCCCTCGCTCTGGATAACCAACGAATATCTCCTCCCAAGGTAAGAAAATTATATTTACAGTAAAGTATATATAATTTCGTTAATTAAATATATTTCTTTCATTTGCATTTCATTCCAGCTTTCTTTACTACTTATTGCGCTCTTAAGTTGTTTAATGTTGGGTTTGACGCATATGGCGGGTGCGGGGCTTATACCGGGTGTAGGGCATACATTAATTTTTTTTTCTTTGAGAATATATTTAGATGCGGCACTTACACCGGGTGCTTATTCCCGAAACTACTAGTCAATTAAAAGTAAGTATTTTAGTTATGGGCACATATGACAAGCTTTTGGCCATTCTTACTGAAAATTATTATTTAGAATTGATGATAAAACATAAGCTAAATTTGAAAAATGATAAATAAAAAAATGCAGCAGTAGACTATTATTATTATGTTTGTTTATGTAATTGTTCACATGAAACGTTTCAAAAGTGATTTGTCGATTATATATTTTAATTTTAATGTTGCTCAAATTGGTAAGTTAAGACACGTTAAAGTTGATTATAATGTACAAAAAGATAAGTGTTTTAATGTTGTTGACTGAAAATATTGAATTCGGCTAGCATGAGTATTACTATTAATGCCTACTTATATAAGCAGTTTTGAACTCCTCCTGTTGAGTACAAATACTTTGCACGAGTATTTTTCCCCTTTTGCTCTTCAATTTAAATCAATGGTACTTGCTCCTATTCAAATTTACTATATTTACCCAGTATTTTAACAAAAATTCCAGCATGTAAAAAAAAACATTTCCAGCAATTTATGTATTTCTAGCATTAGTAGATGACATGGATAGTACCGACAAGGATAATAATTTGACTTTGTACCGTACTGAATAAATAATTTTTGGAGATCTTACATGTGATTTGATGTCCATCATCTCTATGGGCGTGATCTGTGACGGATCAATAATAGGCTTTGGACGGTTTGATTGTGGTTGTATAAGGCTTGCCCACTGAGGAGGCAGACCAACAAACTTGCCTTCTTTCCTGTCATAACCAGTGTGTACACGATGCTCAAAATTTGTGGGTGCAGATATAATGGGCTTCTTTTTCTTTTTTGCAAACATTGTATGATATCTAAAAAAGAAAGAATGCATTCAGTTGAAATACATCAAACATAATTAAACAGAAAATAAAAACATTTTACTCTTGTAATGCTGGTGCTAATACATTAGCCATCAAATTAAACAGAGGCACTCCCAATGGCACTTCCCAAACAATTCTTATCAAATTCGGGAAAATTTCCAGACGATCATTCGGCAAATTTGGTACAGCACTATTTAATAGTCTTCATAAAAAAAAGGTAATAATTACCCTTTTTACTTTCTTCTATATCTAATATATAGAAGAAAGTATTGGATTCGTGCAAATTTTCGAATTTCGAATTTTGACGGATTCGAACGTTTTGAGGTGTGCTGAGTCCATTTCGACCATTTTTGGAAAATGTCTGTCTGTCTGTGTGTGTGTATGTATGTGTGTGTGTGTGTGTGTGTATGTATGTGTGTCACGTCTGTGTGTGACCAGTTTTTTGTGGCCGCTCTACATCAAAAACTACCGCATGAAATCGAACGAAATTTAGAACACATATGTGCCCCTATGTGAACTTGTGCCCATTAGTTTTTGGCGCGAATTCCTCCAAGGGGGGTGGAGCAATGGGACGTTTTTCGAGTTACGCGTGCTTGCTATTCCTCAGGAAGTTACTGGCGGAATCAAACAAAATTTGGTCCATATGTTGGTATTAACAGGAACAGGTGCTGATTCAATTTTGGTGTCAATAACTCAAACGGGGGTTGAGCTGTAGAACGTTTTTTGTCGTCAATTGTGACTGCTGTATCTCAAGAAATAATGAACGGAATGAAAGAAAAATTTATCGGCAAGTAGCCCTTAGTGGGTATAAGAACTGATTTTATTTTTGTGTCAACAGCTAAAAGGGGGGTAGCGCAATCACCCGTTCTTTTTTTCCATTTTGAGTGCCCTATCTCAAGAAGTAATGCTACGTTCTGGTTGAAATTTGGAATATATGTGAATCCATATGTAAACAGGCTTTGGTTCTATTTTGACGCCGATCGCTCCAAGAGGTGTTGATTTTTTTTTTTTTTTGCGAATAAAAATATTTTTATTAATGCAACAATAAGAAAGATAAATCGTAATAGATTGTCGTCTGCGTATTTCTCGTGATTTTAATTGTATGGAAATGATAGGAAATATTATCTCAATGATTTAAAATTTTTAACTGTTGCCATCTTATGTTTGTTAACAAATAAAATATTTGTAATTCATTGAAGCAAGGCTTTTAAAATAACTTTCAATTTTCGCTCTTTGCTTTGCTTTTGCAATAATTCAGACATTGGGATGGTCGTCAAGTTTTTGCAGGTGTAATTTTGTTTTTGTTGGGAATATTGCTTCCTCGTCAAGCATGGGGAGGGATCAGGAAAAAAAAAAAAAAAAAAGAAAAAAGAAAAATGTAGAAGAAAGTTTCGTGATGGCCACAACATACTAGTTTTAAAAATGACTTAATTCTCATTGGATTTAGTATCTGTGCATGCTTGTATTTTACCTGTGAGTAAAAATTAGGAATTTCACTTGGTATATTAAGAATTTACTTTCCTGCTCCCAAAAACTTTTGCTTAGTGCACCCCTCATCACAAAGATAAAAAATACAGACATATTTTATGACAACAAATAAAAATGCAGAGCTTGTTTGAAGTTTTGAAAATGAACAAAAAACATTTATAACCATGCAAAAGAATGATGACCATAAAAAAATAGTATATGTTGCACACAAATACATCATCTTATTATACAGAGAGATGCCAGTGTAATGTCCAGGAGAATTTGTTAAGAATACAGCGGTAATGAAATTTAGTAATCTGATAGTCTGAAAAATTGTTGCTGATTGAATTTCAAATCTTAAAATTGCACCAAATTTTTTTTCTTCACAGTCAAATACATATAAAATAAATAACACATCATAAAGACAGATAAATGTAGCGCTTTTCTAAATTTTAGCTTATAGCATAACATCTGATGACTGTACGACAGCACAATGAACAATCAAATTGCTCAAATACGACTAATAATTCATTTTGCTGCAAAAAGTTCTAAAAAATAATTCGTAATACGTATTTTTAGTAACAATTTTGGAGGAGGAGGTGAGGTAGGAGGGGAGGTTATAAGGTACAGGGATGGTCATTTTGACTGGACAGTGACAAAAACTGGAAAAAAGTGACAAAAAGTAGGAAATTTAGGTGGATTTCAAAAAAATACTATAAAACAGTTGAAAATTTTGTAAATGGTACAAGTGAGGTTTAAATCAGGTTATTAGTTTGAAATTTTATAAATGTCAATTGATAATGTGGAAAAACTAAAATAATTCCTGAACAAAAATTTGAAATATATTGCATAAATAATAAATAGATTGCAATATCATAACTTGCTTTTGATATGCAATTTGGAAAACAAATAAATAAATAAATAAAATAAATGCATTCTGGTGCAGAAAATTCAAATTCAAAAATTTCTTTTCAATGAAACTATTTTTAATTAGTAGGGATTCTTTTTTTCATGCAGTTTGCACAAATTTTGTTTGTTTGCATGCAAATATCTATTGTCCTGCTAGCATAGCAAATCTGGCATTTCTTCTCTCAAAAACTACCTGAAAAATAAGAATTCGTTCGTAGTTAACACAACTAGTGCAAGCAGAGTCCACCTTCTACAGGGGTGCCCAGCAAGGGGGGGGGGGGGTCATGGCGCAGGCTGCGGCATTGAAATTTTTAGGGGAAGGGGTTGTTTTCAGGGCCGCAACCAGGACTTTTGTTACGGAGGGGGTTTTATCAAACGCATTTTTTGAAACATTTATATGGTCCATCAAATATGGTTTCATGTGTATTGTATTGATTTTTGTTACAATAGATTATCTAAATGGAGGGAGGGAATGTTCTTACAAAATGCCATATTGTTGCATAATAAATGAATTTCTCAATAATTACCATAAACATGCAACGAGTTTGTACAATTTTTCAGTCATAATGATTTCATTTCACAAATAAAATTGAAATAATAATAATAACAACAATATTTCTTTTTGCCACCAAAACATAAATAAATAGGTAGAAAGCATTTCTTTGGATAAAAAATTTCAGAGGGGGTTTGAACCCTATAAACCACCCCCTTGCATATGGCCCTGGTTGTTTTGACGGGTATTTCCCCATTTTTGGGGGGTCTTTACGATATTTAGGGGGTATTGTACCTTTGCTCTAAGGTAGGGGGCACCCCTGCCTTCTATGTGTGGAGGGGGGCGATGTCATAACAGTCCTTTACATATATAAAATACTATATAACTAAAGGCAATGTGTCCAAATATAAAGGGTTCTGGGGGTGGGTGCCCTTTAATTCCCCTTTGCTACATCTCTGGTATTAAAGACCTTTAACAGTCAAAACCTTTGAACTAAGATCGTGAGCTATTTTAATGTTATTTACTTTCCCTTTTATTCAACATTCATAAAATTAATCAAAAAAAGTATTTGACAAAGAGAGTACTAACTTAACATTTAGATTTACATTTCAATAATTCATTGAATATTCTATGTTAAAACAAGACTTTAAATGAGTAAAAGTTAGCAAATACTCGCTGTACCGGCAAAAGCATTTAAAGTTAAATAATAAAATAACTTACAACTGTCCAATCCGACAGAAATTGCCAATGAAAATAAACAAAAAATGTTACAAAGATGAGACGTATCGTTATAGTGCCTAGTATCGTCTAAAAATATAAATACTATAGAAACCAAGACAAAAAAAAAAAAAAAAAAAAATCATTAAAACAAACACTATATTTATGCATCATGCAAAAAAAGCGGATAATATTTAATTCGAGTGAATAAATTTCATTGGTCACGCACTGAAGGATCGCGTGGTGCGCTATCTACCGATCTCAAACAGGTCAAACACCAAGATTTTGACAAACGTCAGGCATAGGCCAAAGTGATGACAATGACCAATCTTAATTGATCAATCAGAATCAAGTGAAAATCCTCCAACACAAAGAATAAAGGAATGGAACCCGTCCTTCCCCTGAAAAAAAAAAATCGTAGTACGTGTTATAGGGTGTTTTCCCATTTGGTTCAAAAATATCTCCATGGGGGGCTTCCGCCCAACTAACCGGAAACACGATTGACCAATCGGGTGTCTTCCAACCCTACGTAGGGTTTGAAGGGAGGGGCTTAGTTGCTCGGACATTCAAGGCTGTTTTCAAGAGTAAATTTCTAAGCTTAACAATCTGGCGCCTTAGCTTGGCGCAATTTTTAGCACCATTCGGGGTTCAGGGCGTGGGTTGCCATTGAAAAGTTCAACGTGGTATAGAAGAGAGCAGCTGGGATATCACCATTCGGGATTCGGGAGGGAGGGGGGTCCTTTTGAAAAGTTCCACGTGGTGAAACTGGTTGCACGTGCCTATGCAAGTTCATTGAGAGCAACCGTCAGGGTAGCAGACTAGAAATAACATTCGACTCAGGCATCCAGTTCCAGGGAAAACCGGCGTCTCCAATTAATTAAAAAATTACCCTAGTAATAAAATATTAATTAATTCTAAGGAAAATAATAAAAATTTATACTTTATTTTCAACTGAAAAATTAAGTATAATGACTTTATTAATTATTTGATCAAACTATAAAATCAAATGCTAATTTAAATAATAATCTACCTTACTAAAACCGATAAATACTAATTTATTTTTAAAAAAAGGCAAATAATCGCTTTTTTAAAATAGCTAATTTAAGCGTTCATTGAATGATTAATCAGGAACTTGGAAGCTATTTTATCTGAATTTTTCTGAATAACAGTTATTGATAATTAGTTTGTAATAATTGATAATTAGTATTATGCACATAATCAGTTGTGCATTTAAGCAAAATTCAGGGGGAGGGGGTCGTATTTGACGACTTTGCCAACTAACTTTAAAATATATTTTCATCTCGAAAACCGTATTTCTCATCTCATATGCTTCTAAGTTCCAAATAAGTTCAGTATTAGCAGATCGGATCAAAATATTCACTATTGAATGCAGCAGAGAATACTTGTGCGTTTAGAGATGGGCACCCCTGCAAAAGTCCCTCCTTTGCGTTTGACTTTTTTAAAAAATTCAGTAAAAAGAAAAAAATGATCTGATAAAAAATTGTATTGTACTTTTTGTAGAATGTGCAGACAGAAGTTTACAACTCGTATTAATTTATAAACACAAGCGTTTAGTAAGCCGCACTTATATTGTATGAAGCTCAATAATTTCATTTATATTTTAGCACATGGGCAAAAATTTGTGAAGTGAATGGGTTCAAATGCCTTTTTTTTCTCAAACATATAGTAACTTTTTTCAAATAAAACACACTCTCTCTCTCTCCCACACATCAAAGCAGCTCCGGCTTCCACTTAGCATATAATAAACAAAATAAAAATGAAATTATTAGCATATAATAGACAAAATAAAAATGAAAAAATCAGGAGAATTGCGTTACATTAAATGACGAGCTAATGGGCATGGTTTAGGTTTTTTTTTTTTTTTTTTTGACTTAGATTGTTTTTGAATTGTGATGTTACAGTTCTGGTTCTTGGTAAAAACTAATTCTCATGGTGTTAGAACTTGGCACTCTTATAGCTGGGTCATTCCATACGAAATGAGCAAAATTCGCAAAAAAGTGGTGGCCGCATGGTAACAGATTTTTATGAAATTTGGTATACAGGTTCCTTTTATGCCTATATAAAAATGTCTAAAATATTTTTGCTTAAAATTTTTTATTTGAATAGTTACATGCGATTGAAAATTGGTCGAATTGAACAGCATTCTCATAAATGCTAAATGTTGCATTTTTGAAGGCTTGTATCTTATTAACTATTTAATGAAAACATAAAAGTTATATGTTGTTGCAATCTATGGAGTAGGGTAATAATTCTGATGTCAGTAAAATTTAAAAGTCTCGGTTAAAAGTTTTTATTGTTAACTTTTAATCGAGTTTCAAAAACTGAAATTATTTCAATTTTCTCAAAATTAAGCATTTTATTTTTTAATCTCAATCTTTAAGGAATGCATTAGCTTTGATGAAATTAATACCCAATAATGTGCTAAATATCATAAAAGGAATACCTTACTTTTAAAGTTGTATTTTAACTCCTTTGTCTCCAAAATCAGTTTTAAACTTAGTGACATTTTGTAAAATGATGATTTTCCCCTTCACATAGACACAAAAATTCAAATGACGGAAAATTCAGACAACTTTAAAATTTTAAAAGAATATAGAACTGTGTTTCTACTATTTGCTTGAAGAAACTCGAAATTGGTTTTTAATTTCCAAACGTAAAATAAAATTCAGAAAAATAGCATTTTGTTTGTGTTTTATGGGTCAATCCATATAGGTTCGACGGATGGGTGCGCTCGACCATCTTTAATTTTTTTGAAATTCATATCCCTAAAAGCTGGATGTGAAAGATGTTTAAAACCACTTTTATTTTTTCTCTCACCTGGACCTTTGATTTTCATCAAAAGTGATTTTCGTAGTCAAAAATGGGACTTTTAGATCTTGGCATTTTGGCCAAAATCTATTTGAATTACATTTATGACAGTTAATTTAACTCTTTGATGTTAAAGTGCATAAATTGATATTCTTGCATGCTGAGTTACGCAGGTGTAAGTTAATAATTAAAATAACGGCAACAGGTTAAAGTTCAGGGTCAAATGTAAAAATTTTACTCATTTCAAAGGGAGATAACTCGCGTAGGGGAAGGAAACACAAAATGAAATACGGCAAAAACTAATCACTGGAACCATGCTAAAAAGAATATGTAACTGTTGCTGTGTGTTTCTGCACCCTTTATTGATTACAGCCCCTCAAAAATCGGAAAAATGACAAAAATAACATTTTTAGACCCCTGTAACCAAAAGGGGATGGAATTAAAAATAAAATTTCTTGGCCAATTGGATATTCCATTCAAGTACTATACATGGTATACACATTATACATATTGTTTTTTGTATTTGGTTTGTAAAAAAGATACAGGTCTCTGAAATTGAGCAATTTTGCTAGTCAATTCACACACTAAAACAGAAATAAAAAATGTGAAAAATTCATTGCACCTTCTTAAATTACGTATATTGTGCCCTATATAATACATTAATACTGAAAAAACATATTGTATTTTTCAAAATAATTATTTTAGTTTTATAACTTAGAAATATTTGAACATAATGAGTAGTTTATACTGTATGGAACCTGTATGGATTGACCCTTATGTGAAATTACGAGAATTCAAAAAACTAGATAAACGACTCAATAGTGCAAAAGCAAACATATCTAACATTTATTTCGATTTTTAAAAAATGTACATTTTAGCAAGTACTTCATAAACATGCTTTTGAGAAAATGAAACAAGAAAAAAATGGTCAGTTTTGCTAAACTTACAATAAAAAGAACTAATGAAATTTTGCCTTAGTTCAAGTTACTCTAGTAACAAAAATACGCTGATACCAATGATTAAAATTTAGTAGCATCTAAAAGACACTTCAATATGTTATGTAAAAAAACTTGAGTAAATTTAGAGCGTTCCCTCATTTTCAAAAGAACATCTGGAATAGAAGAAAAAATGAAACTTTCGGAAGTTTTCGAATTTTTAAAGTACGATTTCGTCACCAAGAAATTCATAAACAATTACTAAATTAGAGAAGATAGTTAGTTATAGATAGTTTTTCAATCTGAATCATTTTTACTGTTACTTTTTCATTAAAAGAGCTAGAAGAGTGATTTGAAATCTGAAGTAAATTGGCAAAACTTCAATATTTGTTAATATCTCAGATTCAAAAAAAGATCCGAACAAATTTTACTTTGCTCTTTCCCAATAGAGATTTGTTTATAGAATGCGGAAATATTTATTTTTTAAGCGTACGTTTATAACTTATGGAGTTATTGAGTCACAAACTGGCAGCAATGAACTCTGAAAATTTAGGCTTAGCCTAAGCATCAATTTCTAATTTCAATAACAAAGCAACAAACAGTTTTTAAACTTCCATACTTTGCATTTCCTCATAGATATGCATGGTTTACCTAAATAAAAATTTTCATTGAAATCTGTGACATGTCAGCCAGAGCTGATTTGCTCATTTCGCATGGAATGACCCAGCTGTGAAATTTTCATTAATTTTCAACAACGATTCATACATTTTTCTGACATAAATTGAAATGCACTGGTTTGACCAGTTATGGTCACTCTAGCTTAGTAATGGTTGAGGCATACACAGAAATTTTTGAGTCCGTCACACATGACTTTTACGGTCCCTCTTCCATATTGTTAACTTCTATGGTGATAAATATATTTCAATCACCCTTTTAAAAATCTCGAGCCCCCCCCCCCCGCCCTGTGCATGCCCCTGTGTTATGGGCCAGGGTCATACTAAAAACTAAAGCTGATCATGCTCGCTGAGTTCAATTATTTTCAGGAAATACACAAAAAAGTATGTTAAAACTTATTTTTTCAGCAACATCATGAAATTTCAAGTAACCAATTCCAGCGTATTTAAATTAAAAATTGGATAAATAACCCCCATTTTTATTAAGTACTTTTATTACTTGGCCTGGTTGTCACGGAAAAATCTGAGGCCTGCTTTCGCTTATATCTCAGCAACTAAACCACTTAGGGATTTCGGGATTTCACTTAATGATTTGCTTAATTTAAAGGTACAGCTTAACGCTGAAAAATTAAAATTCTAAAATAATTTTTTTTTTTTTTTTTTGGTTAGGGTGGAAAAACAGCAAATTTCATGCAATTTCCCCATTAAATGTTTGAATATAAAACCCATTCTTACAAATTTTGTTGCCTTGCAACAGTATTGTTAATAGTAATCATAATGACTATTTTGAATCAGAGCTTTACTGGAGCAAGATGTCGTTGCTTTTTTAGGGTTTTTATCCTCATCCATGCCAATAATCGATAACAGGGCTAAGTAAAGAGACATATTTGGTTCTTTATCACAGAACGTATGTTGTGAACCATTCTTTTGCTTATATCTCAGCAACTAGACTACTTCGAGACTTCGGAATTTCACTAAATGATTTGTTTAATCTTAAAGTACAACTTAACGCTTAATAAAAATTTTGTTTAAAAACGAAAATCTTCAAAATAACGGATTTTTTTAAAAAAATACTAAGCACTTCACATGATGCACTCAAAAGGACAAAAAAACTTTTTTGTTTCAGAAAGGCAATCATATAAGAAAGGACAAAGTATTCCTGTAGTTTTCATTTATTCCAAGAAAAAGACTTCACTAACGAAGAAAAGTGCGCTCAAGTCATTTCATATCAAACATTCCCATTAAGGAAAATATGCATGTTTCAACCCTCAAATTTATGATTGAAAGCTAGAAAATGATAAAACATTCTCTACATGGCTTGAGCCGTACTTTTCTTCGTTTGTGAAGCCTTTTTCTTAGAATAATGGAAAACTACACGGATACTTAAATTGTCTTTTCCGATCTTGATAAGTTATTTTGTCATTTTGAGTGCATTATGAAAAGTGCTTAGTATTTAAAAAAAATCTGTTATTAATTGCATTTTTCAAAAGTGATTTTTGACAGATCGCTTTCAAAAGGTTCGTTTGAACCAGGGCTGCGGAGTCGGAGGGAAAATGGATTACTCCAACTCCTAGATTTTTTTAAATCTATTTTTTTATTATTATTTTTTTTCAATCCACTCCTCCTAATGGGAAGGGGGAAAACCTCAAAACACAGATTGAAATACTAATTCCTTTTTCTGAAAATTTAGCGTTGTATTTCATTGCTAACCTAAGATGTACACAACGTTAGAAACTAAACTTGAATATCAAATTTTCCAATAGTTTGGATTTTATAAGTAAGAAGACTTTAAAATCCCATGCTTTAAAATAATTGAAAAGAATTAATTTGCTCTCCTTTAATGTATAACATACAGATGTTGATCAAATCGTTTGCTTTCAATTTTTGAAAGCTGTAACTTGAGAGAAAAAAAAAAGAAAAAAAAAAACCTTTTTGCTAAGTCAAAAAACCTTTCTTGAGAAGGGGTAGTCAGCCCCGGGTGACATCCATCTGGTGGGTGACTCCCTAAGTTAATTTCACAGTTTATAAAAACAATAAGTACTTTTTTCCTGAAAAATTTCCCCCATAAATCTTAAGTTATACTTCATCTATACAATTTCAACGAAAATAGGGCACTATAGTGTGGGGAGAGGCAGGGCACATGTACGTCTGGAGCAAGTCGTACACAAAATGTGAAGGAAACATATTGTGTCATAAAAAATCCTGCATTTATCTTACTCGCAAATGCAAACCCCAGTTGCTTAAAATATCATTACAAATTAGAATTTATTGAGGTGATTTGCTGCTACTCATCGGTACCTTATAAACAATTCTATCGATAAAATTGTGAAATGAAGTTCGAAACATTATCAGATGCTTTCATTTTTTGTTATCAAGTTCAAATTAAACTTTGATTACAAAGACTAATTCTTAATAAATTTTGTTTTTAATCAATATTTAATATTTCATAAGGTGTAAAAATTAGAAATTAAAATGCTGCAAAATTTAAAATGCAAGTGCTTTTCGTTAAAAAAAAAAATTTAGCTGGACATTTTACATTACATCCATGATTTATGTAAAAAAAGTAGCAGATAATGAAAACAAGCAATAAATTAATGTTTTACATTTATTACTAATTAACATTATGGATTTTTTCTATAGTGTCATATTTGCTTATAATAATAAAACTAATGTAATGTGTCAGAAGATTTAATAAACATTGAAAAGCAACAAGATTTAAATTTAAGGTCTAAGCATTTTTTTAAACATTTAAATTAATTTAAATGAGAAAAAAATAATAAGTAAGAATTTTAATTAATATTGTGACATGGTATACTGATTCTTTCATTCATTGCATAAAAAAATGTTTCGTTGGGAATTTTCGAAGTTTTAAATTTGTTCACTATGCAGTTGTCGAATGTCGAAGTAGGGGAATGTGGGACAAAGTGAATAAGCGGGGCAAAGTGAAATGGTGAAACATTTACTCTGCTGTTAGCGCCACCTATCTAATATTTTAACTATGTAGTAAAAAATGTAGCCTATTCTAGCTAAGAAAAAAATAACTCTGAAAATCATAGAATGTGATAACACAAGCAATTTTCGAAAAATGATTCTCATATTGTAATATTTTATTGTAAGTCCAAAATTATTCTAGGTATTATTAAATGATAAATTTCTTGTGATTAACATTTGAAATATTAATTCAGACCTAATATTCGATGCAATATTTATTTAGTTAATATTAAGCCTATTAATTTTTTAATTAACCGCTGAAAATGAAAAATACCATTTCAATGCACGTTTTATTATAAAATACAATGTTCTTTCATGTACTGTAATTTTCAAAACAAATTTCCAATATGTTTATTTTGAAAAAGCTCAGTCAGCTTAACCATTTCACTTTGCTCCACATTCCCCTACTCTGCCAAAACAAATAATCGGTTTGTCTGCCGATATACAGTATACCGAATACCAAGTATTCCGTGTATCTCTAAAAAAATAGTAATAATAATAAAGAAAGAAAGAATGAATCATCAAAATTCAAAGAACTGGGTGGATAGGTTTTCAAGACGCTGTTTAGAATTTTATGCTATTTAACATTTATTTACATGGATTGCTTTTTTAAAAACTAATCTAAAGTTTGTTAGTTTTATTTTATTTTTATCCTTATTCTGGTAACTTTATCAAAATAAGTTTTTCATTTATGTTTTTCCTTTATTTATCCTTGTTGATTTCTAGCTGCTTTTTTTTTTCATTGTGCTGTAATCTAATTTTATAGTCTGGACATAGATTGCAAAGTTTTGATAATTTCGATAATTGTGTAACCTTCTCTATGGGAAAATCATTGTGTTTTATTGAAAAAAAAAAGGTCAGTTGATCATTCATTTGTTACTAAAATAATTTTAATTCACTTAAGACATTAATTATGCAATTAGTTTATTATTTGAAAATTTAAAGCTTAAAATATAATTGTGTTGTGCATTATTTTTTTATTTCCTATGTAGGCAATAAATACTTTCATTGTCAATTTGAGCGAGAAAAGTAAAACACGCGAAAATTTCGTCATAGTAATACGAGTCTTTTCCCCCTTTCTCACCACCCAACATGACCTCCACTCACTCACAGTGTACTTCTAACTCGACAATAGGAGTAGATAACACGGCATGTTCCCCCCCCCCCCCCTGCATTCCTACCTCCATGGGAAGCAATCCTTCTACCATGTATTGGCATTTATCGATGTTTAAAGATCGCCAAAACAGTTTATTTTAGACAGTGGGCAAAGATGGCGATGGAGTGGCTCAGACTTTCAGATCTCTTTATTAGGAGGGAGGTGTCCTCCACGTGACAAGCTTATCTTGATGTGTTTGACAGTTTGGGCCAGTTGGAACCTCACCGTGTTATAGTTGCAACAAATGACCTCCCCCCCCCCCGCACCAGAAGAGAAAATACTCTTATTAAAATCATTAAAATGCACATCCCAGTTAAATATTAGAAGGCAATTTCACAAAAATGCCAACTTTTATGAAAAAATTTATTTTCTTCCCCCCTTTTTTTGGGTGCCATGTTTAAGCTACTTTATTACAATATCCAAAACTTAAGTGAACAAATCTTTCACATATATATTTCTTACTATGCGTCTATTCATTAATTCAAAATTTTCGGCAATGACCTTTTATTTTGTAGACACACAACACTGCCGTGCTAAACACAAAAGTCGTATGCACTTTTTATCAAAAATGAGTTAGCCACTAAGTGGTTTTTTGTCACATATTTCACCTAAATACAATGTTTTATGGTCATATGCCAATGGGAATTTTTTTTTTCTATCAATTCTAAAAAAATCCATCTGAATCAAATACATGGAGTCGCACAGCTTAAAACAGCTATACTCAGCGGCAGATTCGACTTTTGCGTTTCGCACGGCAGAACAGTATTGGACATCTTACGAACTGAGGAACTCTTGTATCGGTATCTTTTCACTGAAAAAAAAAAACTGATTCAGTCAGGGTCGTCCTAAAAGACAACGGCGGCAAGGGCGCCCGTGTGGGGGGGCAAGAGGGGGCTCAAGCCCCCTCCCCCTTAGAATCTGGAACTTCCTATTGCTTACAGTACTTTTTTCTTTGCAAAAATGAAAAAACATTTCTTTTTCAGTCATTAATGAATAATTTATTAAAAATGTCAAACTTTAATACCTCAAATCTACTGAAATCGGTTTCTATGGGGAAAATATCTGAGCCCCCCTTAAAATTTGCATATGGGCACCCTTGAACGGCGGTTGGTGCAAATATTTTCAGGCGCCCCGCCCCCTTCAGCTTACATACAGAAATAAAGCCGACTGTAAAATACTTCAGTACACAGTGAGATGAACTTTGGTCTTTTTTCAAAGTCGTCGAACTCAGGCCATCAATTATAGTGTACGTATAATGGACAGACATACTTTCACATCTAAATCATAATATCAGTAACAAATTAAAAATACTACATCATAGAACATGCTAACTTTATGTATCAAAAAATACAGGTGTTAAATCTGATGTGTTAGCATTTTAGAAACTATTTAAGAAAAATACATAATTAAAGTGAAAAGAAAAAAAAAACACTGATAGTAACACAACAGTTTTTTCAGTTTACGGCGCGGCGCCCGGGGCAATCGTAACGTTCGCCCCCTCTGCGGACAGCCCTGTTCACAGTAATTAGCGAGGGCTCCCATATGCAAAATTTTAAGGAGGGGGGGGGGCTCAGATATATTCTCCATGGTTTAGCAGGATATTTTCCCCATAGAAACCGATTTTAGTACAGATTAGAGTTAATAAAATTTGACATTTTTAATAACTAATTCATTAATGGCTGGAGAAGAAATGTTTTACATTTTTGAAAAGAAAAAAGTACTAAAAGCAAGGAAGTTCTAATTTCAAAGGGAGGAGGGGGCTCGACCCCTCACTTGCCCCCCCCCCCCATATGGGCGTCCTTGGTGATTAGGGCGATCCTAGTTCATTAGGGCCTGCGAAGTGAAAGTATAGAAAGTAATGCGCAGCAAAAAAACTTTTATTTTTCATTATAACTATACTTTTTTTTTTTGCTAAAGTCGATCATCAAAACGTTCGGACGTCCAAATTTGAGACTTGTGTGAGCCGGGCGCCGAAAGCGGCTAATCACACTAAAATTCAACCCCAGCCAAGCATCAGGCTGACTGAAACATGCTACGCAAATGCAGATCACCCAGCTCCGCAAATAAATTCACGTAGAAATTACGCAGCAGCACGAAAATGACTACGACCTTGACAAATACCAGACTACCTTTCTGCTTTCAATCACGCTTATTTCTTTCAAGTGTATGCAATATGCATATCTGGGGTTCTTATCATTTTAGTAGACCGTACGCAATGTAATTTAGATCAGTGGTACTTAATCTTTTTTTTTCGCTCGAGCTGCAACATAAAAATAATAATGAGTTGCCAATTGTCACCCCCCCCCCCCAGAAAAATTTGAAACGACGGCAATGTGCGTATTCTTAAAAAAATTATAATGCCAATGAAGTAACTAAATAAATTATTGTTACAGTTTTTTTTTTTGTGTACGGGGGGGGGGGGAGTCAAATGAAATTGCAGAAGTAGACGAAAACAAAAGAGTAGGAATTAAAAAAAACTCAAATTTTCCTACGAATTTGGCTTATTGTTTTCCACGCACGTATAACATTTCTGATTTAACATGAATAAAAAGTCCGATTTAACATATTCGACAGGAGTTTTCCGCTTGGGGGGGGGGGTCTTCGTGAGCATGGGGAGGGGTGCCCTCCCTCTCAGACACACACACGCACACCCCTGTTTTAGAAAATATGCATCTGCATATTCAAGATTACAGGGGGAAATTTGAAAGAGAGGATTCGAATTCCCCACAACGAATGTCAAAAACTTTTCTTGGGGTTGTCCACTAATGATGTTAGGCTTTGAAGGAGGGGGGGGGGATGAAATTGCGGCAAGGGGAGGGAGGAAGAGCAAGAAGTGAGATGTGTTTAAAAAAATGCTTAAGAAAAACAGCGTGATTTGTGACAAAGGGAGAAGAGGAGGTAAGGAGGAGTGTGAATCCACTTCGTTAAAACAGGAAGGGGAGGGGGGAGGCAAGTCAAATTTGCTGAAAAAAAGTGTAAAATATGAAAAAAAAAAGATATGTTTTGGAAAAAACAATTTTGAGTTCTCACCAAGTACACACAAACATAATTCCACATACTGAGGAGATTATCTTAGATGCTTCGATCGAATTTCCAAGGAACTTCTTTAAAACGAAGATAAAAGCATCTCAAGCAACTAACTCGAGTGCAATTGGTTTCAATCTAATCAAAGTGTCCCTCATCAATTGACGATCTGTGACTAAGTAGCTCCCCCCCCCCATCCAGCTTCGATCTTAGCATCAGATAGCTGTGACCCAGATTTAATCATACAATTTAAACATGAATTTCACATTATTAAATACATTTCAAGTAATCACTGATAATAACCATGTAATGTTTAAAGGAGCAAAAAACAGCAGGATAGCAGTAACTTAATTTGGATGCAATCAAGGGCAGGAGAGGCAACTACCCTTCTCTAAGGTTGAGCGCTTTCTATCATGATGTATATATTTTTTTCTAACTCTTTTCTGACTTTTCATAGGAAGTAACGTTTTTGTTCAATTATTTGGGCTTATTTTTTCAATCTTGTATTATTTCACCAAAGTTTACGAGTAAACTATATAATAGAGAAAATTGCAAAATTTTAGAAATCTTGATTGAATGCGAAATGCTCTTAACATTCATAAAATTGCTTTCAGGGTGAATTGAGTATGGGATGTTAGCTGCTGTTTTGAATTCTCATCAACTATGGTACATATTAATTCAACTAATATCAGTGCTTTTGGACGTGACAAATTATTATATCACCTTCAAATATGTAATCTTTTATATGTGCGCTTTTTTTAAATACTTTTTGTAGTAATTATGTCAACTTTCCGTTTCAGACCATCATCAAATTTTGGAAAAACAAATAGTTGCTATCATACTGCAGCGTTAAGTCGACGGAGCAATTTCTATTGCAGGAGAAATGCCTTAAGCGACAACTTAATCCTTCTCTCCTCCTGAAAAAAGTAACACATTTTTAATGCTTTTTTTCTACATGCTTTCAAAATGAAAAAAAAAAAAAAAAAATTCTACTCAAAAATTTCAAGTTTAAATAAAAGTAATAAAGTAAGAGTAGTTTTACTCTTACTTTATTTTTATGGTACAACAAATCAATTATGACGCGAAAATTTAAAATAAATTTTTATTTAGTCTGGGTTTTGTTCTCAACCCCCCCCCCCCTTCCCTAGTGGCCTGTTGTTGTATGTCTGCTTGTCCCTTCCTAATGTGAATATTGGCTACGCCCATAGATGCGATGGAGAAATTTGGAGTTCAAATCTGCAATTCACACACAGGTTAATCCATACAAGTCCGACGGATGGGTGCGCTAGACCATTTTTAATTTTTTTGAAACTCATATCCCTAAAAACTGCATATGAAAGGTGTTTAAAACCTCCTTTATTTTTCCTCTAAACTGGACATTTGATTTTTTTAGAAGTCATCAAAAGTGGTTTTCGTAGTCAAAAATGTGACTTTTAGACTTTGCATTTTGGCCAAAATCTATTTGAATTACATTTATGGCAGTTAATTTTACGCTTTGATGTTAAAGTGCATAAGATGATAGTCTTACATGCTGAGTTACGTGGCTGTAACTTAATAATTAAAAAAAAAAAAATAGTAACAGGTTAAAGTTCATATCAAATGAAAAATTTTTACTCATTTCAAAGGGGGATAACTCGCGTAGGGGACGGAAACATAAAATGAAATATGGTAAAAACTAATCACTGGAACCACGCGAATAGGAATATGTAACTGTTGCTGTGTGTTTGTTCAACGAAAATTTAACTTATCGAATTTAGTAGCTTGCAAAAAAATTATGCGAAAAAGACTTTAAATAGCATCATGAGAAAAGTGATATTATGGCAAGCGTGAATAAGGTTTAAGGTAGCCGCTCGCGCTCAAATTATACAGCACAGAATGATAAATAAATAAATAACATCCACACGGAGAAGATAGCAGCTCGGATAACAATATTTTGACAGCATCATAAGTTGACTCTCGGATTCTGGAGATTATTACGATAAAAATCATTGTTTAAAGTACGATAAGGAGGTAGGTATACGCCAGATTTTCAGTCAAAATTTCTTTTGGAACGGGAGGTGGGGGGATTCCAAAACGCCTTGTCTTGCTACAGCATGTTAAAAATTTTTAACTCTCAACTGGTAGGGTCATTTTTTTTATTTCCTTTTTATTTTCAACGTAAGTGACGTGGCAACAGCAGATCAAGCTTCTAGTTTTTAAGGAATCCATATCGAAAAGGAAGAGGGTCAAAGTGCAATTTTCGGGTACTAATAGGAGATCAGGGGCAAATTTTTGGAAAGTGGGTTATAGGCTAGATTTGGTCGTTTAAGAAGGGCTCCAGCGGCACCCTCTGATAGGTGGGGAGTAGTAACATCAACATTCTATTTCTTGTGCACTCCACAAAATTTAGCAAATTAAAGTAGGTAAACCAATGATTTTCGTACTATTCATTTATACAAATACAACTGGAATGGTACCACAGTAAGCGATCGCGGATCCAGAGAGAGGGGGGAGGGGGCACCTACAGAAGAACTGATCATACAAACTGCGTTTGAGCTTATATTCACCACTGACTCCCTTTTTGTACCCAAAATCCCCCTTCGTAAGTGAAACATTCATTTAAAGCATTACAACACGCTTGTGTCCAATTCTGGGGTGGAAGACACCTTATTTCACGAATTAAGGGTTGAAAAAAAGTTTTTTTAATAACAGACACACATAATAAAAAAAAAGAAAATTAATTTGAATTTTGAAATTTTGAATTCAAATTATGTTTTCGCAATCGCAAACTGAGACGGGATCCTACTCATTGGAGTTATTGTTTCTAGAAACAGCTCCTGCCCCCCCCCCCCCCCAAGCCTGTCTCCCCTCCTGGGCGGTTACGTGTGCATAGTTGTGTGTGTAAGTGTGTAGGTTTGCGTGTGTGAGTAGACCTGTGTGTATGCACATTGGCGTGTGTGTGTATGTGTGTGTGTGCGCGCGTGTGTGTGTAGGACATGGACGCCTCCGACCAGGAGAAGCGGATAGCTCAAGATCGGAGCAGCCGCGCCGCCTGCAGAGGACGGTGGGTGGTGGTGCTGCAGAGGCTTCTGGTTCAAGCTGAAAAAGGCACGGAACATCAAAAACGGTCAAATGAGAACAATAAGCAATCGTGATTGCTCAAAAAAAAGGGGAAGAAAAGAAAAAAAAAAGAAGTCTTAAAATACATCACTGCACACTTTTTAAATAAATGTAACACAGGAAGATCAAAATGTTAAACGTTTTCCAGAGATAAAGGCAGTTTTCACACACTAAATTTTAGCACCGGCCATTTTGAAATGAATGCATTACACGCTTGATAACACAGCGGAACGGCCCGCCATCACGACACTGTCATTTCACAGCGGCGCATCTTCTCATTTGGTTTGGCCGCATTAATCAATGATGAGGAAAGGACTGCATGAACTCTTTGTGCATGTTCGACCTTTGTAAACAATGCAGACATTGACTTTGCTCGCCTACTATGAGATAACGACGAGCCTTCGATTGCCCGCTTCGATTGAGGGGCAGACGTTAACCCGTGGTGATCCGATTTTATAACGGTCAATGGAGGTATGATAAAGATGGAGGCTGAGATGGAGCGCAAGATAATGAGCCCAGAATTTCCATTCATTCGCCGAGAAAATTTTTTGAGATTTTTTTAAAAGGACCTTGCTAAACATCTTCAATTGGGTTAGGATACTTTGCATCAAAGTTTAACGTACAGTCGCATCTTGATAACTTGAAGCTTATAACTCAAATATTCCTTTATCTCGAAGCTTTCATCGGGTCCCTAACTCTTGAGACTATTGTGGAAACTTCAAATAACCCAAACTACCTATAACTCGACCGTTTCAGCCGGTCCCTTGATACTTCGAGTTATCGAGAGTTAACTGTATTTTTTATTCCAAAAATAATTAAAACTTCAGAAAATTTTATGAAAAACTCGATCTATTAGCAGTTTTATAGCTTGAATACGCCATCTTGTGGTGATTTAAAAAATTAGCCAAGATGTAAAACATTTCAATTTGGCGCGAACAAGGCAAGTCTCTCATTGGACAGGTCACATAAGTGGTTCGATTTTGGATTTACCATTTTCAGCCGCCATTAGCCAGAGACTGCAGCGACTTCTATAGTTTATTTGATTTGCGAATCAATTTAAAGCTCAATTTATTTAGGTAGTCAACTTGAATAATCATTGATAAATGATGTTCGCATTTTGTGCATGATTGAAAAAAGGTTACCGCGCTACCATTTTACAGAGACATGTAACAAATACAGGAAAAAAAAAACATCGGTTGAATTTTAATGAGGTAAAAAATGTAGAAAGAAAATGCTTAACATATACTTAAAATACACCGCCAGCTCAGTTATTCCATCCGAGGACTGCAGTTTCGTGCTTTTTAGCACTCATCAGCCCGGAATAGGAATCACATGAGCTGGAGGTGAAAAACCTCTTAATGGAGCCAAGAGAGCCAAACAAACTGGTAGCTAATGCAGAATTAGCAAACCAGATGAGCGACCGTTTGTTTGGCTCTCTTGGCTCCATTAAGAGGTTCTTCACCTTCAGCTCATGTGATTCCTATTCCGGGCTGATGAGTGCTAAAAAGCACGAAACTGCAGTCCTCGGATGGAATAACTGAGCTGGCGGTGTATTTTAAGTATTTCTGCCTTAGCCTTGGCTTTAGGGCGGTAACTTACAACAAGATGCTTAACACATATTTAAATCGCGTAAATGAGGAAAGAGAAGGTCAAGTTTCAATTATGATTCTCATTCAGATAAAACAGCAACGACGGTCGATTTTGACCATTAAAGTCTTATCAATCAGGGATGAAAACAGCCCGAAGTCAAAAAAGAGAAAACATAGCGAGACTTAAAATTTGAATATGTATATATTTTTTACACTACGCGAAATTATATTGATACTATACTGTCTATTAAATATTAATAGATATTTTTTTACTAGTAGAAATGCTAACAAATGAATAAATCCCAACAAAACATAAATGTGAAAAAGAAGCCAAGTTCGGTTGAAATGAGGTGCGGGAAAGACGGTGTCACCGACAAAAAAAGTTCAGATCTAAACAGTTACCAAGTTTCATAGCAGTTCCTCATAGAAGTTGGATTTTCCCATGTTCTTCAATTCATTTAGAAAACAATTTTTTCCTTGCTTTGATAATGGATTTTAAACTTGCGGCAAGTTTTAGTCATCACTATTTTTTTTTTTTTTTTTTTTTTTTTCAAACTTGCCAAGTTTTAAATCCAATATCAAAGAAAGTAAAAAATTATTTTCTAAATGAATTGAAGAACATGGGAAAATCCAACTTCTATGAGGAACTGCTATGGAACTTGGTAACTGTTTAGATCTGAACTTTTTTTGTCGGTGACACCGTCTTTCCCGCACCTCATTTCAACCGAACTTGGCTTCTTTTTCACATTTATGTTTTGTTGGGATATCATTACTTTTTGAAAAGCTAAATCAAAGGTTATGTTCTAATTTAGACAGTTATAAATGCAAAAGCGTATATTACAAATATATGATTTCCATTTTTTTCCCTGCTGTTATGGTGCACTGGTTTGCGATTTCTTTTTATTAGAAGTTATGAAGATATTTTGATTACTGGGGACTTGGCGCGATCGCCAATTTTGGGCAATAATAATTTGTTTTTCCATTTATCAGCAAGGCCAACATACATTAGCTCTTGGTCTTTGGCTTCCTCAAATTTGTCGACAATTAGGAAAATTGCTAAGACTCATCTCAAAATCTGTCTGGAGTTTCTTTATTGTTCGGAGGGATTATCTTAACGTAGATCGTAAAATATGCAGAATTTGCGAAAATATTTCTCAATTGTTGAAGTTATTGCTGCCACTTTTGCTCCTCCTGTAAAATTTTGCATTTAATTGAGATCTAAAGTTTTTTAACCGACTTCAAAAAGGAGGCGGTTATCAATTCATACCGTATGTATATTTTTTTTTGTTTGTCCACTCATAGCGTCTCACCTAGTGAACCGATTTTGATGATTCTTTCTTTAATGGATAGGGGATGGCTCAACTTAGGTCCCATTACTTTGTTTGACCATATTTGTTCTTTAGAAAAAAAGTTATGGGCAAAAAACAGTAAATTTTATGCAATTTCCCTATTAAATGATTTTGTAGCGAAGTTCGCACTTTTCATCCGTGGATAACGGTGGCTCAGTGGTAGAATTCTCGCCTCCCACACGAGCGACCCGGGTTCAAATCCCGACTAGGACAAAGTGAATTTTACTAAAATTTCGTTTCTACTGTTTCCCGTATTTTCTCGAATCTTCTATTAATTTCTGTATCTTTCCAAGTCTAGAAAGTTCCAGCACTTTCTCAAGTTGTATATAAGGAGATGTAACGTTCATTCGTGGTTCTGAATAAAGATCTCGAGTTGAGACTAACGAGTATTCGCTTCATTTGGCTTTCACATTGTCTTCGCTGTCTTCATCTACGCGACAATAGGAAACTCATTGTTATAAAACTTTGGTGCCCTATAACAGTAACATTAATAGTAATTGTAATGATAATTTTGAATGAAGGCTTCTCTGAAGCATGCATCAAATTTCTTCAAGGGATATTTCAATAATGGGGAATCTGGCGCTGTGGTCTCATTTTTGGCGTAAATAATTTTATTTTAGTAACCCTGCTGATTTATAGTAACCCTATGTGAATTATCAAAATCTTCCTTTCTTCAGTGCTATTGCTCCATAGTAGGGGTAAACCTAACCTGGAAGCGAGGTGATGCAGTGATTAGGATCTGCTTAGCCTTCACAATGCTACCATTAGGTTTTACTCAACTACTCTGTAGTATTTTTATCGTTATCATCTATGCCGATAACAGATGATCGGGGCTAAGTAAGAAAATACAGGATTGCATCATGAGCAACTTAGATGCTGTGCAATGTAAATTAGTTAGGAAAAACGCAATACTTAAATGTTTACAATTAAATTAACTACATATGATTTCCAGAGAGGAGCAAAGATAAGTTTTTAGTGCCAATCGCTTAAAGTTTAACGCGTGTCAATAGTTTTTTTTTTTTTAGTATGGAGCATTTTTGAAAAAAAATGTGAAGTTTCGTGATGGTAACTTCTTATTATTTCTGAAATACGTACATTTCCACTAAAAAGAATGAAATAAAAACATTTTGAAAAAAAAAAAAATAGAACCGACTTCAAAATTGCTCTAAAAAGTGAAAAATAATTTTATTCTTTAAACACCATCGATAATGCTTTTAAACATAATTTTTGAAGTTGGCGCAAAAACGATAGATAAAATCATTCACAGTCATAACTCAAATACAACTATAAATTTAACCAGGACCAGTTTCTTCACTATCACATACATTATGCATTGATGACAGCATATTTGAATAGCGATATAAATGTTTCGTTCGTAACTTAGGATGCTTTTTCTGAAAAAAAATATGAACGAAGCATGGTTACACTGGATTTTACGTTTTGTTTTTGCGCCAACTTCAAAAATTATGTTTAAAAGCATTATCGATGGTGTTTAAAGAATAAAATTATTTTTAACTTTTTAGAGCAATTTTGAAGTCGGTTCTATTTTTTTTTCAAAATTTTTTTTATAAAATTTTAAAGCCGGTTATTTTTGATTTTAAAGGCTTAGCTCTAGATTTGGGATTTTAATTATTTGATGTATCATTTTTACTTTCTTCTATATCTAATATATAGAAGAAAGTATTGGATTCGTGCAAATTTTCGAATTTCGAATTTTGACGGATTCGAACGTTTTGGGGTGTGCTGAGTCCATTTCGACTATTTTTGGAAAATGTCTGTCTGTCTGTGTGTGTGTGTGTATGTATGTATGTGTGTGTGTGTGTGTGTATGTATGTATGTGTGTCACGTCTGTGTGTGACCAGTTTTTTGTGGCCGCTCTACAGCAAAAACTACCGCATGAAATCGAACGAAATTTGGTACACATATGTGCCCGTATGTGAACTTGTGCCCGTTGGTTTTTGGCGCGAATTCCTCCAAGGGGGGTGAAGCAGTGGGACGTTTTTTGAGTTACGCGTGCTTGCTATTCCTCAGGAAGTAACTGGCGGAATCAAACAAAATTTGGTCCATATGTTGCCATTAACAGGAGCAGGTGCTGATTCAATTTTGGTGTCAATAACTCAAAGGGGGGTTGAGCTATAGAACGTTTTTTGTCGTCAATTGTGACTGCTGTATCTCAAGAAATAACGAACGGAATCAAACAAAATTTTTTTGACAAGTAGCCCTTAGTGGGTATAAGAGCTGATTTTATTTTGGTGTCAACAGCTAAAAAGGGGGTAGCGCAATCGCCCGTTCTTTTTTTCCATTGTGAGTGCCCTATCTCAAGAAGTAATGCTACGTTCTGGTTGAAATTTGGAATATATGTGAATCCGTACGTAAACAGGCTTTGGTTCAATTTTGACTCCAATCGCTCCAAGAGGTGTTGATTTTTTTTTTTTTTTGCGAATAAAAATAGTTTTATTAATGCAACAATAAGAAAGATAAATCGTAATAGATTGTCGTCTGCGTATTTCTCGTGATTTTAATTGTATGGAAATGATCGGAAATATTATCTCAATGATTTAAAATTTTTAACTGTTGCCATCTTATGTTTGTTAATAAATAAAATATTTGTAATTAATTCAAGTAAGGCTTTTAAAGTAACTTTCAATTTTCGCTCTTTGCTTTGCTTTTACAATAATTCAGACATTGGGATGGTCGTCAAGTTTTTGCATGTGTAATTTTGTTTCTGTTAGGAATATTGCTTCCTCGTCAAGCATGGGGAGGGATCAGAAAAAGGAAAAATATAGAAGAAAGTTTCGTGATGGCCACAACATACTAGTTCATTTTAGCGGAACTTAAAGTATTGTTTCAAGCCCCATTTTGGTTAGAAATTAAATTGGTAATTTAAAACTTCAACAACCTTGTTTTTGGCAACGTTTGACGAGCCCATTTGTTTTTTATTTATTTGGCGAAATATTTTTCAAATCGCGCGGCGAAGTGATTACGCCGTGATGCTCATAAAAAATAGCACAGTTTTTTGCTATTTTAATGTAGTTTTTTGACTTTTTAGATTTTTCCCTTTACATATGCATGAAAATCTATCTTTATGCCAAATTTCAAGTGTGTGAGACTCTTGGAAGTTCGTAAACATTTTGTTGAGTGAGTGAGTCAGTGTAAAAAATGACACTTTTCAGATAGCAATAATTCCATAACTATAAGAGATACATACATGAAATTTAGGATTATAGGTCTGCTAGGCAGCTCTATTAGACATACAAAATTGCAAGCACGTAGATTTAATAGTTTTTGAGAAATGAGGGAATCAAAAGTTTCTTGAAATGGTTCGTGTAAGATACACACTGGCAGATGTGTCGCCTGCTTTCCGAACTTGGCTGACACACTGCCGTGTGTCTAAATAAAATAAGCTTGCATTTATTTAAGATTTTAACAGATCAATTCCATTTACCACTTTCAATTTCCCATAGCCCACAAATCAGGTGAAATTAAAACTTTGTAATGTGACCATATAATGCTATAAAACTCCCATATAATTAAACACTTAATACAACCTGAATCATTTGACACCATAATTACAAAATGACATCATCAGTGTGGCTAACCTTGGAGAAACAATTTGAGAAGCATTTTGAAATTTTGTGGAGCAGCTGGGTATACTCAATAAAAATCAGTAAAAAACTAAACCCAATCTAAAACTTTTTGAGCTTTGATGGTCATTTTAAGAACTAGCATAAAAAAGGATTATTTTTAAATTGATAAAAAAAGTTTTAAACACCATGTCATAATTTGAGAATATAGGCATCATTAATTTCCTATATTTACGTGTCTGTCATTATAAAATAGCACAGTATAATTAAAATAAAATTGAATTCATTAAGATCTTCAACAGCTATACCTTTAGTAAGCCTGATAAGCATTAAAACTAGATTTAAAGAATGATGTTGGATTAAATTAACTCGGATGGAATAGGATAAACATTTTTAAATGGGCGTGGCAGTCTTCATAACAAAAATAAATAAATAAAGTATAAGAATGGTTGAAAATATTAGTCTACAAACAGGTATTAATGTCTAAGCAGCAGAATGGCATAGCAGATAAAAATCAGAGAGTGTTACAGAAGCGGATGCAATCGGATTTCAAAAGCTACATCTAAGAATTGCACCCACCGTCACCCTCCAGCATTACCCCCTCCACTCCTATTTCACCCTCTTCACCAACAGCAAAAAGTTCCTTACTTCTTTCTACTAAAGAAAGAACGTGTGCCTCAGCAAGAATCCTGATGGGAAGGTCGAGGCAGAAGGGAGGTGAGGGGGTATTTGAGCGATCGCTAGAAAATGGTTGTGAAATGGGCGTGGCAAAACAATGAGCGTACAAGTCCTACGCAAAAAATAGAATACATACAAGAAGGGTTGAAAATATTAGTCTACAAAAAGTTATAAAGGCTTAAGTGATAGGATGGCATAGTAGACAAAAATGAGCGAGTGTTATGGAAGCGGATGCAATCGGATTTCAAAATGCATAAACGCTGACGCTTTCTACGTCATTCTCGAGCCTTTTCCCCTCACCACCCACGAAACGAAGTTCCTTTCTTCTTTCTACCTTGAGAAGAACGTGATCGCGATCGATAGCTTGAAAATGCTCAGCGGCCGGGAAATGAAAAAAAAAAAATGCAAAAAGCGGAACCGCGGAAGATTTTCATCCCTGAATTGCAAAAAGAACTCACTTCTGATATCAAGTAAAAACTATTTGTGTTTGACTCTGAGCTAAAATAAACTGCCAGTTACTAACCCATAAAATAAAATTTCAAGAAAATGCAAAACTTGCTTTTACCCGACGGTCGTACGTCATATCAAGATGGATTTCGAAGACTTGAACTGAACACAGATAAAATTTAAGTTTATTAGTTCTGGTCTCGTTAAAAATATATTTATTATTATTTTTTCGATACCTGGGAAAATACGAAAGAGGTAGGAATTTTTCAAGCCAAGAATTGTTGAAATTGTTACTGCAAACTTATTTTTTAAATACGATAATACGAAACTTGTTTTTTAGAAACAAATTACTGACAATATTTGCTTCAAATTCGCAACATTCCTAATAATATCGAGTTTAGATGATCAATCGTTTTGGAAGTTTCCAGAAAATAGTTCTCGATTCGTGACACTGAACATAACAACGAGCCACATGGATAAGCTCCCAGTTATTTCAAAGAATGTTAGAAATACATGATGGTCTAAGCCACTAACTCAATGTCATACGAGTCTTAATAACCAAAGAATTTACAATACGAATAATTCCAAGAAAACAATCAGTATCTTTCACAAAAACTGCAAATTTTTGTTTATTTCTCCATTTAAAATCCCCCAAAACGTTGAATTATTCTTCCCAGTGTGACACTAGTTAGCACATCCCTTTATGGTTCTATTTTTTGCCAAACTGCTTGAAATATTTCATTAACGGCGTTTTTGAAATCTTCCTGATCCACAACGTATTTTTTCATCAAGACTTTATTGCAACATATTTCGCTTCAAAGCTACTTTCATTCGCACATCCACAAACTGTCGAATATTTAAGTCTACAATCAAATCCCGAGAACTTCATCTTGGTCGCGTAAATAAAGGGAACCTTTTGCCACACCCAATATTGTTAAGGGTTTAATCACTGCTTCTGTTTTTGGATAATCATCTGAAAAATAAATATAATTTTTCCAACTTTTAAATAGTGAATGAAAACGCAGACGAACAGACTAGAAACAATAAGCAATCAGACTGCTTCATAAATTATTATAGCTTTATTCTTTAAATGCGAACCACAGCCTGAAACAAGTTAAAATCCTTATATCTTAGTAAAGATTCAATCGAAAGATATTTTAGTAAATAATAATAGTAAGCATCTTGCTCTAGACAAGAGATTCCTAAAAACCCAGGCCACAACGAACCCCCAATAGAAAACACACCAACTTTGCGGACCAAAACATTCAATATCACAAGATGAACACATCGATTATTTTCAACGCCTGAGAATTTTTTGGCCAAGCACATTTTGAAAGAATAAACATCATATTGCCATCCGTGCAATTTTTCTCATAAAACAGATTTGCAACGATTGGAGTTTGCAACACATGCTAAAGGAGATGGATGACGCTTTTATGCGACATCCAATCAGCAGTCTCCAAAAATTTATATGCTCTCTAGCAAAGTAAAGGTTGATCATATGCCTCCGGGATCAGAGCACAGCGCTGTTATGTCTGTTTTCGTTGCTGGCTTTGAGAAACGAGGCTGTTGTTGAAGCACGTTTTCAACACTCATCGAATTACCAGATAGTTTTGTCCTATGCAATATGTAAATGCAGGGACATCACTCTTAGAAGGCTTGCAGCTCTCCCTCAGGAGCTCTACAACGAAGTGAACTTCAACTGGGCTTTGAACCAAAAACTCAAACAATCATAAGAAGTTGATTGCAAAAATAAAAATATATTTTTTTTTTATAAATTATCTATCATTTTAAGGCTAGATTATTATAAACAACATTTCAGCCCTGGAGAAAACATTAAAGACCGAGCATCGAGAAAGTGATTGTGACAGAAGCCTCTCCACATTTCATTTTTTTTTGATGGGGGGGGGGGGGCATGCTCTTTTTTGTGCAAATTTTATAAATTTAATGCAACTGAATTTTACTCGTTTTGGACGAAAAAAAGTATTATATATGATTTAAGAGAATATTAGCTCAGAGTGGGATAAAACTGAAATTAAACTTATTTTATTTTTTGTTTAGGCATTATATTAGGCATTTTTATTAGCTTTGGAGAATTTTTTATTGGACATTGAAGGCGCTTTTGAAGGTCCGTTTTTGCCGTTCGCTTTTTTATTAAGTGTTTTGTGCGATCGAGATTTTTGTGAAAAATTTCATCAAAGGGATAAAAGTGATCCACAACAGTCCTCATGTATTACTTCTGTTAGCGGTCATGTCTTCCATTTCATAAAGCAGTAAAAATATTATTAATTTTTAATGGTGAAAAATAATTTTGTGGGAAAGAAAAAATATTAATCTAATTTCAAAGAAATTAATCATAAATTTTGCACAGATGTTTGTCTCCAGTAGCGTAACTACGGGTTGGCATGAGTGGCTCTCGCCAGGGGCGCAGCAGTCTGGGGGGCGGCATTTCGACTACTTAAGAAAAAAAAATTTAAGAGTTTTTTTTTATTATTACAGAGTTTGAAAAATGCTTTTAAAAAATTAAAAAAAAAAAAAAACCTCGCAAGAAAAAGAGCTAGAGGGGGTATATATATATAATCTACTGAGAAGGAACATTGGGCATCATTGAAAAGAATTCTAAAAAGAAAATAAGAAAAAAAATTACATTGCTGCCTCTATTTGTCGAATCAATTGATAAAAATGTTCCTAAAAATTTTTTTTTTGCAGGTCACAATGACCTCCGGTGACTTCCCACGTGGGCGACCCTAGGGGGGGGGGCGCAATTTCTTTAGTTCGCCAGGGGCGCTAGACCCCATAGTTACGCTACTGTTTGTCTCCCCTCAACGTATTTTTTCAAGCGGAAATTCTCTTCCCTAACAGAAAAATTGTTAAAAAATTTTACTTCCTCAAATCTTAAATTGTAAACAACAGCCGATTTTTTAATATTTTAAAAATATATTTTGGAAGTTTTAGCGTCTCACATCTGAGTCGCACACAATCGCACGCAAATGTTTAAGACCGGATGGAATTTCAAATGCCACAGAAATCAAGGATTAAGCAAGATATTTCAAAAAATTTCGTTCGATTTCATGCGGTAGTTTTTGTTGTAGAGCGGCCACAAAAAACTGGTCACACACAGACGTGACACACATACACACACACATACACACACACATACAGACAGACAGACATTTTCCAAAAATGATCGAAATGGACTCAGCACACCTCAAAACGTTCGAATCCGTCAAAATTCGAAATTCGAAAATTTGCACGAATCCAATACTTTCTTCTATATATTAGATATAGAAGAAAGTAAAAAGGAGTTCGTTAGAAGAAATAGCCTCCCCGTCCCCCGGGAACTGCAACAAGATCCACCAAGCACACATTCCACAATTTGACAAAAGAGCGAAACCGGGAAAGAAATTCCTTTTCAAAACAGCACACAAAAACACTTTTGTTTACACGCCCCCACCCCAGCCCCCACAAAGGAACTGCCACGTGCAGAAATTAATGAATGAAATACTCACGAAACGCAGACAGGCATTCCCCCATCGCTGAGCATCCTGAAAAGGTATATCCAAGAGGCTGACAGATTCCTGACTGCTGTGGCAACCGCAGCTGATTCTGAACTGAGCCACCAGCCAAGAATGCAATCGGGAAGAGAGAACTACACCACCGCGGGCAATCCAGCAGACGAGAAAAACTCGCAGACGAACCGAAGTGATGAAGCGATGGCAAACTTTTCGCCTGAACTGAACTCGTGCTGTTAGGTGTCGATCACCTGAAGAACATTTGCGTAAACATCTGGCTGTTTCTCTCAAATACAAACCCGCTTAATATCTAAGGCGCCCCGAACTCAAAATTTTCGGGACGACGAAAATTCTTAATCGCCGAATGATGACAATTTTGCCGAATGGAACTCCGAATTTCGCCGAATGATATTGCAGAATGGGTACTCCAAATTTTGTCGAATCGTCAAACAAAATTTGCCAAATTCGGAAATTTTTGGAAGGTCACAGTGACCTTCCATCGGGGCGCCCCAGTTTGAGATTTGGAAATACTGTGCATTCAGGCCTGTTAGTACTTGGAAAATTATTGCTAGTCTGTGAAACAAATTAGGTTCTGTACAAAGGAAATGATTAAGACAGAGACAACGAGTCAAATATTTTTTGCTAGGGAAAATTGTCCTGCTGTTACACAGCTCGTGCATTTGTTAATTTAGCCGTATTTTAAAATTAGCATAAAAATGCTGTCGTGTCCATAAATGAAGGCGCACTTTTTTCAATCAGTTTTTGACCTTTCTCTTCCCTTTGTTAGAGCATCACACTTTGCTTTCACCCCCCCCCCCCCCCCCCTCCATGTCACATGCATTTTCCGTGAACGTAGTGAAGCACCGTTTATACTGTTTTAAAGGGACAGCATGAAAAAAGCGCATAAAGGAAGAAACGTATGGTAGGCATCCGGAAAATATGTATTGGGTTCTGCAGGGACAAATTTAAAAAAACGTTTAAGTGATAAAAACGTATAAAAGGGTGCTTAACAAAAAATGCGTGACGTCACACTTTTTGTTACCCCCTCCCTCAGCGGCGTCCCGATGGTAGGTCACTGTGACTACCCAAAATATCATTAATCGACACATTTTGTCTGACGATTCTGGCAAATTGGAATGCCATGGGCCAAAATTTAGACCTGTTCTAATAAGCACGATTTCGGTACATTTGAATTGCAACTATCCATGCCTGATTGAAACATTTGAATTGCAACTATCCACGTCTGATACCATCTCAATGTATCTACTAAAATAAAGGTTCTGGTTTTACTTGGACGGTTGCAACTATTGTTAACATCGAATGATTTTACTGGGCTAAAACCGATTCGCAATTCGTAGAAACTACAGGGGGCGCTGTAATCTCTGGCTATTAGCAGCTGAAAAAGGTAAAACAGACAAAAGCCGTAACTTTTAACCTGCTTTTAAGCATAGTAAATGACAGTAATTTCTTCTCGTGTGAATGACGGTTTTTCTTTTCTATTCTTCTGAAATTACTGTATGAAGCCTGTGTTTTATCACAAAGGAAAAACGTGAACCGAATGTTTCACCTCTTTGGCTATTTTTTAAATCACCGCAAGGTATCGTATTCAAGCTCTAAAATTGCGAACATCAATTACACAAAAGATTATCGCCGCAAACGATATCAAAATACATATTTTTGAACATTAATAAACATCATACCTAGAACGAGTTGTGATACGAATGCTAATAACAAGAATTAGTAAATGTTCCAGTGAAAACCAGATGAAACTATTAATAAGTGGAAAAGAAGTTGAAAAGAAACCAGTCGCAGCAATTTACGCCCACGACGAGCGTACCAACGTAAGAATTCTAAACACCCACTTCCTTTTCGTCTTTTTTTTTTTTTTTTTTTTTGGAAAAACGATCAAGGAGAAAGGATGCAGAGGTAAACACGTTGGAACTGGGGGGGGGGGGGGAAGGATCCCCACTTTTCATAGTTCATTACCATTAAACTCATGGTGGAAGAAAAAGGCATTCTACAGGGAAAACAGCAGAACAATTTACATACATTAGTTTTCAACGTAAACAGCTGTACGTAATACAAATGAAGTAAAAAATTAAAAACTTTTATTTGGTGCAGTTACATTTTACATCCTTTTTCTCATCACAGTATGAAAAAAAAAAAATAAATAAATAAATAAAAAAATAAAATAAAACCGAGGTCACGTACGTTAGACCTAATTTACGTGTTTAAAGAAAGAAAAATACAAAATAGAATCTTATTTTTTTAATGTTTCTACATAAAACTCATATTTCCTACCATTATTACCAAGAAGGCTGCCACTGAATTTTAGTCCTAAAGTAGTCGTTTTAGTAGTCTCTTAAAAAGAAAAATAATCTGCAAAATAGTCGCCAAACAAGGAAAATAGCATCTGTAATAGTCTATCATTTTTTAAATAAAATTAATAAAACTAGTATGTTGTGGCCATCACGAAACTTTCTTCTATATTTTTCTTTTTCTTTTTTTTTTCTGATCCCTCCCCATGCTTGACGAGGAAGCAATATTCCCAACAAAAACAAAATTACACATGCAAAAACTTGACCCAATGTCTGAATTATTGCAAAAGCAAAGCAAAGAGCGAAAATTGAAAGTTATTTTAAAAGCCTTGCTTGATTGAATTACAAATATTTTATTTGTTAACAAACATAAGATGGCAACAGTTAAAAATTTTAAATCATTGAGATAATATTTCCTATCATTTCCATACAATTAAAATCACGAGAAATACGCAGACGACAATCTATTACGATTTATCTTTCTTATTGTTGCATTAATAAAAATATTTTTATTCGAAAAAAAAAAAAAAAAAAAAAAATCAACACCTCTTGGAGCGATCGGCGTCAAAATAGAACCAAAGCCTGTTTACATATGGATTCACATATATTCCAAATTTCAAGCAGAACGTAGCATTACTTCTTGAGATAGGGCACTCAAAATGGAAAAAAAGAACGGGTGATTGCGCTGCCCCCTTTTTAGCTGTTGACACAAAAATAAAATCAGTTCTTATACCCACTAAGGGCTACTTGCCGATAAATTTTTCTTTCATTCCGTTCATTATTTCTTGAGATACAGCAGTCACAATTGACGACAAAAAACGTTCTATAGCTCAACCCCCGTTTGAGTTATTGACACCAAAATTGAATCAGCACCTGTTCCTGTTAATACCAACATATGGACCAAATTTTGTTTGATTCCGCCAGTAACTTCCTGAGGAATAGCAAGCACGCGTAACTCGAAAAACGTCCCATTGCTCCACCTCCCTTGGAGGAATTCGCGCCAAAAACTAATGGGCACAAGTTCACATAGGGGCACATATGTGTACTAAATTTTGTTCGATTTCATGCGGTAGTTTTTGTTGTAGAGCGGCCACAAAAACTGGTCACACACAGACGTGACACACATACATACACACACACACACACATACATACACACACACACACAGACAGACAGACATTTTCCAAAAATGGTCGAAATGAACTTAGCACACCTCAAAACGTTCGAATCCGTCAAAATTCGAAATTCGAAAATTTGCACGAATCCAATACTTTCTTCTATATATTAGATATAGAAGAAAGTAAAAACATACTACATATATTTTGATAAATAGACATCTCAGCTGCATGGTTTCTGCGGGATCACCTGGACTAACAGAGCTCTCTTCAGTTGCACACAAATTGTTTCCCAACATGGTATCATGCCAATCTTATTTCAATGGTAAGAATGTGAAAGTTGCGCATTGTATTTTATTACAAAACAATAAAAACATTAAATATCTCAAAACATAAAAGTTAAAAATAAAAACTTTTTTTTATATACTTTCAATTCCTTTTCAGCCACTTTTAATTTGGAAAAAAAAAAAAAAAAACTTTCCGTTCTTCCTAACATTTTAAATTTCGCATCAAAATTTTGCTCCGACGCTTTTTGCAAGAAAACATTTTTTATTCCCAAGAATTTCTAATTTCAATTCAACTTCTAAAAATCGCAAATCTCTCTCTCTCTCTCTCTGATTTTGCTTGGGTTTTTCCTTTATGTACTGACAGTGAGATTGTTTTTCTCGTTGAGTGTAAGCAAGATACTAATTTAGAAGATTTGCTGTTAAAGGTGAAGTGACAATTGCTTATCTTCAACTTTAGAATTCGGGAAGGTACAGTGGAGTCATCTATGTTCAAGTTAGAAAATTATTGCTACAGTACTTCTTCGGGTGTAACCAAAATGCAACTTCATTTAAAATTAAAAATGCAGCAGATGTCTTTTTGAAACATGATTGCGTTACATAGATGCCATTTATTTGCCTACTTTTCACGATGTTTTAATTCTCAGATGGCTTGAGGTCGGTATTTATCTTTTTTCAGAGCCATTAGTTTCAGAAATGTACTGCAACAATTTCCAATCCACCATCCAGAGCATTACTAGAAGAAGAACACGAGCATATTGTGGAAAGTCAATAAATAAACGAAAACGAGAAGATATCACGAAATCATTTCAGAATTAGCATTTGTAGCGAAAAATTAAAAAAACACATTCTACTATGCATTCAGATTAAATTGCCTTTCTTTGCAAAACGACCTCGGAAATATTTAATTTGCTTCCTCCTCCAAGAACTCTCTCTTTCTTAAGCGATTTTCGGCATGCCAAAATTGCAATATAAATGACGCATTCTGATGTCGGCGGTCGTCACATAAATACATAAATGGCGGGGTAGGTTTGGAAGCACTCGACAACGTCACGGCCACCGCCACGCTTGGTTGAGGTTCCGCTATGCACCGGGTTACAATTATATTATAAAAACCGAATCGACGCAACCCATAAGAGGTTTTCTTGAAATGCGACCTCGAAGGCCGCCGAGGATCCGTTGTTTTCAGTTTCGTCATAAGAGAGTGCTAAGAGGGAAAAGAATTGTTTTCCCACTTTTTGTTTTTAAATTCTTTCCAGCGAAGAAAAAAGTAAAATGAAATAAGTGGAGTGTTCGGAACAGTAGCTTCAGTGCATAAAAGTTCTCGTTTGTTATATTCTAAAAAAATAAATAAATCATAAGTTAAATTACGAATGTTGAAGTTCAGAAAACAAGGTTGCATTATTTTTTGAACATTATGAGACTGATAATTGTTTCTAAAGTTTGTAATTTACGTCATCGGTGAGTACTTGTGCGCTGCAGTGGATTAAGCAGCAGTTCGATTCAACACGACAAAAATAGCTGAACAAGGATCAGGCAGTGCCGCTGCGACTCTGAAGATCAGAAAAAATGCTGCAAAACCCAAATTCTGAAAATTGGAGAGTTTTCCAGAAATGTTTCAAACAAAAACCGAAGGCATGTGTGATTAAAAAAGTGAAAAATCGTAATTTCTAAAAAAAACAAAACCCAGCGACTACATCCGCATTTGTGAAAATAGTCGCAAGTCTTGATTGACAGCTTGCAATTGACGACGAAGAAAGTACGTTTAACCATAATAATTTGACAAGACCTCAGTTTCCTCGTCATTTTTTTTTTTTGGGGGGGGGGGGATAGTAAATGCGTGGCAGTTCAACATAGAAGCGACAACTTTTTATGAGGTCACATTAACCAGATACAGATGTCGCACGTGTAACAAAAAAAAAAAAAAAAAAAAAAAGTTGAAACATATACAAAGAATATTGCTTCAGCTATTACTTATTTGGGTTGATATTATCCTTCACACAGCTCGTTATGGGCAACTTCAAAAATGTTATTAAAGGGGGAGGGAAAGGGTTTTGCAGTTATAAAACGTGATTTTTTCTTTTTTGCTTCGTCTTGTAGTTGAACATTTCAAAAATATATTCCCAAAATTTCAAGTCGTTTCGAGCAAAATTCTCAAAGTTATCAAGTATTCAGTCTCCGCTCCTTCGAACTGTAGTTCCGACAGCTGCCGAAAAATGCAGCAGTACAGCTGCAGACGCTCAGAATGTCAGTGCTGCTGGCTCGGGGTTAGTTAAATAATGCTAAAAAAAAAAAAAGAAAAAAAAATAATAATAATAATTTGAATTTTGACATCTTGAATTCAAATTATGTTTTTCGCAATCACGAGTGTGTGTATGTAGGCGTGTGTGTTTGTGTATGTGTGTGTTGGTCTATGTGTTTGTGTGGGTATGTGTGTGTTGGTCTATGTGTTTGTGTGGGTATGTGTGTGTGTAGTTTGTGTATGTATGCGCGTGTGTGTAGGACATGGATGGAGACGGCTTTCGCTATAGGAGCAGCATCGTGAGGAGCCCGCCTGTCCACGGTGATGGTGCAGAGGGTGGCGGTGGGAAAAATCAAAGGAACGTCAAAAACAGTCAAATGAAAGCAATAAGCAATCGTGATTGCTCAAAAAAAAAAAAAAAAAAAAAAAAAAAAAAAAAAAATGAATTTTGACATCTTGAATTCAAATTATGTTTTTTCGCAATCACGAGTGTGTGTATGTAGGCGTGTGTGTTTGTATGTAGGGGGTATGTGTATGTGTACAGGCATGAATGTGTGGGTAGTTGTGTGTATATGTGTAGGTGTCTATATGTATCCATGTGTGTGTAGGTGTATGTGTTTGTGTGTGTGTGAGTGTAGTTGTGTATGTAATTATGTATGCGCGTGTGTGTAGGACATGGATGCAACCTGGAGACGGCTTTCGCTATAGGAGCAGCATCGTGAGGAGCCGGTCGACGGTGATGGTGCGGAGGGTGGCGGTGGGAAAATGAAATGATAGGACGCCAAAAACAGTCAAGTGAAAGCAATAAGCAATCGTGATTGCTCAAAAAAAAAAAAAAAAGAAGAAGAGACTCAAGACATCGAAGCTGATACAGGGACCGCCTTTTATGGAGAGCTGGAGTTGATGCCTCTTAGCTTCTATAACCTTAAACGCGTTTTTCTCGAAACCACTTTGTCAAAGTCGGTGTTCACTCCCATTTTAAAACCAATTGACCGATCCATTACAAATTTAGTACACACATTCTGCATATAAAAAACCTCCCCCCTACGTTGAGTTTGAGTTTTTTTTTTTAATGCATTTTTTACCGACAAAACAGCGGAATTAGTTTACCAAAAATTTTAAAGCCGGACAAAAAAAGATCTGGGAACGTAGGGGGGGGGGGGGAGGATTAATTAATACTTTGATTAAATTCAAATAGAATTTGATTTCAGATAAACGTCAGCTGAGATACAGTGTACATCGCAAATCATCTTTCTCCAAAGGTGCTCTGGAAAAAGCTCTGTCACTGGTTTGTTCTGTGGATGTTTTTTGATCAAAAATTTATGGAATATTCTTTAAACCATACATAATAATCCACAAAAGGTTTTAATAAATTTAATCAAACCATTTTCAAAAAAAAAAAAAAGTAAAAAAGTTAATTTTTTGACGTTTAAGTTACTAAATTTTTCTGTAAGAGCCAGTGAAATGGGGATTAATTGTTCTACGTGATATATCGATTTTTCCCATGCGCAAATTTTTTAAGATATTACAAACAACTTACAGGCAGTTAAAACATTTGCGGACAATACACAGCGACAATAAACAAGATTCTCTTTGGGATTATAGTGGCTTAAATTAACCGTTAATGACCTGAATTCTTACTTAAATGACATTTGTTCAGGAGGTTAAAGGCAACCGGTTCTATGCGGCTTTAGCCTGGAAGCCCATTCTTTCCCCAGGCATTGTTCCGGAAGTGCTAATGATCTTTCTTGGGAATAAATATTAATACAGTGATGCCGATTAAGACTTGGCAAGGTGAGAGTTCAATTTGATGGCAGCAGGAAGAAAAAACAATTTGTAATTTAAACTCAAATGTCCGATAGTGAAATCAACAAAGCGTATCTTTCAACAGAAATGTCGTTTCACCTAACATTTGAAACTTGAATAAATTTCTTCTCTCTGACCAACCTTTTTTTTTTTAAGGAGAAAACATTCTTACCTTCAATTTCAATTAAAATTTGGAAAACGTTCAGCACGCCATTACGAAAGAATATTTTTCTTCAAAAAAAATTTTTTTTTTTTTTTATCGAATCATTCGCACAGTTTCACGTCGAATTTGAAAATTAATATTTAATTGCAAAGCATTCACTGTCACTCGCCGGCGGTGATATTCCCATCAATTTTTCTGAGGGTATACTCCCAGTAATTCATTGAGCACAATATGTGTATGCAATTTATATACTACATAATATACCATATTATGAAAGTTTTTGAAGCTTGAGGGCGCTATGTTTATAAAAGATGTTTGAGAGTATACGGCGTATATGGATGGGAACACCCATGCTCGCCGGGATTCAGCTAAATTCTTTTGAAATTACTAGAGTATAACACAAAACCGGGACGAAAACACATTTTGATTGCATCATTGCAAAAAAAGAAAGAAAGGAAAAAAAAAAACAACTATTGGGCCCTTCCACGGGAAAGCCGCCATTTTGTCCTCCCACGTGACAGCTACAAACTTGCCAACTTGTAAAGCGGAAAAGTAGGAGAAACAAAATGAGAAAGCAAGATTAATTTTTGTACCTTGGAACCAGATGAATGCCAGAACAAATTTGATGATTTTCATGTTGCTGGACAAAATTAATCAACGAGATATACCATTAAAATTTTTAAGTTTATATTTTTTGAAAGCCACTTTAACATATTTTTTTCTGTAACAAACATCTGATTTCCTTGCTTTAACAGTCATAAGGTTTTTGAATTGTTCTACTAAGATCAACGCAAAACTAAATAAAAAGGCCTTTTACAATCACAAAGTTCGACGACTTTTTAAATTCCTTAAAAATCAGGAGAAATTACTCTCGCAGCAGGAGTCTCCTGACTAAAGCAGGAATTGTTGGCATGTCTACAGCCAACATATTTGACTAAAAAATAATTTTAAAAAGTAATGAACAAACTTTCTTGCGTAAGAAATCTCACATACGTGTGTGACTTCGCATGCAACAAAAAATTGTTGACATTGCCTTTTTAAATTGTTAGTTTTTATTAAATATATTAACTGTCCCGAGCGGGACAAGACGACCATTTTTTCGTGAGGTGGTGCTATTAAGGGAAGTTACTAAATGTTTTTGTTTAAATACATGGCTAAAATCATATTTGCTTGCTGTAGTCATTCGAACCCAAGTGCTTGATATTTTGTTAAGGAATAAAAAAAGGAAAAATTATTTAATATAGTAAAAATCATATCAAAAAGATATACACCCAAACCTGTTTTTGTGCGGTATATGAAAATTTCAATCAGATTGGACTCTATTGGCGAACTTATTAAAAAACGAGTGTGAGGTAGTATCTTCAAGTGACGACAGGGGCATCCCGATAGGAAGTCACTGTGACCTCCTAAAAATATCCTTATTCGGGAAATTTTGTCCGACTACTCGACAAAATTATTATCACTTGGTTTTTTTGGATTTCGTTTAAAGATAACTTTTTGGGGTTATTTTCTACGTGAGATTTTTTTATGCAGTTCCTATTCACCGCATATAAAAAAAAAATCTTAACTGCGTTGCGAAAACAACTTTTCATAGATACTCTAGAAGCTTTGAACAACTTTTTTTTTTATGCGGTCTCTATTCACCGCATAAAAACAGGTTTGAATGTACCACCGTGCTAAGCACATAAGTCGTACCAGCAGTCGAACTGAAACTGAGAAATTGCCCTTTAAAGTTTAACGATTCCATATACTTGACTCGAGACGCCGGTTTTTTCAGAATTAAAAAAAAGAAATCTTCCCATCCACAAATAGCCACAAAACATTGCATTCAGGTAAAGTACGTGACAATAACTCAATTTTGGTAAAAAGTGCAGTTAAGACTTCTATGCTTAGCACATCAGAACAGATAAAATATGAAGCATATACTTCATCGAATGATAACTAGCATGAAGTAAAGCTCATTCTCACTATTTTCACTTATTCATAACTATCGGATAAGCTAACATAAAAATAAAAGTTAAGCAATAAAACAATCATCTATATGCTTAAATATAATAATTTGTTTCCTAGTAATCATTCCTAGGAACTTGTCCTATGTTTCCTAGTAACATCATGAGATTTAATACATTTAAACTTAGCACAGCTACTATAGGAGCTTCCTTTCACACAAACAAAAATGCATCCGGATACGATAAAAATAGTGTATTTGTACAAGATATACAAAACCAGGAACACAAATAAACTTGAAAGGTGAAAGTATCATTATCCCTTTGACGTAGAAAAAATAAATAGCCTGCCTAGAATGAAAAAGTTTTCCGGAAGTGCTGAGTCAATAAAGCAAGAAATCGAATTCAAGAGGTTATCAACGAAGACAGCTGTGCCCGCCGTGAAAGTCCTTTGGTTGTGACATGACTTTTTTATATTTTTTTTATAGCGGGAGGGGGGGGGGGGGGTCAGGGCCGAATTTAGACACAGCCGCCCAAGGCAGATTCGAAATCTGCCGCCCTCTCCTCTTAAAGAAGCAAAAGTTCAAAAACGTGAAAAAAAAAAAAAAAAAAAGTGCGCACGTAATTTAAAAGTTTTTTTTTCAATACTTTTTCTGCTTTAGAATGTTGTTAGCCTAAAATTTTTGGAGATTTTGGATCACAAACACCCCTGAAGGGAACACACCCTTGGCTGGTTTTTAGCGTGTTTTAGGGAGAAGTTATACTATGAATAAATACTAATTATGAGCCCAAACGAGAGGTAATAATGAATGACACAAGCAGATAAATTAAACATTTTATCTCTTACTTGTGAATACTTATTAGTTACTTTCAGGGGCTGACTGGCTGACTTTGGCCCAGTCGGCAAAAGAGTATTATTCTTCCGAGTCGAGCAAAGACATTAAACTACACATTTTTTATGTGCCTTCAAAGAAGGAAACTAATAGTTATAAGTCTGAAAAGGTACACCTTTAGACTCCTATTTGGACAACATAGGAAAGACATGAGGAGAGGGAGGAATCAGGCAAATTCCCCCGGAAATTTTCAAAATTGGTTGATCTATATAGGCATAAGGAGAAAAGAATCGGGAGAAGGGGTTCTAGTTCACCCTTCCAAGCGATATTTTCAAAGTTGATGCCAAAATCTGCAATTTTACAATTTTCGGAAATGTTGAGAAGAGGGGAAAGAAGGGGTTCCCTCACGATTTTATTTTCTTAACTTTTTTTTTTCAAAATTGAAGTCTATTTTAGTTTATCTTTGTATACAATAGAATGTTAAGGGCTCTTCCCAGAAATTCTCCGAAATGGGAAGTTTTAGAAATGCAATTTTAGGTTACAGTAGTAAAATGAATGGAAAGGGGACCTCTTTCCGAAAACGTATAGACTTTAAACTATTAAAAAAAAAAAAAACTATCATTGGTCACATTTGAGAGAAGAGGAGGCTCAGTTATCTCATTCGGCAGCATTTAAAAGCTGAAGTATACTCTACCCAATGTTAAACTACATAGGGAATTTGGTGACTCTCCTTTGGAATTTTTCGACGTTGAACTTTTAAAAACAATCTTATATCATGCAGGGGGACAATTTCATGGTGTCGGACGTAAAAAATGAAGAAAAATTTCTCAGTTTTAATTCCTATTTACCATATATAAACTGTTCCAAAATGATCAAATTTATTTACAAGATACTTACTACATCCCACTGAATAAAAAATCATGTTAGTTTTTTAAAATAGGTCTCTAAAGTATAAATTAAAAAACTTAAAAGAGTTGGTGTCGGACGTAAACACACAAATAGTAAAATTGATGGTTCACTTAAAAATTATTACAAGTCTGTGAATTGGCTTATATTTTAATTTTAAAAACAGTATAATTCTAAAGTACACTTATGATTGAAGCATATTTCAGTTTTCAAATGATATTATAAGGAATAAAATTATTTAAAAAATATTTTTAGCTTGGTGTCGAACGTAAATTGTTCATATTAGATGTAAACTACTGCTCTTAAATGTAAATACATAACAATGATTACATTAAATATGTAAATTATTGGTTACATATACTGAAACAAAATTTACCAAGTAAATTCAAAAGTAGGGTTGATTGGGGGAAGTGGGTCACCCCCCAAAAACTGAAATATCCATATGGTTTTTATACTTTTTTTACATTGATCATGTCATGGTTCATCATAGTGATTAGTTTTGCATATATTTGGGTTACGTGGAATTTTTTTTCTAGGTCAGAAAACTTAATCAAAAAAAAAAAAAAAAAAAATCTGAAAAATATTTTTTGGCGAGTTTAAGCAGCATTTTTCAAAGAAGTGTTTCCCGCTTAGCATTAATTTTTTATGATCATTAAACATTTATGTACAGTTTAACTTAAAGTGCATACTGCTATCAGAATTTTTGAGTAAAATATTATTAAAAACTGTTTTAGAGGAGGGGCCTCATTTACCCCGTAAAATTTTGCTATAAGACGTCCCAACACTATGGGATAAGTGGTTCCCCCCTAACAGTGAGGATTTGACAATCAAAAGAAATTTTGACGAAATATTTGGATTAGTGAAATACAAGACAACTATGATGACTTAGTAGAAATTGATAGTTCAGCTACAACAGCTGGTGATTAGTTATTTGTGAAACTTACCTGAAAGAAAACCATCAAGATTTATATGGGTTGAATGTTGATAATGGTTTTTCCTTAGCTAACTTTACATAGACACAGTCATTTAGTGTTTCCAATTTCGTTTCCCACTTATAGTTTTGGCAAATTTGCCAAAATTGATCTTAACCAACTGTATTACGTTCATTCAACACACCTTTTCTCAAAAGGGGTCCTACTTACCCCTATCAACGCTCTATGTACATACAATAAATTCACTAAGATGTTTTTTATGCATGTTTCACTTTAACTTTGAAATTAAAGGCAAAAAAGAAGAAACACAGTTGAAAACATATGTTGTTTAAAGGAATGTAACAGTGTCGGATGTAAATGGTGTCAGACGTAAAAGAATTTTGTTACGTCCCATACCTAGATTTTAGTAAAAAATATTCACTTGTTACAAAATGAAAATAGGTTACATCAAAGAGATTGAAATTCTTACTTTGTACCCAAAAATACATGTATGTAGCTTTAAAATTGTTGGCTCAGCATAATTAACTGCGCATTTTGGTGTCGGACGTAAAACACTTACCCTAGAGGAATTCTTTTACAAATCAAAATGAATTATATTTTGACACAGTTTTGCAACATCACCAGCAACACATTGTATCTTTAAATGGTTATTCATCTCAATTCATAATATTAGTATGTATTTTTTGGAAAAAACAGAATTTCTTCGAGAGTCACCAAATATGGTTTGAAAATACTCAAGACGTTGACCTTAGTTCAACCTTCTGTAACTTATTTATAACTGAAATGATCAAATTTTAGACAGGCATTTCAAAATATACAACTCTTTATCTTTAAAATGACACCTCATTTGTTTAGAAATTTTAATTTTGAAAATTTGATCATCTGGTTGACCTTATCATGGAATTATTGCCCAGGGGTGCTGCCTTGTAAACATTATAGAGAGGGCTGGACGTCACGTCAGGGGTGGGGGGGGGGGGGGGGGGCGTGAGGGTCTAAAGTGTGTGGAATGCTTACAAGTAAAAGATAAAGGGAATCTGGGGGCGTGTCACGGAAAATTTTCAGATTTTTGTTTTGAAAATGCCATTTTACATATTTTCAAGGTATAAGAATGTAAAAATTGGTACACAAATTTTCCGGTTTAATTAGACCATGTCTCTTGTTTTGAGGAACATTTTCACAGGTTCACTTAAAAATGATTAAAAGTCTGTGAATTGGCTTACATTTTAATTTTAAAAACAGCATAATTCTAAAGTACACTTATGATTGAAGCATATATTACAGTTTTCAAATGATATTATAAGGAATAAAATTATTTTAAAAAATATTTTTAGCTTGGTGTCCCGGACGTAAATTTTCAGTGTCGGACGTACATTGTTCATATTGGACGTAAACTATTGCTCTTAAATGTAAATACATAACAATGATTACAGTCATAAATATGTAAATTATAGGTTACATATACTGAAACAAAATTTACCAAGTAAATTCAAAAGTAGGGTTGATTAGGGGAAGTGGGACACTGGGGTAAGTGGGTCACCCCCCAAAAACTGAAATATCCATATGATTTTTATACTTTTTTACATTGATCATGTCATGGTTCATCATAGTGATTAGTTTTGCATATATTTGGGTTAAGTGGAATTTTTTTCTGGGCCAGAGAACTTAGTCAAAATAAAAAAAAAAATCTGAATAATATTTTTTGGCGAGTTTAAGCAGCATTTTTCAAAGAAGTGCTTCCCGGTTAGCATTTATTTTTTTATGATCATTAAACATTCATGTACAGTTTAACCTAAAGTGCATACTGCTGTCAGAATTTTTGAGTAAAATATTATTAAAAACTGTTTTAGAGGAGGGGCCTCATTTACCCCACAAAATTTCACTATAAGACGTCCCCACACTATGGGATAAGTGGTCCACCCCCCCCTAACAGTGAGGATTTGAAAAACAAAAGCAACTTTGATGAAATATTTGTATTACTGAAATACAAGACAACTATGATGACTTAGTAGGAATTGATAGTTCAGCTGCAAAAGCTGGTGATTAGTTATTTGTGAAACCTACATGAAAGAAAACCATCAAGATTTATATGGGTTGAATGTTGATAATGGTTCTTCCTTAGCCAACTTTACATAGACGCAGTCATTTAGTGTTTCTAATTTCTTTTTAGACTTACAGTTTTGGCAAATTTGTCAAAATTGATCTTAATCAACTGTATTACGTTCATTCAACACACCTTTTCTCAAAAGGGGTCCTACTTACCCCTATCAATCCTAAATGTATATACAATAAATTCACTAAGTTGTTTTTGATGCATGTTTCACTTTAACTTTGAAATTAAAGGCCAAAAAAAGGAGAAACACAGTTGAAAACATATGCTATTTAAAGGAATGTAACAATGACGGATGTAAAAATTTTTTTACGTCCGACACCTAGATTTTAGTAAAAAATATTCACTTGTTACAAAATGAAAATAGGTTACATCAAAGAGATTGAAATTCTTACTTTTGTACCCAAAAATACATGTATGTAGCTTTAAAATTATTGGCTAGGCAAAATTAACTGCCCATTTTGGTGTCGGACGTAAAACACTTAATGTACCCCAGAGGAATTCTTTTACAAATATAAATGAATTATATTTTGACGCATTTTTGCAACATCACCAGCCACACTCTGTATCTTTAAATGGTTATTCATCTCAATTCATAATATTAGCATGAATGTTTTGGAAAAAACAGAATTTCTTCGAGAGTCTCCAAATATGGTTTGAAAATACTCAAGATGTTGACCTTGGTTTAACCTGCTGTAACTTATTTATAACTGAAGTGATCAAATTTTAGACAGGCATTTCAAAATATACAGATCTTTAACTTTAAAATGAAACCTCATTTGTTTACATATTTTAACTTTGAAAATTTGATCATCTGGTTGACCTTATCATGGAATTGCCCATAACAACATTTATGCTTTTCAAGAGACATTTCTCAAAAATGACCACTTTTCTTTTTTTCAATTCCACCATTTATCGTAAAGACCGAGGAGTGGGCGCGGGTGGTGGCCTTATGACAATCATCCCCAGAGCCCTACCCTCTGCTGAAATCAATCTCAACTGGTTTCACTCCCCTCATACTGAAATTCTTGGCGTCAGCATCTGGAACAACAATAAACAAATTGACATCAATCATCAATATCTTTTCTCCCAAAGGCAAAATTCCGACAGATTGGCTTGAGGACTTAAAAGATTCCCTTTCCACGTCCTTCTTTATTCTCGGAGATTTCAATCTTCATCATAATTACTGGGGCAGTTCGTTCAACTCTCCCAACGCTGACTCTCTCGCCAACTTCATCATCAACAACAATCTATGCATTTTCAACAATAGCTCCCCTACTCATAGGGCCCCCTCCAGCCTCACTCCCTTATTGATATTTCACTTTGTTCAATGGACCTCTTCCCCCTCTTAAACTTTCATGTCCACCCGGACCTATTTGATTCTGATCATTACCCTATCATTATTGACCTCTCCCAGATTTTTACCTCCAACATCCTACAAATTACCAGAAGAATAGCCATAATTGGAAATGCGTAGTAAACCACATCAAAAGCAACTTCCAGGACAATTCTGACTTTCATGATCTCCATAATCTCTTTATTACTGCTCTCAACACCAACAAAAAGACTCACTCAGATCAGAAATCCAAATTCCCTCCCTGGTAGACTCAAAAATGCAGTTTCCAACTCGGCCAAAAACGCAAGTTCCTCCGAAAATCAAAAAAAAAAAAAGTCTCACGTGACGACTGGCTTGAATACAAGCATTTCTCTGCTAATCTTCGTAAAGAAATTAAAAAAGTATCTCGCAACTATTGGAACAATATATGCAATAATCTTGGCTCTAGCAAAAACGGTCTATCGCATGATTAAAGCCATCGTTTTTAAAAGATCCAAGGGGATCACTGAGTCAAACAACATCATCAATATCGGAACCACCTCTGTTTCCTCTGCTCTGGCTCAAGCCAACGCTTTCTGCTTCCATTATTGTTCCCGCCCGTCTCTCCCTGCCATCCCACTTGACTTTAATCATTCCCACTATTTAGATAAAAACTTCAGCATTCAAGAACTGAACATTGCTATCAACCATATGAAGAATACTTCCCCCGGTGAAGACGGGATCCCTGCAAAAATCTTCAAACTTATGCCTGACAATATCAAAACCAATCTCCTAAAGAACCTCAACTCCATGTGGAACAATGTCACCATCCCTGAAAAACTGGAAAACTTCTATTATTATTCCTATAAAGAAACCTAATAAACCCGCTGCAGATATCTCCTCTTACAGACCTATTGCCTTAGGTTCTGTATCTGCCAAATTATTTGAACGTCTAATTCTCCGCCGCATGGTTTTGTGGTCCATCTCCAAAAACCTTTTTCACAGTAATCACCTTGGCTTTCTCCCTTTTCCTGACTGTAACACTGCCTTAACTAAGTTTTCAGAAGACATCCAAACAGCCCGCAGAAACAAAAAGTTTATTTTTTGCATTAAACTTGATATTAAATCTGCTTACGATAGCGTCTGGATTGACAGTCTTTCATGGAAACTTTTGAAATGTGCCATCAGCGGCAAAATAGCGTGTTTGATCAATAAATTCCTCTCAGCCAGGATAATTAAAGTTCGGTGGAGAGAAGCCACCTCTGCCTCCCACACCCTCTCTGCTGGGGTCGCTCAAGGATCCGTTCTGGCATCCCTGCATTTCATGATCTACATGCACGATATTTTTGATGATATCCCTTTTGGAGCCAAAATTCTCATATACGCTGACGACATCATCATTTTTTCTCAAGCAGATACTTCAGAAAACGCCAAGCTTAAAATCGAAAAAACCCTTTCCCATATCACCCCGGACCCAAAATTGGAGACTAACAATCGCTCCAGAGAAAAGCGTAACCATGAACTTTTCTAGGAAAAGATATTCTCCCAATTTCCAGTTTCATTACAACGGGAAAGTTATTCCCTGGGACACCAATATGAAACTCCTTGGCGTTACTTTCACCAATAATTTTTTATTCAACAGCCACATCATTAATCTTCAGAAAAAAGCTCTCCAACGCCTTAACTACATCAAAATCATTGCTAATAATAACAGCGGCACCAATGCTAAGAACCTTGTTATCATCGCAAAAAGCCTCATTAGAGGGTTAATAGTCTACCGTCTACGACACGGCTAGCATTTCCAGTCTCAATAAGATTGAGTGATATACAACAGTGCTCTTCGATGGGCTCTCGGCCTTCCTCTCTCGTTGGACTCCTCTCCCTATTCTCTACTGGGAAGCTAATGAAAACCGCATCAGCGACAGACGTTCTTCTATGATCATTAAGTATTCCCTCCATCATTTCTCCTTGGATTGGATGTCCCCTATTTCGAACAAAACTAAAGAACATAGTATTGACAATCGCTTTAAAAGAGACAATCACCACATCTTTCCCCGTCTTTTTGACTACCTTAGAGACAATAATATTTATTGTAACAAAATAATTAAAAAAAATTTAAAGAAGACCTGTTCAATATTAATAATCTCTACATTATCTCGGATGGCCTCCCTTTTCAAGACAAGAATATCAACTCGACTATAGCACACTCTTATTTTTTTGAATAGTAAACTAATTTTCTTTAAGGAAAAATCATCCTCAGCACAGACGGGTCAAAGAATAACAACTTCAACAGTATCGCCGCCATCAACATTTCTCATAATATCAACGCTGCGGCCATCATTAATAAAAATGCTTCCATATTTACTGCTGAAGCCCTAGCTATTTCCCTTGCTATCATAGAATTCGCCAATAATTATGAAGATTACGTTCTTTTCTCTGACAGCAAGTCCAATCTAAGTGCCCTCTCTTCGTTCAACCTGAAATCTCATTCTGCTATTTTTTATGCCATTGAAGCAATTGTTGAAGCCCTGCACAAAGTTAAATCTATCACCATCATTTGGGTCCCAAGCCACCTTGGTATTCCGGTCAACGAAAAAGCCAATCTCCTTGCCAGAAACGGGCCCTTCTCAAGCCGCTCCACGTACGATATCGCCTCTGAAGATATCCTTACCATGAACAAAAAAGAACTCAAATCCAAAATCAACAGCAACTGGATTAATTGCAAATACTTCAACCACAAGCCCTATCTTGGATCCATCAAAGACTACATCAACTGGACCCCTAACAGAAAACTTGAAGTTCTCCTCACTAGACTCCGCACTGGGACTCTCCCTGTCAACAAGACTCTCCATCCTTTCAAATGCAGTGTCTCCCCACTCTGTCCCCTGTGCAATCAAATTGAGACAATTGACCATTTCCTGCTCAATGTCCCTGTCTCTCCAGCCTTCGTGGTACCCTTTTCTCGCGCCTCAACATCTCGGATCCCAATGCCCCTCTTGCCCTTGTGATCTCTCGTATATGCGCTAATTGTTCTTCCATTCATGCGTTTTGCACTTTTATTGCTTGTTCTAATCGCTTTTGAAGTTTTTTTTCTTTTTTTTTCCCTCCCGTGCATCTCCCAAGTTTCTCCCCTCCTTCTCTTGCCGTGGTACAAGCCTCCTCTCGTAGGCTAGGCAGAAACCACTTAATAATCCCAATCAATCAATCAATCAACCCCCTGCATAAGTCAAGCCCTGTACTTTTAAAAAGAAAGAAAAAAAAAAAAAAAAAAACTGGAACATTTTGCAGCAATTTTTGAAAATAAACATTTTTAAAAGGAAAATAAAATGCAACAAACATACTTACGGTGAAAAGGTGGATTTTTATAATTTTGTGCAAAAAGGTTTCATTTTTGTGATTTTAGTAAAGGGTGCATTTTTGCGGTAACAATTTTGTTCACTTGTTGCTTTTTATTTTGAATTAATATCAGCAAAAAATTGTGCTATGATCATATTACATTCATGTTTTGTTGTTGTCGTGTGCCATTTAGGCTGGCAATCTGGGGCGCGCTGCTTCACTTTTTCAACTGTACCACAATTTGGTGTGAAGTTCAACTTCCACAGTATACACATGCCATAAGGACCCGTTTATAGGGTAGGCAACCATTCACAGCACACAACTCATTCACACAAAGAAAGGACAAGGACAGGAGAGAGAAAGTACGTCCAAGCCCAAGCCGGGATTCAAACCCGGATCTTCCTATCGCAGTCAGACTTCTCTGACCACTAGACAAGGAAGGTAGCTTCGTGTTTTAAAAATGAGCATTAATTTTCTGGTTTTTTGTTTATCAGATGAATTATCTTAATCAATACAAAAGTCTCTTAAAAAAAAAAAACAATAAAAAGACAAATTAATGCATGTTATTGTCAAACAAGTAGATTCTATCAACGTAACTTTGACCAAACAACGCAAGCATAAAATAAAGTAAAAATAATCAACAAAATTGGAAATGAGTATTGAAATGAAAGTGGTACTTCAACTTCAGCTGAAAGTGAGTATGCTCTTTCCTTCATAATTCACAAGAACAGAAGGGAGATTGCTCTTGAGATAAGTCTTTCTTTTTAAGATAAAATCCAGTGAGGAACACAATAAAACTAAAAACTTTTGCAGTAGAACCTATCATCTTTTTTCACATTAGCAAATATTTGAGAAAACATCATCATTAAAAATAGTTTTTTTTTCAACATTATGCAATGGCAATTAAAATATGACCAACATTTTTTTATTTTAATAATGGATATTTTACTGCATTGGTGTTTGTGGTAATGAGCTTTACTGTACATGCAACCAGGGTCTGGCCAGAGGAAATTAGCGCTCATTTACAGGGGTCGATTCAGACGCAAATGCTGCCCCTTCACAAAATTTCATATCGTAAAAGCGCTCTTTTGCAAAATTTCAACACATTAAAAGAGACTCTTCACAAAATTCAAATCAACTAAAATGGGTCCTACACAATATTCTGACTGACCAAAATGACCTGTCACAAATTCATTTAGTTTTGAGAATATTCAAGTTGGAAATCTAATCTATATTGAATATTGATTCATTTCTTATAGTTTATATTTTTGAAATTTCAGAAAAGATTTGATTTTTCAAAAAGTTCAGAAAATTAGTATGCTATGAAAAATCATTGACACACCTCCGATATCCTCCCCCCCTACCATAAAAAACTATCAATGACAGGTCTGTGAAACAATACTGTGTCAAAAGTTTTTATTTTTGCCTGAAATTAACAATGATGCAAATTTGTTCAGAAAAACTTAACGCCCTAAATTCCTTATTTTAAGGACATTTGGATTCTCTTCATATGAATATTGACTTACTTAAAAACATGTCCCCCCCCCCCACCTTACATAAAAGGAAATAGGATATTTCCTTTTGAGGAAAATCAATGATCCCATTACCCACAAGCTCATTTCTTAGCATTGAAAAAGGGGACCTTATTACCCAAAAACACGTCTGCAATTCCTTACAAATTTAAATTTATCTAGCTTCGTTGTTTACATTTTTACTTTTATTGTACAGGCACTAAGGAATTTCTCAAAGCAATTTTATCTTGAATGATTTCTGAGATTCAAGTGACCCTAATTTGCCTCTTTAAATGCGGGCACGTTTTAAGGGGGTCTTAAAAATTCAACCAATTAAAAAACTTGATTTCTGTGATTGTGATTATGAATTTACCACTTTTTATTTCATAGAAACGTGATAAAACAAACTCAAATCATATCGTGATTAGAAGATCGAGCAATGCTGTTGACAAACATTTTTTTAAGCTAATACACCTGTTACAGTTTCAACTGTCAAATTAGACTGTAGGCATGAAATATTGCCTTAAATTAAATAATAACTTCAAGAATTTTAGTTGATGACAACAAATCGAGTACAAATAAGACGCACGGTAATTTGCGGATAACGCCCAAGGCACATACCATCGTATTCAATAATAAATAAAAAATAGCTTACCTATCACACCGCCCAGGTAATTTCAGCTATCGCATAGTTTGAAACATTTATGTAGTCATTTGGCGCACAGATCTTTCGCATAGCAAAACATCTTGAAGCATTTTTCTTCAAAGTGACACATTCGTTAAAATATTACACAATAATAAACAAAAAACGCAAGGAATCCTTAATACTTTTACTTGAAAACAGGAAATAAGAAGAGAAATTATTCAAAAATAGAGAGCACAAAATGTAATTACGATGCTTCATAACATAGTTCAGCTTCCAGCGCTAGGTAGCGCTGCTGAAAAAAATTTATAAAATAAAAAACAGTTTTTCTTTTTTTTTTCTCCTCATTAAATTTTTTTAATTAACAAACATACTTTTGAAAGTAAAAAATGCTTGCGAACAACAATTATTTGACACTATCTTGGTTGAATTGAACGACATTATTTTTTGTTGTTCGAAACCGTAATTAAGATGTTGCTATGGTCACCCGTGTCGGGCATAAATCCACATCCTAGAGCTTTCGCGAACTGCTTTTCCCTGATTGGCTATCTGCTGGTGAAGTCATCCAGTGACGTTTAACATATAACCGAAAATGTCACTTCCGGGCTGCGGACATTCTGTTTTAAATGTTATCTCTACAAAGAGGAAAGCGGGGTCTATATGTGTGGAATTTGAAAAGGTTCAATCCATTTATGCGGTTTAAAAAGCACTTATTTCAATACCAGGTTAGTTGAAGTATCAAATGCATTCAGTGTTATGTTCGTTTTAGGTACAGATTTTATTGGAGAATTAGATAAAGTTTTGTTTACGTTCGCGAAGTGTATCATTGAGCCACATTGCATGTGTTGTTACTGTTATTCACTATTTGAATTAATGAAAATATTTCGATATTAGATGAGTAAAAGTCACCAAAAAGTCCGTATTTCACGAAATTTATGTTTTTTTTTTCTGTTTTTCAGAACAATACAAATGTTTGTTTACATTCGTTAAGGTGTAGTGTTGGTGTTAATTCTGCCTCTTTTTTTAAAAAAATTCTGCATATTTCAACTTAGTTATGAAGCTTTTCATGACATTTCATAGTATGTTAAAGCATCATATGCAATGCGTATATTATAAAATTTTGTTTATAATCACTGATTGAACCACCCTGTTCCACGTTGTGTTTTTACTATTTCTCTCGTGAAACAAATTCATTACACATTTTTCAGTTAAAAAAGCTATTCACTTTGAGATTAAGTATACCTTTTTCCCTAATTTTAATGTTTTTTATTTTTTAAACCAGATAATGTTTATGTTTGTAGTACAGATAACATCCTTCTACGTTATAACGTTTGCTGGTACCGTTTATTCTACTGGTATTAAATTCTTTCTGGAATTTATTCGTCTTTAATTTTATTCTTATGGTTCAAAGTAAGTTTAAATAACAAATGCAAGCTATTGTCTATGTTCACTGAAATACCATATTCGGTGTTGTGACGCATCAATTTTCACTAAGCACAGCAGGTTTACCTTACATTAAAATCCATTTGCATTGGTAATCAGTCAGTCAGAGTCCACAAAGTGAACTGCATTTCATTCATTTTATGTACTTCTTTTGTTTTTGAAAGTAAGACAAGTGTTTGCATTTGTTGAACCGATATCTGCCTGTCCTGTGTTATTTCATTTATCACCTTATTTTCTGCTGTGATTTTATAGTATTTTTTAGACATTAATTCCACTACCTCTTGAAAAAAGTTAAAGCCTGGGCTCAAAAATCATATATGTGACTTGTTCATGCTCATAGCATGTAAAATTTTAAATTGAGACGTTTAATAAATATCAATAAAGGAAAAGTTGTTGTTGGAGCTACCCATAGTTAATGATACGCAAGAGCAGTACATGGATTCAGAAAGGTTAAAAACCTCAGTTCTGGATTACCTCCTCTTAATTTAATTTAAGAAAACTTTTAATTAGATGGAAGATGTTCCCATAAAATTTTTACTGATACCCATTTCCAAAAGTTGGCACATATGCTAATAATATTTTCCCCCATGAGCAGCATTAGAAATCACGTTGTCCGCTGGTCCAACGCCAGTGAAAACTGTGTCGAACCTAAGCCCTGATTACCGAAGTGGCAAACTAGGCTGTTGCCTAGGACACCCAAAAGCCCTTAAATATTTTGGCTAATTGTTAAAATTGTAAGGATTGACTCCGTCTTAATTAGGGGTCTTGGTCCCTGGTCCGACCACCATGGAATGGAGTTGAAGTCCGTGAGACTAAAGTCGGAGCAAACCTATCCTGGCAGCATTGTGAAGCCTACCTAATCATAGCATTGCGATGCTGTCGGGTTAGGCTTGCTCTAACAATAGTATTTGATGATCATCCGTAATTCAGAAATTTCATATTATTTACAGTTTTAATGTTTCATTTTTAAATTTGCAATAATTTCATTTGATTAAATTTAGGTAAATTTTTCTCGGATGAATTTTTAATTAAGCCAATCATAACTACATTTTGAAGATTTTACGAAAAATCAAAATTTAAGTAAAATGGTTGCAGTTAGGGATGCAACGGATACCCAATAGCTATCCGGCTCATTTTTCTACCCTCTGATATCCGGCGATATCCAATCCGGCCGATCCTCTCGGGATAGGATATCCGGCAGATTTTTGCAGGATATCCGGCTGGTCATACGGTACTGTTGGGGTGGTTATCCGGTGTTGATGTGGGGGTTATCTGGTTTATATAAGTGGGGTTTAATTATAAATTTTCAATTTTTGTTAAACCTTTTGGATTATGTAATAACTTTCCATTTTTTCCTCCATTAATTTCTGCTAAAGCAAAATTAGCATATCCATCAATCCTGAGAATTCCAGCAAACTAGTAGTAAACAGTTTTTTGGCCCTCTCAGATTCAATGAGATGACATATGTCTCCAGCTTGGATATTCACTATTCCAGACTGATGAGTTAATAACAAGGACAAAACTGCACTCGATGTGCGTAATAACTAGTTTGTCAGTGTATTGCATGTATTTCTGACTTTGAGGTGATAACTTACTGTTTAACATTACCAATGTTTGTTTTTCACAGAAAAACTATCTTTGTACCAAACGCCACTTCTTTGAGGGTCATGGATCTGGACAAATTCTGTATTTTAGGGAATTCGCCTTAGTTATGAGCCCAGATAGAGTGATTTGTTTGCATAGGCCCAAGTTCAGATGCAATGGGCGTCCAAAGTTGCTAATTTGGTTCCAGAAACTCAATGGTATTTTCTTTGGAATCATTTGTTTTTTTAAAACCACTAGTAAACATTAAATTCAGTACACTCAAACATGTTTTTGTGTAGTGAATATTGATTGCATGAAAACAATTCTAATAAAATAATTGTCTGCAACTTCATGAGTAGCTGTAAAAAGTTTTTGCAACAAAAACTACTGCTAAATTGTACAAAAAAGACCGCACAAAAACAAGTTTAAGTGTAAAGTTATGTTTTGTTTTGTAATTTTTTGCTTCAAAATATTAAAAATGAATTTCTGGAATGTATTAAATGTGTTTTTCATGAGCCCTTTTTAAGTTCACCCTTTAAATTTGTTAGCTACAATCTGATGTAGGAACACATTTCAAGTTTAACTACAGTTCGTGTTTAGTCGACCAGTCATTTTGTTTACGGACTAGTTACTTTTTCTAAGGATTTCTAAACATTGCTATTAGCATTCATTGAATAATTTTGGATTTTTGTTTCATATCTGATTATATGTAAATATTTATGATTTTCTATTCTATATTCAACATTTAACAACATAACTGTCAAAAATTAATTACAATTATTAAAACTTAAAACATTGTGTGCAATTGGTTTTTGTGAGTGGTGGCATTAGCCAGACATTTAAAAATGTACCTCATTTTCATACCGTTTACAAGTTTTTAATACGTCACAAAATATCAGTGCAGATTTACAAATTGTTATTCAATGTTTCGTGTACAATTTTTCTGAAGTTGAATTCATGGAAAAGTTCTGAATTTTTTTCCAACTTTAGAAAAGCTTTCGTTACAATAATTTTACAATTAGTTCTCTGTTGCAGCATTCTTAATTTATTTTCAATTATTTACAGCTCATAATGATCATTTAATTTTACTTCTGTCATTTTCTGAAGTATTTTTAAAGAAAACAAGTTAGCCTAGGTCGAAAGAAATTAAACCTATAACATTATGTGTATGTATTTTTTATTATTCAGTATTCTAGAACTTATTTTATTTCCTCACATATTGATTTTACCCCCTTTTTCAATCAAAAATACTTAACTGAAAGTAACTGCTTTATGTATGAAATGAAATTGTAAGAGAATGTCTTACATTTTAAAAACCACCAGAAAGAAAGCTTAAGAAGTAGTGAAATCTGTCAGACAATCAGTATAAATTCTAGCATGAAATAATTATGATAGACTTATTAAAACAGTGTTTGGAATTTAACTTCAATATACAAACTTATTCCATTTTTTAAACATTTAACTTTTTTATCATTAATTTTAAATATTGGCTATATTTCAAATTCCAACCCTATATTTTAGTGTAAACTTCATTGTTTTGATCTGAAATATTGTGCAAATTTTAGACTGTTGAAACTGAGAAGCTAAGGGATGTAAATGAACATTTTCAAGTTTTCAGTAAAAAATGTTTTGTAAAAGTTGCCGTCATAGGTAGGCTTTCATTAACCTTTTACAAGCCCTCTCCAAATTGTTTACACCTACGGCTCTACACATATTTTCCCCCTCATTAAAAAAAAAATCTTGGGCCCCCTTCAGGCTCGAGCCAACAGGTGTCCTTTCTCTACCCCCCTGCTACTATCTTTTGCCCCAAAACAGAGGAGAGGTTCACCTACCTTTTGTCCCAGTTATCTCTAATTTAATTTTGGCACCTGCATCCCTTTGCTTCTCACTGCCTCAATTGCAAATTTCAGGTCAGTGGGTTTGAGAATAGACTGTGTACTTTACAAGACATATTTTTTATTTATATTTTTAAAATGCACTGTATGATATAATTAATTATTATTATTATTTTTTTTCAGATTTTCTTAAATGAAAATAGTGAAATAGTTTAAATCTCCCTACTGTTACCTTTTTTGGAAGATTGGCAAAACCTTTCAGATAAAAATTTTAGGTACAGATTCCGAATTCTCAAAATATCTTTGGAATCAGTAGCATTCATTATTTGTTACATTTAAAAAACAGCTGACTTTTATCTGTATCATTCACAACAACTGCATCACCATGGTTTTAAATTTCTAAAATCTTAGTTCCATACTATGATTTTTTTCTTCAAGTTACTTGATATGTAAATAGTTAGATTTATTAACAGAAAATAAACCTTGTCTTTTTTGTTTCCCATATTTCTACAATTCTTATCATCATAATGTCTTATGTATAAATTTCTGGTACTTCCTATAAATGTGAATATATTCGTTCCTTTTACAGATGGCATTGTTAAATGGTTTGATTTGTCACACCTGAGTTCAGAATAATACGCAGCTACATTTGATGTATTGCAGTTTCATGGTTATGAGGAACCCTTTTCTTCAATGCAAAAGAAGTGAGCTTATCGATGACATCTAGCAGAACACAGAATGTCGACACACACAAAAAAAAAAAGAAAAAACTGCAATAAATGCAGCGGCTTACCGCAATGCAAATTTATAAGTCTTTGTCATCTTTTAAGGGATTCCAGAAAATCATTGGCACCTGGTGCACTACAAAGGTCAAAAGAAGTGAGGAGGCTTCGGTGCCTCCAAAGCTGAATTTGTATTTTTAAATTTGGCTTACATTATTAGTTTTTAACATTACTGGTTAAAAGGCCTCTATATATATGGAACATAGCATGAAAAATTACATTGGATAACCATTGTAAACTGCCCATTTCCAATTAAAAGTTCTATTCTTATGAAATATGAGAAAAGTCTGTGTATTTGTAAATTTTGTTTTCATGAAATAAATTAATCCACCCTGTAAAAATCACTTTTCAATCTATCATTAATATTTATCTTTTGAAGTAAGGGAGCAGTTTTCCCTCCTGCACGAGAAGCCTATGCTGAAAACTTAACTATATTGGAAGCTGGTAAACTATTCGGGGAAATATTCCCTTTATTCTTCCTACATTAACAATGTATCTCCATCTGCTGCATTGCATTAAATTACTCAAATTGTGTAAACATTCATGATAATAAAAAAATATTAAATCAACACATTTAAAAATTAATTCAACAGTACTGAAGAAATTTTTTTTAAAAGTCCATCCCATTTAGTTTTGTTTTTTAAAAGTTTCTGCCGAAAAACTTATGCTTAAATAATCCACTTTGAGAATAACTACATTTCCAGTAAATGAATATTTGTTATTTCTTTGACATTTCTTGAATTAAATACCCATTAAAAAGAAAAGCATAAAAAGTAAGACAAATATATACTTTTAAAAAGATTTATTCTTTTGAATGTTAGATATTTTTTTTACATAAAAACTTTAAATTTTTTTACATACATTCATAATATGTACCGATCCAACAATCAATACAAACACCTTAAGCTGTAAGCAAATATCAGTTCATATGAAAAACGTATTGCTAGGCTAATGACTCCAGACACTCCAGTTTTGATGATCATAGTTCGGGTCTTGGAAACCCTGGAAATTCACTGAAAAAAAATTAACGAATTTTTTTCAGACCTGGAAAAGTCATGGAAAAATGTCGTAGACAAAGAGAAAGTAATATTAACTAAAGCAGCATTAGAAATCTTAAGTGATTTAACAGAATAGCACACAAAAGCTATTAAAAGTGGAAAATTCAATGATCCCTAAATCAAATCTGAACTTTGAAATCTCATTGCATTAACTTATGTCGCAGCCGCTTGCCTTTTTTTTGCGATGTGATTTTACTGCTTGGGCATCACTTATTTTGAATTCACTGTCATTTTCAACACCTCTTATGATCCATATTCCGTAGTAGGGAAATTTCTCGTTCTTAGTTTTGCCACGCCCACTCAAAAAAGTGATTTAATTGCATCCGAGTTCGATTCCATCACTCGTAAGAACTTTATTATTAAATTTATCAGAGTTTATCTTAATTTGTTGAAGGTTTTAGAAAATAAAGATCTTTAGTCAGGCAATAGAATACAGAAAAAGAGGAATTCTTATACTCTAAAACAGTAGTGCCCAACATATGGCCCTCAAAATTAATCCATGCTACCCACTGCTACGTTCAATGTCAGGAATCAAACATGTTTTGAAATTTCTGAACTTATTAATCAATATGCATTTGAAAATGTTCAAATAAGTAAACAAAACAAGCAGTGTTCGCGCTCAACTATCCGTAACTTGGGTCCCAAGGACCCATTAATGAAATTGATTTGGGTCCTTTGGCGGAAAAAATGAGTCCCTTAAATTTTAAAC